>NC_080021.1:76528201-76840964 GCF_030020395.1 Manis pentadactyla
AACAGCTCTGGTAAAGATTTGGTAATGAGTATGCTTATTATTGATCCTCTTCTGTCCAGAGATGGTCATTGTTTTTTCTTTTGTCTCTGTCCATTGCATCACTTGACATAAAGGGGAAAACCATAGGTCTCATAAGATTTTTCTTTAATCTTATTCTATATCCTCAGAGTTTGACTTTGTGAGAATATTCTTTCTGGCCTCTTCCATCTGGAAGGTACCCATACTGGTGTACACTTGGTGGCCAGTCAAATAGACTGGGATGCCAGCTCTCAAGAGAGTTTCTCATGAGGGATTTTTATCATTCCAACCTTAGTGTCATGTTAGTTCTGGAAAAGTCCCATTCCAGTAACACTTGCCTGCTGACACAGATGATCAAATCAATGGCTGGAGGCATCTCATGTTACCATGTGAGATCAGATATACTATTTTTTCAGTACACAATTCTTACCGCTGTGACAGCAAAGGCCTTTCAAGTTTTTTTTAGGCTGACTCTAGGAGTGAATTTCCAGATCTTGTAAAGGTTGCATCTTTTGTATTCTCTTATGGGACACTAGCTGCATCCTTGGTTAAGCCATAAAAAGGTTTTTATTATTGATTTGAGTCATTATTGAGATTAATGGGACCAACTTGTCATTGGTAGGACAATAGATCTTTTGAATTGGAAAAACTTCTGAATTTAAAAAATGTTTTGAGAGAGTACTCATCCTAAACAATAGTCTTATTGGTACCTATGGAAAGACCAAATAAAAAAGTAGATACAAAGAAGTATAATGACTAGCTGTAGGGACTCCTTTAACAAGAAGAAAGAACAGAAATTAAAGTCCACATCCAATGTAAATTCCCTTTGTTAAAATCTGGCCTCATCTTCTCAGCAAATTCTCTTAACTCCCAAACTCCTCTATCTTCCCTGGAAAATCCTTTAAAAACCCAGCTGCTTATTTAGCTTCTCTTTCCCTGCAAGATTTACAGAAAGCACTCCAGCTTAATCTCTAGGCTAAACATATGCATTCTTCTTTCTCTATCCCTTGTAGATGTAAATTTTACCATGTCTTTGAAATATAAACACCCCAGGAGGTAACTAAATCTTCTTGAGACTAAAAAAAAAAAAAAACAGAAGAAGGAAAGAGGCCTTTTTAAAAGACAAACTTCCAGACAGACACCCCAAACTCTAGACCATTAGATGACAGCCTCCTTAAAATTACTTTTCAATGACCAAAATAAATCTTAAAACTCTTCTCTGCCAATAGTAAAAAGCTTCAGCCATTTAAGTGGGTAAATTTAACTTATTCCTATTATTATTTTTAAGCTAGTGAGTTTTATATTGTTATACCTGATTCCTGGCTAACATTTTTAAATGAAAATTATAAAATCACTGCTTGTGTTTGTATGTCTATGTATGTTATAAATATGGTATTTTTCACCTCCAGATGGTATTGCCAAAATTAATTTGTAAGAATTATTTAATTGACTTAAAAATAAACACAAATTAAGTATTTCTAAATCTTAGAAATATAATAGAAACTAACTCAACGTTTCCCAAATTAGCATGATCTAGAATGATTTTCAGTAAGTAAAAATCCATTTAAGTTGTTAATTTAATTAATATAGATATATCTTTAGAGTTATCAACATTAAGTAAATTTTCATTCTACCTAGGTTTACTAAAAGTCAAATAAGCTTATATTTGTCTATTACAGTAATTTTTCAACAAGAAAAATCACTTAAGATGATGAATAACTGCTTGAATGTCTCATGAAAACTTCAGGAGTAATCTAAGTATGATGTTAAAAACAAATAAATTAAATAGATGTCAATAAAATAAGAGTTTTTTGGTGAACTTTTTAGCAATGACTGTTTTATGATCTATCTACTTAGTTTTCCAAATCTCTTTAGTAACTTCCCCTTTCAGAATTTTGCTCAGTTTATTTAGATGGGAATTCATTTAATGTCTAGATCATTTCCAAATAAGACAAAATACTAAAACATTAATTGCTAAACAAGTCTAAGTTTACCTACTTTTGACCTGTTATTCCAAAGGAACTAAACATATTTAGGTCTATTAATAAACAAGTCTTGTGCCACTTAAAAAAATTATTCTATGAGGAAATGTGTGTTTCTAGAAATTATGAAATGTATTCATAAATTTACCAATCTAAAGAATGCTAATATAACAGAAATTTCACCATTGTTTACTTCCTAGTTTTCACTAGAAATTAAAGACTTCTAAGAGTTAAGAATTATAATTAACATGAATGATTAAAACTACTGAAAATAAAAAGGGAAACAGTTCCATATGAAGGGAAGTAGGATATGTGGTTTTGGTAAGAAAAGGCATGAGGAATGGAGATGCATTTTTGTTGAGGGGAAAAAAGTTATTTTGTCCTAAAGTAAAGCTAAAAAGATGATTATTTCTGAATAGGAGAAAGAATAAGGGACAAACTAAAATGGGCATAGAAAGTTATGGAAGGTTTGTGAAAAAAGAATATCAGGAAAGGAATTTTATGTGTAATCATGCTGGATGAGATTGGATGAATTTGTTGTAAGGGTTTTAAAAATAAGCCTTAATATCAATAGCATACTTATGTAAAATTGAAACTTAATTTTATTTCATTTGCTAAAAGGACAAAATTTGCTTGTAGTATTGGTCTGCTCCTGATAAGACATTATGAAAGATTTTTCCTTACCTTTTAAGTAATCTGCCTAGAAAGTAAAGATTTTGTGTTTTATCAAAATAATTTCCTATGTTGCTTTTTAAAAATCAGGTATTTGAATACTTAAAAAACTAAACAAAACAAAAAACCTGAGTATTCTCTATTAAAAAGCTAAGTTACATTTACAATGATTTAACTTTCTGTATTTGCCTCTGAATTCTTTGTCACCATGGTTAAATGTTTCACAGTGATCTATGACACTGCTTGACCAAATGTTTTAAAACCTCTTTGATATTTTTGACAAAATTCCCTAAAATCAAATTCTAAGTCAGGTTGTTTGACCTCAAACTAACTGCACTTTTGGAGGATCTCCAGGACAGCTCAAGGAATTTGTTCTCTCTTCATATAAGAAGAGAGACTTTGTACTAATTAGGCTTATTTGTTATGTTAAATTACATGGGAGGCACTGTCAAATAAGTGGCAATAAACCTTCTTAGGTTATACAGTAGGAGGGAATGTTATTAACGTAAGTGTCCCAGAAATTTTATGAAATAGCTAATATTCTGATATTTCTTATTATAATGTTATCAGTCATAATTCTAGTTATTTTCTTAAAATGTTCAACATAAAAATTACTAAATTTCCTTATCAATTGCATTATAATAAAATCTCATCAGATCTTTAACTATGGAATTTTAAAAGTTTTTGTTATTTATAGATGCTTATTGCTTTCCTTTGATGCTTTTGCAAATGTGTTTCATCTTCAGAGAGTTCATGAAAAGGACTCTGATAAGTACTCTAGAATACAGGTTTCTAATAATTTTAAGAGCATCAAATTGAACTGGGTAAGAATTTTCAGAACTAATGGAAAACCTGGATTCAAGAAGAACAAGAATTACATAAGACTGAATAAAATAGAGATTATTGTAACTTTTTAATGACTTCTTTGTCTAGATTTAAAGATACCTTTTTCTCTTTTTCTCTCTCTGTAAAATACATACCATTGCAAACAAACATGAAATATTTATCTTTTTCTCTTTACTTGATACTTCCACAATTCAGAAATTCTCAGTGGGTATTCTTCCTGTATTTTCATGGCAATGTGGTTATTTGAAGAAATCAATAAAAATCTGTTCTTTTAACAGGACACAATTGGAAGCATTGTTTATATTACTAAGGCTTTGAATGGAATGTCATAGTTGAGAGAGACAGGCATAAACTTAGACATGACCAGACAGATTTAAGGAACTAAAGTTTGCTTTATGGAACAAATAAAGGCCCTTTGGAAAATCTGTCTGATAACTTTCTTACAGGGTTCCCAGCAGTCTTACCAGGTAAGTAAAGGAGGTCAACTCCTGGCAGGCATCTTGGGATATTTTAGGGACCTTGAGAAAAGGGGAATTTACCCAAATAGGTAAGTATTATAGGCAAAGTCTTACGGCAAGTCACTGATTTGTCTTTTTAGCCTCAAGAGGCTTTTAAAAGTCCGATCAGAAATTCCTTATGGAAAGCTCCAGGAAAGCAGATAAAAAGATTCTATGTGACAGATCACTGTTCTTGAGGCATTTATGCAAAGTTTATTAAAAATAAACTTAATATATTTTTAAAATTTTTCATTAAGGCATGATATACACTCTTATGAAGGTTTCACATGAAAAAACTATGTGGTTACTACATTTACCCATATTGTCAAGTCCCCACTCATACCTCAATGCAGTCACTGTCCATCAGTGCAGTAAGATGCCGCAGATTCACTATGTGCCTTCTCTGTGCTACACTGTTCTCCCCATGATCCTGCACACCATGTGTACTAAACATAATACCCCTCAGTCCCCTTCTCCTGCCCTCCCCACCCTCTCCCATTTGGTAACCACTAGTTCATTCTTGGGGTCTCCAAGTCTGCTGCCATTTTGTTCCATCAGTTTTGCTTCATTTGTTATACTCCACAAATGAGGGAAATCATTGGCATTTGTCTTTATCCATCTGGCTTATTTCACTGAGCATAATGTCCTCCAGCTCCATCCATGTTGTCACAAATGGTAGGATTTGTTTCTTTCTTATGGCTGAATACTATTCCATTGTGTATAAGTACCACCTCTTCTTTATCCATGCATCTACTGATGGACACTGAGGTTGCTTTCATATCTTGGCTATTGTAAAAAGTGCTGCAATAAAGATAGGGGTGCATATGTCTTTTGGAATCTGAGAAGCTGTATTTTTTGGGTAAATTCCAAGGAGTGGGATTATGGGGTCAAATAGTATTTCTATTTTTAGTTTTTTGAGGAACCTCCATATTGCTTTCCACAACGGTTGAACTAGCTTACATTCCCACCAGCAGTGTAGGAGGGTTATCCTTTCTCCTCATCCTCGCTAGCATTTGTTGTTCTTAGCCTTTTCGATGCTGGCCATCCTTACCAGTGTGAGGTGATACCTCATTGTGGTTTTAATTTGCATTTCCCTGATGATTATTGATGTGGAGCATCTTTTCATGTGTCTGCTGGCCATCTGAATTTCTTATTTGGAGAATTGTCTCTTCATACCCTCTGCCCATTTGTTAATCAGGTTATTTGCATTTTGGGTGTTGAGGTGTGTAAGTTCTTTATATATTTCGAATGTTAACCCCTTGTCAGATATGTCATTTACAAATATATTCTCCCATACTGTATGATGACTTTTTGTTTTGTTGATGATGTCCTTTGTCATACAAAAACTTTTTAGTTTGATGTAGTCCCATGAGTTCGTTTTTGCTTTTCTTTCCCTTTCTCAAGGAGATGGGTTCAGGAAGAAGTTGCTCATGCTTATATACAGGAGATGTTTAGATGTTTGCCTATGTTGTGTTCTAAGAGCTTTATGGTTTCATGACTTACATTCAAGTCTTTAATCCATTTCGAGTTTACTTTTGTGGGGTTAAACAATAATCCAGTTTCATTCTCTTACATGTAGCTGTCCAGTTTTGCCAACACCAGCTGTTGAAGAGACTGTCATTTCCCCATTGTATGTCCATGGCTCCTTTATCATATATTAATTGATCATGTATGGTTGGGTTTATATCAAGGCTCTCTAGTCTGTTCCATTGGTCTATGGGTCTGTTCTTGTGCCAGTACCAAATTGTCTTGATTTCTGTGGCTTTGTAGTAGAGCTTGAAGTTGGGAAGCGAGATCCCCCCAGTTTTATTCTTCCTTCTCAGGATTGCTTTGGCTATTTGAGGTCTTTTGTGGTTCCATATGAAATTTAGGATGATTTGCTCTAGTTCATTGAAGAATGCTCTTGGTATTTTGATAGGAATTGCATTGAATCTGTAGATTGTTTTAGGCAGGATGGCCATTTTGACAATATTAATTCTTCCTATCCATGAGCCCAGGATGTGTTTCCATTTATTGGTATCTTCTTTAATTTCTCCCATGAATGTCTTGTAGTTTTCAGATTATAGTTCTTTCACTTCCTTGGTTAGGTTTTTTCCTAGGTATTTTATTGTTTTTGATGCAATTGTGAATGGAATTGTTTTCCTGATTTCTCTGCTAGTTCATTTTTAGTGCATAGGAATGCCACAGATTTCTGTGTATTAATTTTGTATCCTGCAACTTTGCTGAGTTCAGATATTAGATCTAGTAGTTTTGGAGTGGATTCTTTAGGGTTTTTTTATGTACAATATCATGTCATCTGCAAACAGGGACATTTTAACTTCTTCCTTCCCAATCTGAATGCCTTTTATTTCTATGTGTTGCCTGATTGCTGTTACTAGGATCTCCAGAACTATGTTGAATAGAAGTGGGGAGAGTGGGCATCCTTGCCTTGTTCCCCATCTTAAAGGAAAAACTTTCAGCTTCTGGCTATTAAGTATGATGTTGGCTGTGGGGTTGTTATATATGGTCTTTATTATGTTGAGGTACTTTCCAGCTATACCTATTTTGTTGAGAGTTTTTATCATGAATGGATGTTGAATTTTGTCAAATGCTATTTCAGCATCTATGGAGATGATTATGTGGTTTTTGTCCTTCTTTTTGTTGATGTGGTGGATGATGTTGATGGATTTTCGAATGTTGTACCATCCTTGCATCCCTGGCATAAATCCTGCTTGATCATGATGGATGATCTTTTTGATATATTTTTGAATTTGGTTTGCTAATATTTTGTTGAGTATTTTTGCATCTATGTTCATCAGGGATATTGGTCTGTAATTTTCTTTTTTTGTGGTGTCTTTGCCTGGTTTTGGTATTAGAGTGATGATGGCATCATAGAATGAGTTTGGAAGTATTCTGTCATCTTCTATTTTTTGGAAAACTTTAAGGAGAATGGGTATTAGGTCTTCATTAAATGTTTGATAAAATTCAGTGGTGAAGCCATCTGGTTCAGGAGTTCTGTTCTTAGGTAGGTTTTTGATTACCAGTTCAATTTCTTTGCTGGTAAATGGTGTGTTCAGATTTTCTGTTTCTTCCTTAGACAGCCTTGGAAGATTGTATTTTTCTAGGAAGTTGTCCATTCCTTCTAGGTTATCCAGTTTGTTAGCATATAATTTTTCATAGTATTCTCTAATAATTCTTTGTATTTCTGTGGTGTCTGTAGTGATTTTTCTTCTCTCATTTCTGATTCTGTTTATGTGAATAGACTCTTTTTTCCATGATAAGTCTGTCTAGGGGTTTATCTATTTTGTTTATTTTCTTGGAGAACCAGCTCCTGCTTTCACTGATTCTTTCTATTGTTTTATTTTTCTAGATTTTATTTTTTCTGCTCTAATCTTTATTATGTCCCTCCTTCTACTGACTTTGGGCCTTATTTGTTGCTCTTTTTCTAGTTTCATTAATAGTGAGTTTAGACTGCTTATATGGGATTGTTCTTCTTTCTTGAGGTAGGTCTGTATTGCAATATACTTTCCTCTTAGCACAGCCTTGGCTGCATCAGACAGATTTTGTGGTGTTGAATTACTGTTGTCATTTGTCTCCATATATTGCTTGATATATGTTTTTATTTGGTCATTGATCCATCAGTTATTTAAGAGCATGTTATGAAGCCTCCATGTGTTTGTGGGATTTTTCATTTCCTTTGCATAATTTATTTCTAGTTTCATACCTTTGTGGTCTGAGAAACAGGTTCGTACAATTTCAATCTTTTTAAATTTACTGAGGCTCTTTTTGTGGCCTAGTATATAATCTATTGTTGAAAATATTCCACGTGCACTTGAGAAGAATGTGTATTCTGTTGCTTTTGGGTGTAGAGTTCTGTAGATGTCTGTTAGGTCCATCTGTTCTATTGTGTTTTTCATTGCCTCTGTCTCCTTACTTATCTTCTGTCTGTTTGATCTGTCCTTCAGAGTGAGTGGAGGTTTGAAGTCTCCTAGAATGAATGCATTGCATTCTATTTCCCCTTTTAATTTTGTTAGTATTTGTTTCACATATGTGGTTGCTTTTTGTTGTGAGTATATATATTTATAATGGTTGTATCTTCTTGTTGGATTGACACCTTTATCATTATGTAATGTTCTTCTTCATCTCCTGTTACTTTCTGTGTTTTGAAGTCTATTTTGTCTGATACAAGTACTGGAACTCCTGCTTTTTTCTCTCTGTTAGTTGCATGAAATATCTTTTTTCCATCCCTTCACTTTTAGTCTGTGTATGTCTTTGGGTTAAAAGTGAGTCTCCTGTTGGCAGCACATAGATGGGTCTTGTTTTTTTATCCATTCAGTGACTCTGTGTCTTTTTATTGGTGCATTCAATCCATTTACATTTAGGGTGATTATCGATAGGTATGTACTTATTACCATTGCAGGCTTTAGATTTGTGGTTACGAAAGGTTCAGGGTTAACTTCCTTACTATCTAAGAGTCTAACTTAACTCACTTAATATGCTGTTACAAACACAATCTAAAGTTCTTTTCTTTTTCTCCTCTTTTTTCTTCCTCCTCCATTGTTTATATATTAGGTATCATATTCTGTATTCTTTGCCTATCCCTTGATTGACTTTGGGGATAGTTATTTTAATTTTGCATTTGCTTAGTAATTAGCTGTTCTACTTTCTTTACTGTGGTTTCATTACCTCTGGTGACAGCTATTAAACCTTAGGAACACTTCCATCTATAGCAGTCTCTCAAAAATAAACTGTAGTGATGGGTTTGTGGGAGGTAAATTCTCTCAGCTTTTGCTTATCTGGAAATTGCTTAATCCCTCCTTCGAATTTAAATGATAATCTTGCTGGATAAAGTAATATTGGTTCCAGGCCTTTTTGCTTCATTGCATAAAATACATCATGCCACTCCCTTCTGGCCTGTAAGGTTTCTGCTGAGAATTCTGATGTTAGCCTGATGGGCTTTCCTTTATATGTAATGATATTCCTCTCTCTGGCTGCTTTTAATAGTCTGTCCTTGATCTTTGCCAATTTTATTACTATATGTCTTGGTGTTGTCCTCCTTGGGTCCCTTGTGTTGGGAGATCTGTGAATCTCCATGGCCTGAGAGACTATGTCCTTCCCCAGATTGGGGAAGTTTTCAACAACTACCTTCTCAAAGACACTTTCTATCCCTTTCTCTCTCTCTTTTCTTCTTCTGGTATCCCTATAATGCGAATATCGTTCAGTTTGGATTGGTCACACAGTTCTCTCAATATTCTTTCATTCTTAGATATCCTATTTTCTCTCTGTGCCTCAGCTTCTTTGTATTCCTCTTCTCTAGTTTCTATTTCATTTACTGTCTCCTCCACCGTATCCAACCTGCTTTTAATACCCTCCATTGTGCTCTTCAACAATTGGATCTCTGACCCCAATTCATTCTTGAGTTCTTGGAAATCTTTCTGTACCTCCATTAGCATGTTGATGATTTTTATTTTGAACTCCATTTCAGGAAAAGTCATAAGGTCCAAGGTCCATGTCATTTAAATCTTTCTCTGGAGTTATATTAAATTTACTCTGGACCAGGTTCCTTTGGTGTTTCATATTTGTATATGGCGCCCTCTAGTGTCCAGAAGCTCTACTCTCTGGAGCTGCTCAGCCCCTGAAGCAATGTTGAGGGTGGTAGGGGAGCAGTATTGGTGTCTGGGGGGAGGAAAGAGCTGTTTCCTGCTTCCTGGCTGCTCTGCCTGTCTCCACTGCCTGAACCAGTGGGCCGAGCACACAGGTATAAGCTTTTGTCCCAGAGCAGTCGGATATGAATCCCTGCTTTCCACAAGTGGCTGAAATCTCAGTCTCTCCAGGAATTCTGCCTGTCTTAGCTTTCCAACCCCATAATCACATGAGTATCATGAAAGCACTGTGAAATGTAGGTTTGTGCTCCCAGAGCAGATCTCTGGAGCTAGGTATTCAGCAGTTCCAGGCCTTCCTTTCCCTCCCTTCTCTTCCTCCTACCGGTGAGCTGGGGTGGGGGAAGAGCTTCAGTCCCACGGGGCCACAGCTTTGGTACATTACCCTGTTCTGTGAGGTCTGCTCTTTTCTCCAGGTTTTGTGCAGTCTGGCGCAGTCCTCTTCCCTTTTGCTCTCTCAGGATTAGTTGCATCAACTATATTTTCAATTGTATGTGATTTTAGGAGGAAGCCTCTGTCTCACCTCTCATGCCACCAACTTTAATCCTCCTAACATTTCATATAAATCAAAATAAACTTAATTTGCAAACAAATTAGTCTTACTATAGTTTTCATTCATAGACATGGGAGTGATTGTAGAGAGAAAAATTACGTTTTAGTAGAAACTATAATACAGAATTGTGGATATTAACTTCCAGTGCTGTTAATTGACATTGAGGTTTTGTTTTCTAATTGTAAATTACTGGATCCTGAATTCTTCCAGTTTTCTCCAGTATCTGGCTATAACTTTCCAAACTAATATTTCTAGTTTTTCTCCCACCTATATGGCTTGAAAATATTGAGAACTAAAACTGCTCTTTTTCTAAAACCATATAAGCTAAAGTTGGGCAACTTGTTGTGTAATAGGAAAATCAGCATAATAGTTCACATTATAAACAATCTTCATGGCTGTTTCTGTGTGAGCCCCTCTGAGAGATCACCACCAGAGACAGTCAAGGTGCAGGCCAGAAAAATCTGCCAAGTTGCCACTGCTTGCCTTCATTCTGTCTGAAGATGCTTTTAGTCTGACATCTAGAAATCTCAACTGGTTGCTCTCAAAACTCAGAAACTGCTTTATGATTTTCCCCAGTCATTTATCATTGTTTTTCTTTTGTTTCCATAGAAATTCTTGTGAATTCTTGTGAATGAATTCTTCACAAAATTATTTCTTTGTCTAAAAGGTGTAAAACATCCTTGTTCACATCTTTGAATCTCATATTTTTATGGGCTCCTGTATAATGGATTTTCCCTATCTCCTAAGTTCTATTTTTATTAAATTTATTTTTGTCCTATTGACCTGTCTAATGTCTTGTTTAATTATTAGACCAAAGAACCTAGAAGGAAGGAAAAGAATTTTTTCCCCAGCTGAAGAGAGGGACAATATTTATTGGGCATCTGCTAAAGATATTGAGCAGTATAAAGATATTTAAAGCAGTGTTGGACATGTGGACCAAATTTAATAGTGACTTTTGTAAACAATGAAATAAGAACCAGGCTTATTAATAAAACACAGCAGTAAATGTTTGTTGATTCAAGAACGAATTAGCAATAGAAAGGCAAACCTCTTATATGAAGAATCCCTATCCATGAAAAGAAGATTTACAAAGAGTATAACAAATTTTGTCACTGCATTTTACCAGAATTCAAACTGAATTCAAGACTGAAGAGTTAATAGGCTGATAAATGCCCCACCAAAATTAAATTTCCCCTGAGTCAGTAAACCTATGTACAAAACACTTTTTCACATCCACAAGACTAAACTGGTCCCTGTTGGACACTCATCCATTGCTAAAATGATCGACAGCCCCCAATCAAATATGTCCTATATCTGATGGACATTGGATAACATATATTATTAAAGAAAACATAATATAATAAGAAGAACTGAGCTTGTGGAACTATAAAAAAAATAGAACTTAGGAGATGGGGAAAATTCATTCAAACTAGCACTGCTTTTTAAACATCTTCTGCCTTCACTTTGAAAAGGACTGACTACTCTGCAAGAATTAAAAATGAGAATTGTAATTCTAAAATGTATGTGTGAAGGGGAGGTGTAGTTATAACTATATTAATGGTTTTCATATATACTGATGTGTATAAGAATTGCCTGACAGCCTTGTTAAAATGCAGTTTCTTAGGCTTTGTTCCATCCTTCTCCCCAAATTCTGGTAAGTTCAGTATGGAACGGGACACAGGAATTTGCATTTTTACGTCTGTGGACTCCAATGCCCCGACACACCTGGTTTATTCTGACACACTGTAAAGATCATCTGACCAAACACCTCATGAAACAGGACAGAAGTGCACACATCTTCATGTTGCTAAAGAAGGAACAGAGACTCAGAAAAGTTAGGCACCTTGCCCAGCATCAATAGTGAATTAGCCTAATATATATTGATTTAAGCACCACTGATATACTATCCCATTCATCTTGGTCCACACAAAGCATGGCAGAGGCATTCCTTAAAGTACATTCCATAAAGTACGTGAACATCTTTATGATTTCCTTATTCATCTGTAAACTCCGTGACACATGTACTGCCGAATTCTGGGATCTGATCTTGTCCATGCCATGGTTTGATGCGGAGTCAGTGAAAGCCCAGAAAAGGAACATTAGGAGACAACTTAAAACCCTTTGTTTTCCTATAAATATACCTCAGGCTTATGTTCCTTGTTCTCTTTAGTTGCTTAAATCTTTTCAAATTAAGGGATGACTGTCTGATGAGAACACATATATCAGATCATGCCCTTTCCTTTACAGGCACCCTCACTTTTCTACCATTTATCTTATTATATTAAAATAACAGAAGCATTTATTCATAGCAAAAACACAGATGTTTCATGACCAAAAATAAATAAATAAATAAAGTAGATAGAATATTACATTTTTCTAAAGCCTGTTTCTTATTAAGCTAGACATGATTGGTTTTAAACCCAAGAGACATCGGCCAGTACTTATTTCCATGGCTTCCTTAAAGATACATTCCCCCAGAATCTTTGCTTTTCCTAATTTCTCTAGGAAAAGTAACCAAAGAACACATTTTCAACCTTGATGCTATCTCATAAGAGGTTAGAAGAATCAGTTAACTTTTTCCTGTATTTGGACTGTCAGCTTCAATATTCTCCCTGATATTACTTTATTTTTTTTAATCACAGTCTCCAAGCAATAGAAAAATTTTTATTCATGCACATGATGTCTGTGATTTTCTAGATAGAGTTTTGTGCTTTGGAACTTGAATTGCAATGCAATTATCTTTTCTTTTTACCCTTGCTTTCCAGGGAGATAACCCTACAAATTTTGATTTTCTAGACATAGTGTGGTCTTCTTTGAATTGCAAATTTTCCTTTCCTTTAAATTTTTAGGTTGAAATATTTATATTATAAAATACCTTCTTATCGATTTGTACTTACACGTGCCCATATGCATTTAAACATACATGTTTTTTAATTCAAATATACAGACGGGTAATAACCCCCCTGTTCAACATTACCTTGAAGACCTGTCTAATTTTAACATTCATGTACATGGAAACACAAGAAAGCATCTCTTCCAGGCCTTCTCAAGCTCTGACTGGTAAATTTACCATGTCAGTCAGTGACATTTTCACAGTTCAAATGAATACATGCTATTATTAGGATCAAAGTAAAAATTGATTATTAGTATCTTAGACTACTTCAAGAAAGTGATGATGGGTAGATAATGGGATATTGGCTATGATATTTCATAATATTAAGCTAAAAATGTTAAAATTAGAAGGAAACTTGAAAAGCCTATCTAAACTATAGATGCTTTGTAAGAATCTGATAAGATGTATGCCCTCTCTTTACCTCCCTAACATATATATATATATATATATATATATATATATATATATAGACACAGTTACACAGACACACACACACAGATAATTTTGGAAAAATTTTAGTAGGCTATCTGTGTACCTATAATTCTGGTTAGAACAACTGAGTAACTTCAGCATTTGTTGCTAAAGATAGTTGGCATTAGTTTTATCACTACTGAACCCATCACATCTCCTGTGGTGCTTGGTACGTGGTATGCAAGGAATGGATAAATGTTTTATGAACAAATGAATGAATAAAAGAGTAGTTGCTTATTTATTCATAAAGACAAAATTCTTTTTTTTCTTCTTTTAACTCCATAGTTTCAATTGTTAGAACTGAATTGAATTAATGGTGTTGGTATTATGGACTTTGGCCATTCTATCAGATGTGTGGTGATCATTTTAATTTGCATATTCCTTATAACATATAATGTTGCAATCTTACCTTATGCTTTTTTCCCATCTGTATATCTTCTTTGGTGATGTGTCTGTTAAAGTCTTTGAACCTTTTAAAAATTGGGTTGTTTGTTTTCTAATTGGGTTTTAAGAGCTCTTTGTTTATTTTGGAAAATAGTCCTTTATAAGATATATTTTGAAAATATTTTCTGCTAGTCCATGGCTTGTTTTTCATTATCTTGAGAGTGACTTTTGCGGAGCAGGAATTTTTAATTTTAGTGAAGTCCTTCTTACGAATTATTCCTTTATGGATAATACCCTTGGTAGTATATCTAAAAAGTCACCATCAAACACAAGGAAATCTAGTTTTTCTCCTGTGTTACCTTTTACTAATTTTATAGTTTTGCATTTTATACTTAGGCCTGTAATCTGCTTTGAGTTAATTTTTGTGTAAGATATAAGCTTTGGTCTAGATTCTTTGTTTTTGCATATGGATGTCCAGTTGTTCTATCACTATTTGTTTGAAAAACCATATTTGCTCTATTATATTATGTTTGCTCCTTTGTAAAAGATTAATTAACTATATTTATGTAGGTTTCTTTCTAGGTTCTCTGTTCTGTTTCATTGATCTATCCACTCATTCTTTCACCAATACCATACTGTTTTAATTAATGTAGCTTTATAGTAATATTGAAGTCAGGTACTGTCAGCATTCCAACTTCGTTCTTCAATATTGTGTTTTCTTTTCTCAGAATTGGGCTATTCTGGTTATTCTTTCCATGTAAACTTTAGAATTAGTTCACAAATAACCCCAAATGACATGCTGGGGTTTTGATTGGGATGGAATGAATCTATTGATCAAGTTGGAAAGAACTGACATGTTAACAGTAATGAGTCTTCCTATTTATGAATGTGGAACATCTCTCAATTTATTTAGTTTTTCT
This sequence comes from Manis pentadactyla, assembly GCF_030020395.1. Taxonomy (NCBI): domain Eukaryota; kingdom Metazoa; phylum Chordata; class Mammalia; order Pholidota; family Manidae; genus Manis; species Manis pentadactyla. The sequence goes on from NC_080021.1 coordinate 76,543,077, forward strand.
TTGATTTTTTTCATCAGAGTTTTGTAGTTTTCTTCATGCATATTTTGTACATATTTTGTTAGATAAGTATTTCAATTTGGGGTCATTAATATAAATGGTATTGTGTTTATAATTTCAAATTCCACTTGCTCATTGCTGGTATATAGGTAAACAATTGACTTGTATTTTAATTTTATATCTTTTACCCCCTCCTATAATTGCCTATTCTTTCCAAGAGTTTTATTGAGTCTTGGATTTCTACATAGATAATAAAGTTATATGTAAACAAAAACAGTTTTATTTCTTCCTTCCCAAACTTCTTACCTTTTATTTCCTCCTCTTGTCTGATTGTATGACCTAGGACTTCTGGTATGATGTTGAAAAGCAGTGATGAAAGGGGAATTCTTTGCTTTGTTCCTGTTCTTATTGGGAAAATGTTGAGTTTCTCACCATTAAGTATGACGTTAGTACAGTTTTTTGTAGATATCCCTTGTCAAGTTAAGTGGGTTCTCCTTTATTCCTAGTTCACTGAGTTTTTCATAAGTATTGGATTCAATTGTTTTTTTTTTATGGGTATTATGAAGTGCTTTTTTTTGCATCTGTTGATTTGATCATATGACTTTTCTTTTGACTACTGATATGGTAGATTACATTGATTTTCAAATGTAGAACCAAATTTGCACACCTGAGATAAATCCCACTTGGTCATATACTTTTTTTATACATTGTTGGATTCAATTTACTAAGATTTTATTGAAGATTTTTACACTTATATTTACGAAATATATTGGTCAGTAGTTTTCTTTTCTTGAATATCTTTATCTAGTTTTGGTATTGGGGTAATACTGGGATCATAGAATGAGGAAGGAAGTATTCCCTCTAATTCTATCTTCTGAAAAAGAATAGAAAATTGGTATAATTTTTTCCTTATATGTTTGATAGAGTTCATCAGTGAACCCGTCTGGGTCTGGTACTTTTGAAGGTTAGTAATTATTGATTCAAGTTCTTTCATAGAAATTGGTCCATTCAGTTAATCTATTTCTTCTTGCGTGAGCTTGGCAGATTATGTCTTTCAAGGAATTCATCCATTTCATGTAGGTTATCAAATTTGTGAGCATAGAATTGTTCATAGTATTATTTTTTATTATCCTCTCACCTTCTCTATGTATAGTGTTGTCCCCTCTTTCATTTCTGATTTTTAGTAAGTTTTATCTTTTTCTTTTTAATATTATGTAGCCTGGCTGTAGGCTTACCAATTTTATTGATTTTTCTCAAAGAACTAGCTTTTAGATTCATTGATTTTCCCTGTAGATTTTCTGTTTTCAGTTTAGTTGATTTGTGCTCTACTCATTATTTATTTACTTCTGTTTTCTTTGTATTTAATTTGCTCTTTTTCTAGTTTCCTAAAATGGATGCTTAGATTATTGATTTAAGATTTTTCTTCTTTTTTAATATATACATTCAATGCTATAAATTTCCCTTTAAGCACTGCTTTCACTGTATCCCACAAGTTTTGATAAGTTGTTTCCATTTTTATTTTAGTAAAAATATTAAAAAATTTCTCTTGAGATTTCTTCTTTGAGTCATGTTATTTGGAAATTTGTTGTGTATGATTTCTATTCTTTCAAATTTGTTAGGATATGGTTTATAGCTCAGGCACAGATATTTGAATTTCGTTTTTGTGAACTTTTCAAAGGATATTTGGTTGAAATGACTTTTTGAAAAGAAATGTTTTGTTAAAGAATCTATTTAGTTTTCCAGAAAATTTATGAAGGTAATACAGAGAATTCCAATATACTCTCTACTAGTTTCTTCTATTATTAGAATTTTACATTAGTATGGTGCATTTATCATAGTAAAATAATATTGATACATTTATTGTTAATGAAAGTCTATACTTCATTGTTTTATTTTTACTGAATGTTATTTTACTTTTTAGGATCCCATCCAGAATACCACATTACATTTAGTTATCTTGTCATATTGGGCTCCTTTCAGCTGTTGCATTTTCTCAGACTTCCTTGTTGTTGATGACCTTGACAATTTTGAGAAGTGTTGGTCTGGAACTTCTAGAATTTAAATTGTGAATTGTATTGTGGTTTACTCATGTATAGACTGGATTTGGTATTATGGGAGGAAGATAGAGAGGTAAAGTGTCACTCTCATTACATCATGCCAAGGTACAATGTATCATCATGGCTAATCATTGATGATGCTGACCTTAATCACCTGGCTGAGATAGTGTTTATTCAGTTTCTTTAATGTAAAGGATTAAAAAAATCCTTTTCATACTCCACACTATAGAAGGAAGTCACTTTACTCAGCCCAGTTAAGGAATTAGGAGTTATTCTCCACCTACTTGAGGGTGGAGTATATGCTTAGAATATTTAAAATTCTTCTGCTTGAGAGATTAATCTGTTTTCTTGTTAGCTTTTCTGACTTTTCAAAATTCCCTGGTTTATCTTTTAGTGTTGTGTTGGAAAAAATATGGCTGCTTGCTTTCTGAGATTTCCTAGCTCTGTTTTCTTCCCTCATTTTCATCTTGACTTTTTATTTTATCTGTTTCCCTCTATCCTGTTCAATTTTGACTCTGCTCCCCACTACTTACCTTTGTGTCTTTTACCTATAAGGGAGCATTGCTGGTCTGTTTCCAGAGTTTATGAAGGCCTGGCTGTTCTAGCCCCTTCAGATCTCATTGCAAGCTCTTTACACTTATCCAATAGGCATAACTCCTCCCATAGTCGGCTGTATTGGACCTGCTGTGTGTTCCAGTGAATACTTTTGTCTCTTCAGAGCTCTCTTGTTCTGAGGTCTATCAGATGCTCCATTGTCCCTTTCTGCTTTAATCTGAACAGAAGCTATACCAAGTAGGTCTGTGATTGTTGATGATCTGTCTATATTCTTTAATGAGGATTCCTGGTCATTTCATTTACTTTAAAATGATGTCCAAGGATTTTTATTTTGCTATCAATTAAATTATTTTTCATGTATGTATATGTGTGTGTGTGTATTTTTGTGTGTGCATATAAATTCACAAAAGTCTAAACACTGTGCTCTCACTACTTTTACTATCTTTCAAAAATCCTACCTAGTCCCCTCCCACCTTCTCTGATTGGTTATTTTTTGACAGCTTTATTGAAGTATAACTGATATACAAAAAAATGCACAAATTTAATATGTACAATTTGATGAGCTTGAATATATGTATAAACCTGTTAAACTGTCACCACAATCAAGGTAATATCTATCACCTCCTAAAGTTTCCTTCTACATGTTTTATTATTTTTTTAAATTGGTTGTGGATATCATTTGAAAGTAGGAAAAAAACCAAATACCTGGTAAGATCACATTTATAAAATCATTAAAATATCTATTCATCCTTTCTTAATTACATCCCAACTGCCGAAGTTGTTTTTACACTAAATTTCAGTGAGTTGTCTATTGATGCACACTTACGCATACATACAGACACATACATACATCATATACCCTATCAAACACACTTTCACATGAATCCACACATTAACAAATCTATTCAGATACACATGCTCATAAACTACCTATACACACAGAACGTCATCTGCCCACACACACCTACAAATGAACTTATGCATATAAATGTATGAAATATTTCGAACGTCAGTTCATAGGATCATAAACCAAGTACATAATTTTCTGTTCAATCAATGTCCTTTACTGCCTACAAAAGTTCATAAAAGAGAATAACTTCAACATGTATTTAGAATGAATACAAAAAGGAATAGTTTACATTTAAAAAAGTTAATGATGTCACTGAAACCTACTTTCCATATGAATTAGTCAAAAACAAATAGAAAATTTAAAGAACTATGTGTCCCTAAACTACAGTGAATCCATCATCTAACTCTTAGATTATTTAGTTGATCAAATTTTTTAGCTAGTTTTCTTTTTACTAAATAAAATCCAATCAAAGGTAAAATACTACTTCTGAATTGAATTCTCATGAGATAAAAGGAGAAATTTAATGAATAATTATGGCTAGAGATTTAAATTCACTATTGTTCCTTAATTTGCATGATAAATAAATATCTTTGTAAATTTTCCCTGAAAAGGTAATCACATACTGTATTTAAAGAGACTTGCATTTTTAGCTTAATTTAACTTAAAAAAGAAACATTTATGTTTTCATTAAATGGGTTCTACAGTTTTATTTCATTGATTTAATCTTCTTTTATAAATGCACAAAACTGTCCACGCTAGTAATTACCCTAATTTTAAAAAATGCAGTCACAATTCAATCATTAAGAAGAGAAGCAAAGCTTCAGTCCATTAGCAGTTGTTTATAATAGCACATCTCAATTGATTAAACCATAGATTTTTTTGTAGGTCTTGTTTTATAAATTGAGCTAGTCAAGTAAACATAACATTTGGTAATAGTCTTCATAGCAACTGTCAAAATGACTTATTGTTTTTACAGTCCTGCATTCCTTCAGAATTAATACTTTGTGCCCTTTAAAACACTTTTTATTGATGCCATGAAGTTCTCTATATTTAATGAGTAGATGCTTCATTATAGTACATAGCTCTGTTGACAGACAGAAAATTTTTCTAATCTGTTTCTCTTTTCCTCTTGATTGAAGGATTGTAAATACACAATTAACAGTTGAAGTAGAAGTAAAAGAAGAAAATATCAGCTGTCAAGTATTTCTGTTGAAAGAGACAGGATGCTTTAAGCTAAGAACAACATGACAAAAGATAAAAGCATCCTTGCCAATGAAGCTGAAAGTTGCAAATGTTTAAACATTCGACTTGTTTTTTTCTTCTATGAAATAATTGTAATCATTGTCTTCTATGAAACAGAAATTAATGAAAAGACTTTCTTTCCCTACAAAGCTATGGTCAAGTTCTCATGCTTTACCAATACCCAGCTTATTTTTTCTAGACCTAATTGCATTTCAGTGTTTTCAAAAATAATGGGGTCATTAGCTTCTAAGAATGGAAGAAAATTTAAAATACAACTATAGATGTTGGTAATTTATAGAAATGATATTGTTAAAAATAACTGTAATGCTAGAAATTCTTGGCCAGTACCAGCTGGAGTATTTATTATTTCTTTCAGTTTATCAATTTGTCTCAAAATGGCAGAAGGGTTTTCATATTTTGACATCTGAAACCAAACTGTTTAGCTTTCTATGGCTTCATTATTGGTCTCATGATTTTGGATAGATGTTCATTTTTTATTTCTTGAGACCTACAGTTTTTCAACAGATTGACAGATACGGAATGATTTGCGACCTATAAGTAACACACACATACCTTCTTCACGGAGGAAAATCTCCAGATATTTTGGAATGTGCAAATACGTCATAGAGATTTGACAATTAGAAGTGTAAATAATTTTGTGTATAAATATCACTTTATTGTAGTTTCTTTATTATTTTATATTATTTATATTAAAATAAATATTTAGCGTATAATATAAATATACTAATGTTTATATAAATTATTTTATAATATTAAAAAAATTTTCAATGAAGTAACTAACTTCCTCTGTCTGTTTACATTGTTTATGGTTTGTGAAGAACAATCTTTAATTTTGACGGATTCAGATTTTCATTTTTCATCTCATTGAGGAAATTCTTCCTTATTTTGAGAAGACAAAAATACATTTTTTTTCTGTTAACTTTATAGTCTTATCATTTAATGTCTAAGTATTTGGTTGAGTTGGAACTTTAATCTACAAGAGCTATTAGGTAGGGATCCAATTTATTTTTCTCTACATAGTGAGCCATTTTCTCCTGCAATTATTATGAAATAACCAATCCTTTACCCAGTGATTTGTAATGTTATCTCTTCCACTTACCAAGATTCCATGAAGAGGTAAATCTGTGTCTTAACTCTTTCTGCTCTTTCATGACTATTATTCATCTTCCTTTACCACATTATTTTATTGCTGTGATTCTGTCATAGGCTTTATACCAGAGTAGGGTGTTTCTCCTCAATTCACTATGTTATTTAGATATTTTAATTTTGTCATATGAATTTTAAAGTTAGTGTTTTCAAGTTCCCCTCCGAGAACCTTGGGACCTGAATATGAGGCTTAATTTCATGGGGGTGCAATGGGAATTGATACCTTTGCAATGTTGAGTTCTCCCAATCAAGAATAAGATTTCTAAATATAATTTATTATAATGTAATTACATGTTCTTTTATGTCATTAAATGGAGTTTTAACATTTTTGTGTATTCTCCACTTTTCTTGATCTTTAATTCATGTTTTAGTCCTTCAGTTTCATTTCTATTTGTTATTGATGGAATTGAGAAGAAACAAATGAATCTGTTAGGTAGACTTCTGGCCACCTTGCTAAGGTCTCTTTTAGTTGTGAAACAATCAAAAATTATCCGGATAGAAGATGAAAATCAGTTCTAACTGAAAAAGCATAAAGCAGCTCTGCCATTAATCAGGATGGGAGGACAGACACAGATAAAGTCAACTGCAGAGTTAACAACATCGTGCCTTCCCAGGTCATGCTGAAGTTGTGAGATGCCATCAGGAGCCCACTTTGAGTGATTACTGCTTTCTCCCCAGTGATGCCCTAGATCTCCCTATTTGTTTCAATAATTACAGGAGATAGCCAATTGCTTAGCCACCTCTATCTTATGACAGCACCCATCCCTGCATCTTTGAATTTTGCTTTAAAAACAGTAGCCAATCCAGAATTAATCCTCACAGCCCTTAGACTCTCCTCAGAATCCTCCAGAGGAAAACCAGGCCTAACCTAAGGCAAATCTCTCCTTTGTCTTGTTTAATAGCATTTGTCTTCTTCCAGAATTTCTTCCCTGAATCCAAGTCAAAAGAAGCTAAAAAACAGAAAATGGATTTTTATCAGACCACAGGCTAACTAGGCTTTACAAATTGTATTAGTTTATCTGCTCATTCTATTGGGTTTTCTAAGAAGATGCTCAAATTTTCTTCAAAACATGTTTTCTTTTCTTTTTTTGGGGTCTTTTCTCTCATGCCTCTTTATCACTTTTCTTTCTCAACCACCCCACTGACAAATACCTAGACACTACTGTGCCGAACAGAAGCAGATAGTGAACACCCTCAGCTAGCTCCCTGTCATCAGCGGTGAGAAACCTCATTTAGCTCCCTATCTTAAAGGTATTTATCAAACTCATTTGGCTCCTTGTCTTAAAGGAAATAAAATATCAACGTTATTATTTTTGTTTTTTGGTTAATATGTTTGGTAAAAGTTTTTGCAGCTGGTCTTATTAAGTCAGCGACCACCTTTCTTTTCCTAGCTTTACCATTCATATCTTGTTTATTATCATATATAGGAATTAATTATTTTTCTTTATCTGAGGTTTTCCTGGTTGGTTTGTTTTCAGCATTTTCTAATGATAAAGCATCCTTGCTTACCTGGACTAATGCAAATTGTATCATGATATGCTCGTTTTTAATATACTTTTTTAAAAATCTCATTTTACTTTTTCATTTGTTTTTTAAAAATTAAAGTGTTGTTAATATACAATCTTATGTTGGTTTTTGATTTCCCTGATGACTAATGGTAATAAACATTTTTATTTTTGTTTTTTGGTCATTTGTATATTTTCTTTTAAGTAGAGTGAAGTGTTATTTTTATATTCTGGATTCAAACCTTTAAAGATATATTCTTCCAATCTGTGGCTTGCCTTTTAATTTTCTTTATAGTGTCTGGAAGAGCAAAACTTTTTAATTTTGATACAGTCCAATTTATTAATATTTATCTATGGCTTGTAGTTTTGTGTCCTGTAGAAGAGCTTAGCCTAACACAAGGACTAATGATTGCTCTCCTATTTTTACTTACAGAAGATTTATAGTTTTTGGTTTTACATTTAAGTCTATGATGTATGTTGAACAATTTATATATTTGATGCGGGGTAGAGGTCCAGGTTTGTTATTTTCTCAAAAAACTAGTTTTAGCATCACATGTTGAAAACACTATCCTTTCCCCTTTTGAGTAATCCTGATCTTTGTCCAAATTTGACCATATAAATGTGGGTCTGTTCTATATACTATTCTGTTCCATTGACTCATACATACGTACATCCTTATGCCAATCCTGTACTGTTTTGATGCTTGCAATATGCTTGTAAGTCTTAAAATAGTAAGTAGTATAAGACCTTCACCTTTGTTCTTTTACAAAATTTTTGTAGGTATTCTAGATCTTTTACATTTTCATACAAACTTAAGAGTATGCTTTTTCAACAAAAATAAAAGCCTGCTGGATTTTGATTGCTATCACATTTAATCTGCAGATTAATTTGAGGAAATTTGATATCTTGACTATATTGACTCTTCTGATTCACAAATAAAGTAATTAAGTATTCATATTATCTTTTTAAAAAGATTACAATGTACAGATATTACACATTTTTCTTAAATTTCTTTTAATCTCTGCATATTTAATGCTTATTTTGCTATTATAAATTATATCAGTATTTCATTTGATCTTCTTTTTGATTTTTTTAATGAAAATATAACTGATTGTTGTGTATTGATCTTATAGCTTGGAAACTTCACAAATGCAGTTAAGATACTAGCTTTTTTTGTAAATTCTTAAAATTTTCTACTTCATGATCATGTAATCTACAAATGTAGTATCACTATTCCTTTCCAAGTTTTTGCCTTTTGTTTCTTTTTCTTACCTTAGTGAAGTAGGTAAAACCTATAGTATAAAGCCACTTTGCAGACACTGTGTATTTTAAAAATTCAAAGTCTATGGCAATTCTGCATTGGGCCAGACTGTCAGCACCATTTTCCCAACAGTATTTGCTCACTTCGTGCCTCTGCATCACACTTTGGCAATGTTCACAATATTGCAGACTTTTCATTGTTATTGTATTTGTTGTGGTGATCTGGGATCAGTGATCTTTGGTGTTACTATTGTAACTGACTTGGAGACCCACTAACCATGCTCATATAAGACAGCAAATTTAATCAATAAATATGTGTGTTCTGACAGCTCCACCTTCTAGCCATTCCCTTACCTTCTGTCCCATTCATGGGGCCTTCCTATTCCGGGCAACACAATAATAATGAAATTGGCCAGTTAATAATTCTACAATGGCCTCCAAGTATTCAAGTGAAAGGAAGAGTTATGTGTCTAAATCAAAGGCTAAGAACGAATGAACTACATGGGGAAGCTGTGCTGAAAGCTGACATAGGCTGAAATTAGGTCCCTTGTGACAAAACAAGTTAGCCAAGTTATGAATGCAAAGGAGATTTTGGAGGAAATTAAAAGAGCCACTCCAGTGAACATATGAAGAATACAAATCAAAAACAGCCTCATTGCTGATATGGAGGAAATTTTAATGATCTGGGTAGAAAATCAAACCAACCACAACATTCCCCTAACACAACAACCACCAGGGCAAGGCCCTAAGTCTCTTCAATTCTATGAAGGCCAAGAGAGGTGGAGCTACAGATGAAAAGTTGGAAGCCAGCAGAATTTGGTTCATAAGGTTTAAGGAAACAAAGCTATCTCTGTAACATAAAAATGCAAGCTGAAGCAGCAAGCACTTATGTAGAAGCTGCAGAGTGTTATCCAGCAGATCTAACTAATATGATTAATGAAGATAGCTATACTAAACAACAGACAACAGGCCTTCTATTGGAAGTAGATATCCACGTAGGACTTTCATAGCTGGAGAGAAGTCAATGCTTGGCTTCAGAGCTTCAACAGACAGGTTAACTGTTGAGTGGCTAATGCAACTGGTGACTTGAAGTTGAAGCCAATGCTCATTTCCCAGTCCGAGAGTCCTAGGGTCCTTAAGAATTATGCTAAATCTACTCTGCCTGTGCTCTGTAAATGGTGTGATGAAGCTTGGATGATGGCCCATCTGTTTACAATATGGTTTGCTGAATATTTTAAGCCCACTATTGGGACCTATTGCTCAGAAAAGAGGATTCCTTTCAAAATATTACTGCTCATTGACAATGTCCTGTTCCAAGAGCTCTGATAGAGATGTATATGGAATAATTGTCATTTTCATGTCTTCTAAAACAACATAGTGTTTCTTTTTGAATATGTATATTAAATGCTATAAATTTTTCTCAAAACACTGATTAAACTGCTTCCCACAAATGTTGGCTTTTTCTATTTCTCTTTTTATTCAATTTAGAATATTTCCTAGTATGCCTTGTGATTATTTTCTTTGACCAATGGATTATTAGGTTATTCGAAGGCATAATGCTTAAGTTACAAGTGTTATGGGATTTCTCTTAGTTAATCTCATTATGGTAAGAAAGCACATATTGTATGATTTTAATCCTTAAATTTAAACTTCTTGAGACATATTTTACAGCTTGCAACATTATCTACCTTTGTGCATGTTCTACGTGCACTTGGAAAGGATGGATGTTTTGGTGATATTGAATGTAATATTCTATAAGTATCAAATAGGTCAATTTTGCTGATAGCATCCTAATTTTCAATAATTATTGACTGTATTTTTGCTGCTGTTCTCTTAATTACTGAAAGATACATTTAGAAAAGTCCAACGATTAATGTAGGTTTTGTTTTTAATTTCTCTAGTATATTTGCTTTGTGTATTTTAAAGTTCTATGATCAAGTATATGCATATTTAATGTGTTTTTTTGTATTAATTAATTAACTTGTTTATAACTATTACATACCCCTCTTTATCTATGTAATATGTCTTATTCTGAGGTCTATGTTGCTTGATATTAATATAGTCACACCAGCTTTTTGATTTTTGGATTACCTTTTACATGGTATAGCTTTTCCATCACTTTACTCTTCACCCATCTGTGCCTTTTCATTTAATGTCAGTTTCTGATAAACACTACACCTAGAACATATAGGCCATTTACTTTTAATTTAATTATCAATATGGTTTGGTTTAAATCTAACATGTTTATATTTTATTTTTTTTATTGTTACATATGATCCTAGCTTCTTTAAAAATTTTTCTACCTTCTTTGTATTCATTGACTATGTTTCAGGATTCCTTTTTACTTAAATCACTAGATTATTGACTATACTTCTTTGTTTTACTTTTTAAATGCTTGTGATGAATTTTAATGTGCATTTTTAGCTTATCATAATTTATCTTCAAATAATAACACACCACTTTATATAATAGACTAAGAACCTTCAAACTGCATCCTTGTACATCCCAACCTATCTATTTTGCTGTTGTCATACATTTAATTCCACATTGTACAAACCTCATAATACACTCTTACTATTTGTGCTTTAGACAATTATTTTTCAGGTTAAATGAGAAAATATGTCTTATATTTTCTTACATATTACCATTTCTGTTGCTCTTAATTTCCTTTCATGCATCCAAGTTTTCACCTGGTATCATTTATCCTTCAGCCTAAAATATTTCCTCTAACATTCTTGTAGTATAGGTCTGTTGGCAGTGATTCCTCTCAATTTTGGTTTCTCTGAAAATGCTTTTACTTCACTTTCATGTTTTAGAAAAAAAGCATCAAATTAATTTATCTAGTTTCATTCCTAAGTTTTTACTATTGGACAGTTTTTGTAATTTTAAATTTATATTATAGGTGAGTAAAACCTTAATAAATTGTTAATGTGTGATAGTGGATAAAATCACTGGACCATGCATTTACAAAAGCCAGGTTTAATAGTAAAAAAAAATGTCAGTTACACTGCTTACTGAAAGAGACAAATATCCTTTGTTCTTTAATTCTAACACACTCTTATTTTGACACAATTACTTTATTTTCACCCATCTGCTATAATACCTAGCAAAATTTTTCTAAATTTAAGTCTTTCTTTAGCACTTATCAAGTATGACAACTGTTACTCTGGAGAATTCCTTAAAAGATACTTGAAATTTTAATTTTCACCTTGAAACTGTTTGATTAACAAATGTACAGCATCACTAACACATGAATTAAAGAAAAAAAGCAAAAGTATCTATATAATCAGCAATTTATCTGATGAGAATTATTTTTACCATTTCATATTTCACAGAGCACAAGAATTAACTATGTCCAAGGTAATGTAATTTTTACTGTCAACTTCAAATCATAGTTTTATTGTTCTCAACAAGCCATCTCTAAGAAAACAGGTTTTATAAGTACAAAATTTGCTATAATCAGAAACTTATAAAACCAGGTAAACAAAATGTAAAATGTTGAATAATTTTACTATTATCTCAAAAGTTAAAATCAGGAAAACTGCAAAAACTAGAAATATTCATTGATTAATATCATTTTTTAAAAGCCAAAAATAATTCTTTTTCAATAAATAAGCAAAAATGACAGAAGCCATGATTAATATCCTGTGTCTTTTTTAAGCCAAAGCACTTTTTACCTCAGAGATGGTATTCTGACTTTGTCATTTCTATTTTCTTTGTCCAGAATAGAAACAGAGTTTTAAGCCATTTTTAAAAAATATAATTCATAATCTACATTTTTCTCCATAGGATATTTTAATTTCTGTACTTAGGTTCCAAAATGGCAAATGACTAGTATAAAGAATGGGTAGTAAATTCCAATTTACAATGACTGTCAACAAACACCAAGAAAGTTCTGCACCTGGACTATGATTCTTCCATAAGGTCAGACTTTGTTTACTGAATAATAGTGTCATAAAATCCAAGGAGAAATCATAGGATACCTTTCCAAGGTTTCCTCTAGTTGAAAAGTTGTTCTATTCCTTAGTCCTTTCTTAGTTACTTGGCTTTTGTATATTCTCTTGATGATTTTGTTTCTTCTTTTCTTCCTATCCCTGGATTCTATCATCTTGACCAACTTCAGGAATGTATGGCACTTCCTAGGAATAGTGGAATAAGGGCAGAAAGGGCCAAATTCACTACTGTAAGCAAACCATAGGAGCGCTTTGCAGTTTATTCCACAATGTACTCAGCCTGTCTTTATGTCAAACATCTTTATAGTCGTTTTAGGAAAATATATACTTGAGTAGTCATCTCTAGCTTTGTTCTGTGAGTATTTTTGAGCCAATCACAATTTCAGATGAGCATTGGTTGTTTGCTTTTCCTTTTGTTCTACTCTACACTTCTGAGAGAAGGTTAAAATTCTTTCATGAACCTTAATTTTGGATACAAATGCTAATGAAGAATGGCCGAATGTAAGTACCTTTCACCCTCTCAGGAATAAATGTTCCTTATGTCTAGAAGAGGTCAGCAGATCTTGCCCTGTGTCCATACCCATCCATCACCTGAAACATCAGGTGGTGGCAATCCTGCCATCTGCACTTCTGCCTGCCTTAAGTTTTCCCCTTGCTGACTTTATTTCCCTCCCCAACACAGCCTCTAACCCATGAGGGTCACATATATCCCTGTTTTGTGGCCTTAAAGCGGGTGTGGGTCCCCTCATTCCACAGTAGACCTGACAGGCTTATGGAGCACAGGGTTCCTGGAAATTTGTGCCCCAACCTGTCATGTCACGATTTGCACTGCTCATACTGTGTCCACCACCACTGGGCACAAGGCAAAATATGGAAATGGTTGCTATCAACTTCCACTCATCATGCTCTGGACTTGAGACACAGAGACTCACACCCAAAACACCTCCGGATTAGAAGCAGGAAGGAAGTTCACTTTCTTTTTTGAAATATAATTTCTTTGGACTTAGAATGTTACTGACAATAATTTTGTTTTCAGTACTTTAAAGTTGCATTGTGTTTTCAGCTTGCATAATTTCTGATGAGAAGCCTGCTGTTATTCTTTGTTTCTGTGTATACAATACATTCTTCTTTGGGTGAAGATTTTTTCTTTAGCATAATTTGAGTGATGCTTGGTATGATTTTATTTATGTTTATTGTTCTTGAATTAAGTTTCTTGGTTCTGTGGACTTGAAGTTTTCATCAAATTTGGAAAAATTTCAGCCACTATTTCTGGAATTTTTTCATATTAATTATATTCCTTATTCTAGGTCTGCACTTACACCATGTTTGACTGCCTTATATTGTTTCACAGGTCACTGAAAATTTTTGTTTTGTATTCTTCAATTCATGCTTACTTTTTAGAGATTTCTTTGCTTTGTCTTTTAGTTCACTTATCTCTCCTTTTGCAATTTCTAATCTGCAGCACTAATTTTAGATTTATTTTTCAACTTCAGAAGCTGCATTTTGTCTTTTTCATACTTACTTTTCCCCTCATCATGTTCATATTTTTCTTTACTTGAGACACAGAGTCTTGATCATATGAAGCAAATAGTATCAATGTGCTTCTCAGCTAATTTCATCACCTTTCATTTCTGAGTTTGTTTTATTGAATGATTTTAATCTCAGTGACAGTCCTGCTTCTTTGCATGCCTGGTAATTTTTTATTGTATTTTAAATTATCTCACTCTACTGAACATTTTTGTATTTTTTTAAAAGAGCATTTGGCTTTATTTGGGCATACAGTTAAGTTACCTAGGACCTGTTTGATTTTTTTGAAGGATTTATTTTATGGTTTGTTAGTGCCAGTCCAGAGCAGACTTTTTCCCCCAGTGTTCAATTAGTTTCACTGTTAAGGCAATTCCCTTAAAGTATCAAACTCTAATGCCCCATTCTTAGGAGGTCTCTCCACTATGACTTGTGGCAAAACAGCCTACTCACAGTTTTGTATAAAGTCCAGGAAATTGTTCAGCCTACTGCTTTATGGGGGTTCTATCAAGGTCTTTTATATACACAGAGCAGAACTTAACTAGTCTCAAGGAGATTCTTCTGCAGACCTGCAAAACTCTTTCTCTGTGCAGAATCCCCCTCTTAAGTGCCCTGTCCCGCAATTCTAGGCTCCTTGGTTTGCTCACCTCCAGCTGCTGCTGTCTCTTCAACACAGGGAAACCATTGATCTCTGTTTGGGTTTCCATTCTTTGCAACTGAAGGCTAGAAACTACTTTGAGGTGTTTAGTCAGTCATGGGTTCACCTCATTTTTCCATTTTCTTGGAGATTTCAGCCCTCTTCTGTGTGTTTTCACTTATTTTGGCATGTTTTATCGTTCCAAAAGGAGAGAAATTCCCACAGCAGTTAATTCTTCATGGACAAAAAATGGAATTTGATAGTTTTTTTTAACTTGCATATTCTTTTAATATACTTTCCTTGTTGGCGTTGAAACAAATAATTTTGTTACCCTTATTAAGCAGGATGTCCCACCTTTCTTTTAAAAAATATATTCTGTAAAGACTTGTATGTCTCATCATTAAAAACTTGTTAGAAGTTACCTCTTAAGCCAAGTGGGCCTGTTTTGTTTTTCTGTTTTTTGCTTTAAATCATCATGCTAATTTGTATTTAATAGGAATTTACATATTAAAGTTTTTGTGTTTTTGTAATGATTTGACATTGTATATGCTTCCCAAGATTTTAACATTTCACCTAGTTTTCCAAATTTACTGATGAATAGTTTGCAATTTTCATAATCACTATTATATCTCTAATTGCTTTTCTTTTCTTATTCTGGACTTTGCTTACTTGTATCTTCTTTCTGTTATATTTATTACATCTTACTAAAGAATTTTTATATTATTTTTATAAAGCACCAATTTTATAAAAAGTGTTTTATTTTTTGAGTTCTACTGGGTTCACTTTTATTTCATAGAATTCTGCTATTATTTACATTTTTATTTTCTATCTTCTTATTTTGGGTCTGTTGTGCTTTTTCTAGCTTTTTTCCCATTTTCTTATTCTGATAAAAAATACTTTTAAATGCTTAAAATTAAGGAAAAGCAGAAATATTTGAAAAATTATTAATTGGGAGTTTTAACATGTGGCAAAACCACATGATTTAGAGATCTGTATAGATCTACTAGAAAGTCTACATTTTCTAGAAATCAGAGAAATGATATGCCATTTTATTTCTATTAGGATGCCAAATATTAGAGAGTTATACAATTCCCTGTGTCAACCAGGTTTGGGACAGGGAGGCAAGGGTACTCATATGTTACTCATATTTTTAAGTTGGTAAAACAATTTCACAGGAGATTCTGACAATGAAGTTAAGAATGTGAATGCCGTAAAACCAGAAGTCTCTTTCCTGGATATACTCTCTAGAGAAAGTCCACTAGAACATACATTCCCTGAGGCTAGAGCTTTTTATTTCTTTTGTTCAATGACATTGCCTAGAACATGCATGACACTTATTAGGTACTTAATGTATGTATTCATTGAATTAAATAATTCTCTCACAGAAGTATTACAAATGGATATGTGGAAGTATGTTCATTGTAGCAGGATTTACATTAGCAAAGAAGTCTTCATTGAACTCATTATTAAGGAAATATATAAGTAAAATGTAATAATAGCATTCAAAGGACTACCTCAGTGAAGTAAGAAGTGGTAAGCAGATAACACAACTAGATCAATGTGGAGTGAAGACTTAGCAGCAGAACAAGATCAAAGCAATATGTCAACTTAAAATTAAGAAAAAAACCTTAGAATACAACTTTATATATTGAAGAAAGCATACATTTTAAGGACTTGAGTCAAAGCAACTAGAGTAGGTAGGAGAATGGAAATAAGAGTGAGAATAGGAAATTGAAGTTAAAAATAAAATAAAACAATGACACAAAGGTGCCCTGCACTGACAAATACTGGGATATAGTAGTTCAGTCTGCATTATGCCTTTGAAGTCCAAGAAAAAAAAGTGTGTGCACCTGCCATTTTTAACACCTTTTGTATTTTAAATACCCAATTCAAGTTTACTAATGACATAGTTTTCCAAGAAGGCCTGAGATTGCAAAATTAATCCTTTGTTAAGTGAATTACTGCTGTGCCCCAAGCCAGGTATTTGCTTGAGATTAATTTACAATTAACAATCTGGTTTGCCAGTTCATGGCAGAAAGATTGTTTGTTTTTGTTTTACAAATCCATCATTGTAAATAATAGCATCATTTTGTAAAGTACTTAAGGGATTGAGAAGCCATGGAAATAGTACACAAGGAGGAAATAAACTAAAAATTTTTATAGTAACTTGTTAAGTTAAATTGGTATCTAGAAACTAGAAGTTATTACCATAAGCAATTATCCTTTGGCCTGTTACCACACATATGAAATCACTGTGGACTAGGCCCATTTGCAACAAACAGGTATTATCTCTATCACACAACTGGCAACTCGGTGTCTGAGCTGGAATGATGAATGCTATGTACAGTGCCATCCATATATTGTTAACATTTAGTCTCAAAAGCCATTGAAGGAAAACCAACTCTTTTATGTATAGAGACAACTATACTCTCAATCTCCTGGAAATGGGTAAAATGAGTAGCAAAGGGGAAAAATGAGGTAGCCCATCTGAGTACTGCAACATTCTTGGGAAAGAACACAGATGGCTGAAAGGAGAGCAGAGACACACAGAGAGGAAGTGAATGGGTCCTCTTGTATTGAACTAGTTGAGATGTTGAAGAAAAGAGACCAGAATATAAAGCACTAGGAGAAAAAGGAAGATGATGAAGAGCCTTTATCTAAAGTTCTGATCAAGATGTAGTTCTCTTTTTGGGGAACACAACAGTTATAAGAAGGTGATTTATCTTTTTACCTAAATTTCATGCTGCTCATGTTGTCATTTTAAAATAAGGACACCCATTTTATTTTTAGCAATAGTTAGGTGAGAAAGAATTTGGAAAATGACCAAAACATTTCTGTTGTTTAATCTAAGGATTTTTTTTGATTTCACATATATTTTTACATCATAATTATATGTATGTATTAATCATATCCATGCAAATAAACCTCAAATAAAAATAATTCTTAAGAATAAATGGATCTCAGAAATCTTTTAGTTTAGTTATAACATTTTCTTTATCTGTAATTCTTAAGGAATTTTAATAGTCAAGTATATGAATATATTTTCCTAGTAAAAATTATAACAAAAGACATAAGACAGAGAAGGGGAGAAAAAGATGGTGGTATGAGAAGAGAGGTAGAAACCTCCTCTCAGAACCACATATAACATGAAAATACTACTAATTCTGAAAGAGTAACCTGAAGACTGTTACAGACTGCCTACATCTGGGGAAAGGAGAAGACCTCATAGAAAAGGGTAAAGTAGCAAAGCCATTATCTGGCAGGACCCAAGCCCTCCCTCAACAGTAGCTCATGGCTGGGAGGCAGAGAAATGGAGAGGGGAGGGAGTAGAAGCCCAGGACTGCTAAGCACCCAGCACTGGAGCTCTGTTCCAGGAGCACCAACCCACATTACATGGTGCTGTGGAGATTAGAGGGGTTGGAAAGCAAATAAAGAGGCAGAATACTTGGAAAGACTGAGATTCCAGCCCCCTGTGGAGAACAGGTATGCAAAATGAGCTGCTCAAGGACAAAAGAAAGGTGGGCACTCTGAAAGACTACACAACAGTGAGAAGGGTGCTAAAGGGGCAAGGATTACACAGAACTTGCCGCACAAGAGAAAGGAAAGGTGGACAAAATCATCATAGCCACTCAGCCCAGCAAGTTGGAAACTTTCAGGAGCTTCAGAGGCTCCAACCCCCTGCTGGCAATGCAGCACTGAGGCCTCCACTGCTATATGCAGCCTGCCACTCTTTCCTCCTGGCAGAAATGGGCACTGCATACCTGTGACCCCCGCCATCACTTCAGGTACTGGGAAGCCAGAGAGTAGAGCTGCTGAGCTTTAGAGGGTGCCACATACACAAAGTTATTATTCCATAGTAATCATTAGAATTATTAAATGGCAAAAAATTTTATACAGACAAGAATCCAACAGAAACCAGAAAGAGAACTAAGTGAAACTGAAATCACCAGACTTCTTGATAAAGATTTCAAAATAAAAATCGTACCATGCTCATGGAGCTACAGAAAAATATTCAAGATCTCACGGGTGACATCAAGAAAGAGAAAGAAACTTTGAAAAATACAGTATCTGAAATTAAACACACAATGAAAGGATTTTAAAGGACATTAAATGAAGTACAGGAAATGATAAATGAAATAGAAATTAGAGAACAGGAAAACAAAGAAGGTGAGACAGAGAGAGAAAAAAGGATCTCTAGAAATAAATGAATAATAAGAGAACTGTGCAACCAATCCAAACAGAACAGTATTCACATTATAAGGGTACCAGAAGAAGAAGAGAGAGAAAAAGGGATAGAACATTTCTTTGAGGAAATAATTGCTGAAAACTTCCCCAATCTGGGGTAGGAGATAGTTTTTCAAGTCTTGGAAATGCACAGATCTCCAAACACAAAGGACCCAAGGAAGACAACATCAAGACATATAATAATTAAAATGGCACAGATGAAGGACAAGGAGAGAATACTAAAAGCAGCCAGAGAGAGTAAAAAGATCATGTAAAAAGGACAGCCCATCAGGTTATAATCAGACTTCTCAGCAGAAGTGAGTGGCATGATATATTTAATGCAATGAAACAGAAGGTCCTCAAACCAAGAATAGTCTACCTGGCAAGATTATCATTTAAATTTAAAGGGGGGATTAAACAATTTCCAGATAAGCAAAGGCTAAGAGAATTTTGTTCCAACAAACTATCTCTACAGTATATTTTAAAGGGATTGCTCTAGATGGAAGTGATCCTAAGGCTTAATAGCTGTCACCAGAGAAAATAAAACCACAGCAGACCAATCTACAAAGGAACTAGAACAATTAATTACTAAAAAAATGCAAAATTAAATCAGCTCCCACAAAATCAATGAGGCATACACAAAGAGTAAAGAATATGACACCTAACATATAAAAAATGAAGGAGGAAGAAAAGAAGAGAGAAAAAAAAGAACCTTTAGATTGTGTTTGAAGTAGCATAATAAGTGAGTTAGGTTAGACTGTTAGATAGTAAAGAAGCTGCCCTTGAACTTTTGGTAACCATGAATCCAAACCCTGCAATGGCAATAAGTACATATCTATCGATAATCACCCTAAATGTAAATTGACTGAAAGCACCAATCAAAAGACATAGAGCTACAGAATGGATAAAAAAAAACAAGACCCATCTATATGCTGCATACATGAGACTCACTTCAAACCCAAAGACATACACAGACTGAAAGTGAAGGGATGGAAAAAGATATTTCATGCAAATAATAGGGAAAAAAAAAGCAGAAGTTGCAGTACTGTATCAGACAGTGTAGTTTTCAAAAAAAAGAAAGTAACAAGAGACAAAGAAAGACATTATATATTGATAAAGGGGTCAGTCCAACAAGAGGATATAACCATTATAAATATCTATGCATCCAATATAGGAGTATCAAAATATGTGAAACAAATACTTACAGAGTTAAAGGGGGAAATAGAATGCAATGCATTCATTTTAGGAGACTTCAACACACCTCTCACTCCAAAGGACAGATCAACCAGACAGAAAATACGTAAGGAGACAGAAGCACTGAACAACACATTAGAACACATGGACCTAACAGACATCTACAGAACACTCCACCCAAAAGCAACAGATACACATTCTTCTCAAGTGCACATGGAGTAATTTCCAGAATAGATCATATACTAGGCCACAAAAAGAGCCTCAGTGAATTCAGGATTGAAATTGTGCCAACCAGCTTCTCAGATCACAAAGGTATGAAACTAGAAATAAATTATGCAAAGAAAACAAAAGGCCCACAAACACAAGGAGGCTTATCAACATGCTCCTAAATGATCAATTAATCAATGACCAAATTAAAACTGAGATCAAGCAATATATGGAGACAAATGAAAACAACAGCTCAATTCCCCAACTTCTGTGGGATGCAGCAAAAGCAGTTCTAAGAGGAAAGTATATGGCAATTCAGGCCTATCTCAAGTAAGAAGAACAATCCCAAATGAACAGTCTAAATTCACAGTTAATAAAACTAGAAAAAGAAGAGTAAATGAGGTCCAAAGTAAGTAGGAGGGACATAATAAACATCAGAGAAGAAATACAATTGAGAAAAAAGAAATAAAATTGAGAAAAATAAAACAATGTAAAGAATTAACGAAATCAGGAGCTAGTTCTTTGAAAAAATAAAAATAGATAAACCTCTAGCCAGACTTATCAAGGAAAAAAGAGAGTCTAAACACATAAAGAGAATCAGAAATGAGAAAGGAAAAATCACTACGGACACCACAGAAATACAAAGAATTATTAGAGAATACTATGAAAAATTATATGCTAACAAACTGGATAACCTAGAAGAAATGGACCACTTTCTAGAAAAATACAACCTTCCAAGGTCAACCTAGAAAGAAACAGAAAATCTGAACAGACCAATTACCAGCAACGAAATTGAATCAGGAATCAAACTACCTAAGAACAAAAACCCTGTACCAGATGGCTTCACTGCTGAATTTTATCAAACATTTAGTGAAGACCTAATATCTGTCCTCTTCAAAGTTTTCCAAAAAGTAGAAGAGGGAATACTTGCAAACTCATTCTATGAGGCCAGCATCACTCTAATATCAAAACCAGGCAAAGAACCCACCAAAAAAGAAAATTACAGACCAATATTCCTAATGACATAGGTGCAAAAATACTCAACAAAATATTAGCAAACCGAAGACAAAAATACACCAAAAAGATCATCCATCATGATCAAGTAGGATTTATTCCAGGGATGTAAAGATGGTACAATATTTGAAAATCCATCAACATTATCCACCACATCAACAAAAAGAGGACAAAAACCACATGATCATTTCCATAGATGCTGAAAAAGCACTTGACAAAATTCAACAACCATTCATGATAAAAACTCTGAACAATATGGGTATAGAGGGAAAGTACTTCAGCATAATAAAGGCCATTAGAAACAAATCCATAGTCAAAATCATGCTATACAGCAAAGAGCTGAAAGCTTTTCTTCTAAGATCAGAAACAAGACAAGGATGCCCACTCTCCCCACTTTTATTCAACATAGTACTGGAGGCCCTAGCCATACCAATCAGATAACACAAAGAAATAAGAGGCATCCATATGGTAAGGAGGAAGTTAAACTGTCACTGTTTGCAGATGACATGATATTGTACATAAAAAACCCTAAAGATTGCCCTGGTCTAGCTTGGATTAACACATAGTCTACAGGCACACACCTGATCATCTACATTTGCTCTCTTACAACACTAAACTATGTTTTCTACCTTTATCTTGTATCTACCTACCACTTCAGCATTTTATTAAAAATCATAATAATAAAGAGAGAAATGTGGTATCCACATATAAATCAAGTATAAAAACCAAATGAGTATTCATATTTGAACCGACTGTTTAGAGTTCATAATGCATGAGCAAAACCGAAAGTTTCTGTGATGACTGCCCTTGTACTGTTCACTATGTAACTTGTTCATTATGTAAGAATTTGTTCTCCATGTAAGAACTTGTTTGTTATGCCTCAGAAGATTGGAGACTGACGAAAATTAGGCTTGGGGTGGATTAATGATTGTGCATTGAGCATTGACTCCCCTATACAGAATTTTATTGTCGTTAACAACCATTTGATCAATAAATATGAGAGGTGCCCTCACAAAAAAAAAAAAAAAAAAGGACAGACTTCCAATGGTAAAATAAATAAGTAACCGGGATGTAATGTATAGCATAAGGAATATAGTCAAGATATTGTAACAGCTTGGTAGGGTGATAGCTGGAACCTAGAATTATGTATATAAATGTTCTACCACTGTGTTGTACACTTGAAACTAATGTAATGTAATACTGTGCGTCAACTACCCTTCAATAAAAAATAATTATATAAAAAAAAAAAAAAAACCCCTAAAGAATCCACCCAAAATCTACTGGAACTAATAACTGAATTCAGCAAAGTTGCAGGATACAAAATTAATAACACAGAAATCTGTTGTATTCCTATATACTTATGATGAAATAGCAGAAAGAGACATCAGGAAAACAATTCCATTTACAATTGGATCAAAAATAATAAAATATCTAGGAATAAACCTAACCAAGGAGGTGAAATACTTACATCCTGAAAACTACAAGACACTTATGAGAGAAATTAAAGAAGTCATCAGTAAATGGAAATACATCCCATGCTCATGGATAGGAAGAATTAATATTGTCAAAATGGCCATCCTGCTTAAAGCAATCTACAGATTCAATGCAATCCCTATCAAAATACCAACAGCATTCTTCTACAAACTAGAAAAAATAGTTCTGAAATTCAAATGGAACCACAAAAGACTCTGAATAGCCAAAGCAATCCTGAGAAGGAAGAATAAATCTGGGGGATTACACTCCCCATCCTCAAGCTCTACTACAAAGCCACAGGTTAACAAGACAATTTGGTACTGGCACAAGAACAGATTCATAGATCAATGGAACAGAATAAAAGTCCAGATATAAACCCAGCATATATGGCCATTTAATATATGATAAAGGAGCCATGGATATACAATTGGGCAATAACAGCCTCTTCAACAGCTGGTGTTGGCAAAACTGGACAGCTACATTTAAGAGAACAAAACTGGATTATTGTCTAACTCCATACATAAAAGTAAACTCACAATGGATGAAAGATCTGAATATAAGTCATGAAACCATAAAACTCTTAGAAGAAAACATAGGCAAAACTCTCTTGAATATAAACATGAGCTACTTTTTCCTGAACACATCTCCTAAGGCAAGGGAAACAAAATAAAAAATGAACAAATGGGACTACATCAAACTAAAAAGCCTTTGTGCAGCAAAGGACACCATCAGTAAAACAAAAAGGCATTCTATAGTATGGAAGAGTATATTAATAAATTACATATCTGATAATGGGTTAACATCCAAAATATAGAAAGAGCTCACATGCTTCAACACAGACCCAAAAAAGCAAATAACATTATTTAAAAAATGGGCAGAGGATCTTAAATCCTTTTTTAATGTATTTTTTTATATCCTGGTTGAGGTAGGGGTCAGGATTCATTTTTTCCCAAATGACTATCTAACCCATCTGGCACTATTTATGAATGAGACCATACTTGCTTCTTATTACACTGTGGTGTCATATTTGTCATAAAAAGCCAGGGTCTGTTTCTGGACTGTTCTGTTCCAGGGATTCCTTTGTCTGTCTTTGGGTTAATGTCACATTGTCTCAATTAGCATAACTTCAGAATAGGTCTTGGTATCAGGTAATAAGTCAGTCTACCAGCTTTGTTCTCTTTCCTCAAAAATGCCTTGGCCATTCTTGGCTTTTGCATTTCCATATGAATTTTCAAACCAGCTGGTCACTCAAAGGTGCTGCTGAAATACTGATTGAAATTGCTTGGAATCTGTAGTATAATCTAGGGAGAACTGACATCATTACAGTACAGAGTTTTTCAGTCCACCATCACATACTTACTTATTTAGGTCCTTTATATTTTCTCTGAACAATGTTTTATAATTTTCAGTATAAAGATATGTATATCTCTTGTTAGATTTTTTTCCAAGGTATTTTATATTTCTGAGTTTCATTCATATGTAAGTGGTATGTTTCTCTTTTTTGGTGGTTGCTATATAGAAATACTATTTGAACATTGACCTTGTATCCAATGACTTTTAATACCTATCAATTCTAGTGGTTTATCTATAGATTCTTTTGGATTTTCTAGGTAAAGAAACATGATTTCTGTGAATAATGGCATTTTATTTCTTACTTTACGAACCTTATATGTTTTATGTGTTTCTTACTTCATTGATAGTGCTTTTCATACAACATTGAACAGAAGTTGTAAGAGTAATCATACTTGTCTCATTTGAGGGACAAAGGTTTCAATATTTCACCATTGAGTATAAAACTTGTTATAGTATTTTAAAGATGTTATTTATTAATATTAAGAACATTCTTTTTCATTCCTGCCTTGCAAAGACATTTTATCATGAGTAGTGTTAAATTTCATGAAGTGCTTTGTATACATCTATTGAGATGATCATAAGTGATTTCTCTCTTGTTTTTGTGTAGTAAACTATATTGCTTTCTAACATAGATTAATATTTGCATTTCTGAAATAAACATTAATTAGATTAAACCTACTGGACTTTGTATATATCACTGGATTTTTTTCTTTACATCCAGTTAAAAATTTTTGCTTCTGTGTTAGATAAAAATTAACCTGAAAATTTTTTTCTGTTGTGATGTTCTGGTTAGGTTTTGGAGCCAGCGTTTGCTATTTTCATTATGAATTATGAAGCCTCCCTATTTTGCTATGTTATTTCCTCCATAAATTCCTGGAATAAATGAACTGGTGGAACTAAATAGTCTTAAATTCTTTTTTTTTTTTTGACAAGCATTTTTATTAACAGATTCAACTTCTTTAGTATGTATAGGATTATTTAGAATTTTCTATTTCATCTATCATTTTAGTAAGTTTTTTTGGGGGGGTGAAGATTTAATCTGTTTCTTACAAATTATTTTCATTGGTTTCAAAATATACTTATTTTCTTTAAAACTATAGAGAACCAAATGTAATGTCTACTTTTCATTTGTGATATTGATAGCTTGTGTTTTCTCTCTTTTTTATAGATTAGTCTAAGATTTCATTTTATAAATCTTTTTATAAAAAACAATTTTTGACTTTGTTTATTGCCTTTACTTTATCTATATGATAAATTTATATGATTGCTTCCATTTCTTGGCTATTGTAAATAGTGCTGCAATAAACAAAGGGGTGCATATGTCTTTTTGAAACTGAGGTACTGCATTCGTAGGGTAAATTCCTAGGAGTAGAATTCCTGGGTCAAATGGTATTTCTATTTTTAGCTTTTGAGGAACCTCTATACTGCTTTCCACCAGTAAATGAACAGATAAAAAGGATGTGGTACATATACACAATGGAATATTATTCAGCCATAAGAAGAAAACAAATCCTACCATTTACAACAACATGGATGGAGCTAGAGGGTATTATGCTTAGTGAAATAAGCCAGGCAGAGAAAGACAAGTACCAAATGATTTCACTCATCTGTGGAGTATAAGAACAAAGGAAAAACTGAAGGAACAAAACAGCAGCAGACTCACAGAACCCAAGAATGGACTAACAGTTGCCAAAGGGAAAGGGACTAGGTATGGTGGGTGGGAAGGGAGGGATAAGGGGAATAAGGGGCATTACGATCAGCACACATAATGTGGGAGCAGGCATGGGGAAGGCAGTATAGCACAAAGACAAGTAGTGACTCTATAGTATCTTACTACACTGATGGACAGTGACTGTAATGGGGTATGTGGTGGGGACTTGATAATGGGGGAAATCTAGTAACCACAGTGTTGCTCATGTGACTATATATTAATGATATCAGAATAAAAAATAAATAAAAGAAAAAAATTATGTAATTATGTTTATTATTTCTTTCATTCAATTTCTTAGATTTGATTTGTTATTTTTGTAACATCTTAACAATGAAGTTGGAAATATTTCTTCTTAGCTTCTTTTTCTTTAACATATGTTTTAAGATCAATCCTCTTGAAAATATTGCTAAAGCTGCATTTCATAAATTTTGGAACATACTATTTTTATCATTATTCGTTTTCAAATATTTTCTAATTTACATTTGGCCTTTTTTTGACATCTGGCTTATTCAGAAATTTATCTTTAATTTCCAGATGTTGAATTTTTCTACTCATATTTTGTTTTTGATTTCTAGCTTAATTCTAATGTGATCAAAAGATACAATATAAAAGTTTTTAAGCTTTTTAATTTGTTGAGGTTTACTTTTTGCTGAGGTGCACTTTGATAAGTGCTTTTTGTATGGTTAAGGAAAATGTGAATTATACTACTATTAGATAAAGTGTTTTGTCTAGGTTAATTAGCTCAACTTTGTTTAATATGTTTTTGTTTTGATTTTGGTGTGCTTACAAATTCAGGATTGTGATGTCTTCGTGTTAGGATGACTCATTTATAAAATGTCTCTTTATATCATCATCTCTAGGAATATTGCTTACCTTCAAGTCTATAGTTTGATTATAATTGTCAAGAACTGTGAAAGATCTGAGACTTTACCCTTTTTGCAACCCAAGAAGTTGGGGTACCATAGTTTCATGGATGTTGCTGGAAGACACAAGTTCTTGACTCAGAAATAGGACTTTCACTCACAGCAGTAACAGAGTACCAGAATTTTACTGTGCTGGCCTCCTGAACCTCAATTCCTACAGGATGTTGAATCCACTGGACACCATTGGATTTTAGCCTAGCCAAATCACCACCTCACTGTCTCAGCATTTAGGGGAAACTGAATCAAGGCCCCCACTGAGCCCTCAGATTTACTTCAGGAGGTAAAAGAAAGAATACAATTTCTCTAAAAGGGGTTGGTGCTTTTACCTTTTTGGGGCTTTACAGTTTTTAAAAATATGGTTTGATAATTTTAATTAGTTCTGAACATGTTTCACGGTTGATAGACTTCTTTTACTTTTCCTTATTGAATTTTCTATTTATCTCCTTGTTTTAGTCTTGCCTTTCCGTTCCTCTTGTCTTTAACTCCTGAGCCTTTTGAGGGTTATGCTGTGTCAGGTGGCTTACTCCTCATTAGTACTATTCTCTTAGGACACTTGTTCACTCTTCTTAATTATTTTATAATCTTTCTGCTTCCTTCCTTCAAAAAGTGTATGAATGCCTTTACCCACTGTTCTCTTACAACTTGCCTCTTTTATTCTTGTTTCTATTTTTTGATGGATTTTATGAAGAGATAAGAAAGAAATAATGTATTTATTCCATTATATGTAACCCAAATTCTTCATTCCATTATTTTCAATTTTCTTAATTTATTTGAATTTTAATACATCTTTTGTAATCATCAGTTAACTGGACATATTTTAAGTCCAGAATGAGTGTCTCTATAATTTAGGTGAGTTTAAACCATTCACATTCTCATTGATATTTCATATTGATGTTATTTCTCAAATGTTGGGTGATTTTATATTTTGTATTTCAGCTCGCATTTGAGGTTCTTTGCCTCTGAGAGACTCTACTTTGACAGTCACCCTATAAAAGGGCAGGGAACTACTTGCAAGGCTATGGTCCACCTTGATTTATAGGGAGGGTGGTAGACAGAATAAGTGACTACATCACTGCTTTGTCTCTCATCCCCAAACTCCCACAATAAGTACTCCTGCTAAAAATATCATACTGCCTACCCCATGCTGGGCCATGGGTTTAGGGGATGGTATAGAGGGATCTCTATTTCTGGTTTCTATCACTTCGCTATTCCAGTTGCTCACCCTGCTTATGTGTCTGGATGTCTTCTGCTCATGGATTCTACTGCTGTGGTCATGCTCTGACCTTCTGTACACTCCTATTGCCTAGAATGTGTTCAAGTATGGAGACCATTCTGTGAAGCACATCCAATCATTCTGTTTTCCAGTCTCTTACAGATTTCTCCCATGATCTGAATCACTGAGGGTATGCACCCCATTTTTTGAGCAATACTACATATATATTATTTATAGGATTTGGCACAGGAGATAAGACTGATATTTGATATGATCAGCCTGCCTTCTTAAAATCAGATCCCTTAAGCACTGCCGCATTTAGATGCTTGATGGTTCAGTTATGCATTAATGAAAATTGGACTCTTCTACTAAATCCTGCATTTTATATAACTAGTACAATTTGAGCTCTCTATTCCAAAAGCTATTAAGGATCAATTAAAATTCTCTCATACAATATGAATACTATATAGCCCTATAAATCACTTGGGTTCTCTAGGATGTCATGGCTGTCCTTCCCTTTAAGAATACACAGCCCATGTTTAATTTCTAGACTGTATCAGTTCAATGGCTGAAATCTAATGTCACCTGTGTTTGGTTACTCTTTGTTTTTCAATATACAGAATCTTAAAATTCTTACTTATTTCTGATGAAAGTGTATTTTGAGAATGGTTTAGGAGATTTTTCTTATTTATCTTCTTATTTTTCTTTTTTATCTTTGAATATGAGCTATTTTGGATAATCCAGTTTTCTTCTAATAAATTTAGGCTGTTTATTACAGTCAAGTCTTATAGTCAATGGTGGATTCAACTCCTGCATTTCCATTTCCCAAACTTGTTTACTTTCCAGAAAAATAAATCAATTGTCCTCTTAGTTGTTTTTTTTTCTTTTAAAAAATTCTTACAAAGATTCTTTCTAGTTGTCTTCTTTCTGAATCCTTGGTCTCTAGAGGCTTTTGAAGGGCTAAGCAATGGAAGATGGTGTGTGCAAAGACTAGAAACACATGCATCTTGTATCTAACATTAACCAAAGTGTTGACAGTTTGTGGTAGATGTAGTTACATTAAATTTAGTCAGGTATAGATATGCCCTGGGATGTAGGAGACCCAGCTGTATTTAAGTTTAACTGTCGAAAGAGTGAAGAATTTTCTAGTGGAATGACTGTTTAAAAGTGGAGGCTTATAAAAAGCATTATTAGGATTGACGGTCAGGAAGTATGGGGGAAAAGTGAAAGAAGGTGCAAGAAGGTGGAGAGAAATGATAAATATTGAAAGCAAAATATTCCTTTTGCACAACAGCTTTAGAACAGTAATGCCGTAAAGATTACAAAGCAATGTGATTTTAATCAAGAACTTAAGTCTGGAGATAGAGGTTGCATCTCTATATAGCTACAAATGATAAATATTCTATATGTATAACCACATAAGCATATTATATACACCCAAATATTTTTGTATTTACAAAGAAAGAAAAATATGTTTCTCTATATGACCAGGGAAGCAAATACATCAGGCTGCATACATCCGTAACACAACTGCTCCACTGCATTTGCCTTAGTTTCATTGTTTTCTTCATTCTCACTTCGCAGTTGTATAAAGTGAACAAAATTTAAAAAGGAGAGATATATGTTTTTCTCTGCCCACCCTTTCCCAGACATATAAAAAGGCATAAATGTGGCAGCAACTTAGCCCCCAAATAAGAATTTATTTGCATTTATACTTCATTGAAATGCTCTGATTAAATGATTTGATTTTTAAATGCATTAACAACATGAAATGAAGATAGATGCAGATATATTCGGGACAGTCCAGCATCAGCCCAACTGGGAAAATGCCTTGCTGCCCTCAGTGTTATGACTTCTAATTCATTTTAACTTACTCTGGCCCATTTACAACACTTCTGTCTTTCCTGGAACAGTTTCTTGTCCATGCATAGTCTCAATATTCTTTCTTCTTCCTGCATTTGCTCACTATCCTACAAACAGATGTTTAGGAAACAATCAGGGTTTCCAAGACTATATAGACCTTAGACCCAAGGTGTTCCTAAAGCATGTGTTCTGAGTATCTTGATTTCTGTAGGATTTTTAATATCTTGTGGTTTTATTTTAATGTTATTCTAAAACCATTATTTGTATAATCTGAACTACTTGAAAAATGACTGTAACAAAATAGTGATATATGAACCAGTCAGTGTCTCTGCTAGCATTGTTATCACACTTTTTTTTTTTCAAAGGAAAATCAGAGGATGTCATGGCGCTGTATCAAATTGAAAGTTTTTCAATGATTTGTGCAGAAAAAGTGGTGGGAAGTTTCAACTATTACATGATACACACAAATGCAAAACATAAAACAAGATACTTTGTAGTAAATACTGTGCTCACATTTTGAATGGATTTCTTGAACAGATATTCTTTTTGTATATACCAATTAAACATGAGAATAGTAGTAAATATACAATGAACCATTGTTTAGTTAACAACACTTCAAATTTTTTCACTTTTGTAGTTTGGATGCAGTACTAAATGTATAAGCCTGTCAAGTAACTGACCCATGGTTGAAAATTTCTTCATTGCTAAAACAGTAACAATAATTTCAGTGGCTTGTGTGATTATCCATTGGGCTAAAACAAAAGAACCAAAATGACAGAAATTAAGCATCAGACCCATAAACTCTCTGTTATTAAACCCAATGCAGGTAATGGATGTTCAGTAGTAAAACATTATCCAGTACTTTAATGTCTATACTTTGGAGCACATTGATTTTGTAGTTTTGTTTGCATTTAATTTTTTTTAATTAAAATATGTAAGATATATAACCAGTAGAAAATTTTATTAAATTTTGTTTCAAAATTAAAATTAAAATTGCACTTGAAGGCAAACAGTTTAAGTCAACATTGCAATATACCAGAATTAATTTTATCTAAGAGGAAGCAACATATTACACAAACTATGTAACTGTTCTGCCTGGCTTTGCCCCACATAAAGAGTAAGATTTGTCATGAGAAAGGTTAATGGTGTAAATATGTGGTAAATAGACCATGGATAAAGAAGAATAAAATGTGAGAGAAAGAAGTTTTATCTCCTGACTTCTAAAATCTGTTCCTAAAATCATGAGATGTGTTCAGTAACCATTGATATAAGCTGACATTGAGTGGATCTCGTAAATTCTTAAAGAAGAGTTTCAGAAAGCTACACATAGAGTACAAATTAACTAAAGCACCTCTGTTGGTACCAAATCAAGTGTAATTGTACAATGTTCTATAATAAACGTTTGAGGTCAAGGACAACATCTATTTTCTCATTTTTGAAATGTTACTTTCACACTTTTAGTCACATGTGTAGATCCAGGTGGCATAATGGAAACAAGATGACTTTAAAGTAACCATGAAAAATATGGCATTTTGGGAGAAATGTTAACTTGCAAACCCAAGTGAAAACACTTTCCAAGAAGACTTTACATTTAGGTGGGAAAATGGAAGCATACAATGAGACTTTCAAAAAAAGTTTTTAAACCAGACATCAGTTTGTTTTTCTGTTTTTAGTAAGTAAAAGACCCACCTTTTGAAAAACGCCTAGCAGAACGTTTCCAAATTATAGGAAATAGTAGTCTAGATAAGTTTTCAAAATAAATGAACAATAAATATGAATGTATCCAATTTTGCTATAGCTTAGATTTTTAATAGATCACAAGTATGTCAAAATTATATTATAAAAAGCAGTACAATTTCAGTAAAGAGAGTTTATAATCCTGTTTTAGTCATTGGGAAGCAAGTTAATGTACTGAAATTTCCTTTCTGAAATCAAATTTCAGTTATAATCCAAACTTAGTATGAGTTGTTATAAAAGAAATCTGCTGAGTTTTTTGTTCATTTGATGAAAGCTGTCTTTACTTGAGCTAAACATCACTTGAGTGCAGACCTTTTCCATTTATTATTCTGAAAAATATTTGACATAGGTGATGATAGGGTTTCGGGGAGAATTATTTTATTAACTTTTCCTAGAATAGTACTTTATTACTAAATAATGGACCATTAAATTACTTGGAAAACAAATTATTTTTAAAAGAAAGAACTTTAATTCACATTCCTAAAAAGCAAAAAATTATGTCTTTGGAAAAGAAGTCTTTTGGGAATGTAGTTTCATAGAAAATAATTCAAGGTGCAAATTTAATCTAATACTAGCAGCACTGAATCATTTTAAAATTGGTGAAATCACTGATGCCTCAGAATTTAATAACTGTTACTGGCAATAGATAAAGGAGAGGCATTTCAGATTAGGAAAGGGAAGAAACAAGGTGGAACTGGGTATGTGAAAGGAAAAAAGCAAGGGAGGGAAAAAGCTGTAATGAGTTCATGATATTTGGGTTCCCTGTAACTGCTCAGAGGTAGGCCTAAACATTTGTGGCTAACTGTAGATTGGATTTAATCACATTTCTTTTGATTAAAAAAAAAAGTTTCTTTAGAAGAATCCAGCCAGTTAGAATGAAGTTCATGTTCTCAATCATGAAGGAGATGGGAACTATACATAATACTCTTTCTTTAATTAGAATGTGGAGAAGTCAGGGAACATCACCTACCATTTTTTGCCCCCACAGATGTGCATTTGGTTTCATTATGTTGGCTACTCGGTGTAAATGACATTTTACTCAATGTAACGTTTTCAAAGACTTGGAGTTCACCAAAACCTTTCAGTAATGAATTATTTTATTTGTGATATCAAGAGCAATACATACTCAAAAATTGGTTTTATTCTTATTCCTCAGAAAAGACAAAAAACAATTTCTTCACAAATATCATAGGAACACACCCACCTGGATTCTGGCTTCCATCTGTTTTCAAAGAGGCCAAGGAAATTCACACTTGTAATAGTAGAAACTCAACCTGAAGTTTGCTTTGAAAGTCTTGGAAAATAGGACTTCCTCCATTATTCATATACCTTTGTGAGTCACAGGTAATACTTTGTCTTTTCTCCAAGACAAAAGTAGCCTGTTATAGTCCTTATACATAAAGTGCTAAAATTCCTTCCTAAATCTTAAAATTAAATCAAGTATGCTTTGAAGCACTTACATAGAACCTGTCACAAAGTAGTTCAATACATGGATAATACTTTTAAAGTCAATTTATGTTTCTTTTTAGTTTTATACATTTATGTGAATATAGAGTCTTGATAAAATGGCATATCTCTGAATTACATGCTTATATTATATAAAATTATATAAAATTCCTGATTTTTTGATCCTTAATATTATTTAGGATCTTTCAGCTCCATTACTGGAAAGTGTGCATTTTGCCTTATTTCATCCGTGTGATTCTATCACACACACAAATCCTTTCTCTACATATTCTCTCTGCTGTTCTCTCTGTCTCTCCATATATAAAAATATATGCAAGCACATGTAATGGCATATAGCAAATGTAATATGTAATATATAACATAAAAATATGTGTATACATATTTTATATATAGTTGTATATATAGTTGGTTAAAAATTACATATAGTTGGTTAAATCAATATTTTGATTTTACATTATTAAGCTTATATAGAGGGTAGTCTCAGCTGAATGATGATATATATATATATATATACACACACACAAATATATAATATATATATATATAATATATATATATATAAATATATAATGATTACTTCCACTTTCTTAGTAATTTTCATTTGCCTAATAAAATAGCATGGTTTTTATATTATATTAGTTTTATGTGTATCATTCAACCAATCCCAAATCCACTAATTGCCTAAATCTCTTCTCCATATGTTCAGGTGTGCCAAGCAATTTCTATCAGTCTCTTCTGGACTGTCTAACTTGACCCAGTATGGACTGGATTCTCCCTCTTCTCATTGTAAGCTATTACTTGTATTATCTCTTCACAAAGAGATAAAAAACAAAGGATGTCTCCTTTGTTTTGCTCTTATGTTGAATCTGATTGCTAAAGGCCATGTCTTCCTGCTTCTTTTTTTAAAAAATTAATTTGTTTATTTTGTTATCATTAATCTACAATTACAAGAAGAGTATTATGTTTACTAGGGTCCCCCCTTCACCAAATCCCCGCCACAAACCCAATTACAGTCACTGTCCATCAGCATAGTAGGATGCTGTAGAATCACTACTTGTCTTCTCTGTGTTGCACAGCCCTCCCCATGGCCCCCCCCACATTATACATGCTAATCGTAAAGTCCCCTTTCTTTTTCCCAACCCTTATCCCTCCCTTCCCTCCCTTTCTCCCCAGTCCCTTTCCCTTTGGTAACTGTTAGTCCATTCTTAGGTTCTATGATTTTGCTGCTGTTTTGTTCCTTCAGCCTTTCTTTGTTCCTATAGTCTTTGGGTTTGAGGTGAGTCTCTTGTAAGCAGCATAGAGAAGGGTCTTGCTTTTTTATCCATTCTATTATTCTGTGTCTTTTGATTGGTGCATTCAGTCCATTTACATTTAGGGTGACTATTGAAAGATATGTACTTATTGCCATTGCAGGCTTTAGATTCTTGTTTACCAAAGGTTCAAGGTTAGCTTCTTTAGTATCTTACTGTCTAACTTAACTCGCTTATTGAGCTGTTATAAACACTGTCTGGTGATTCTTTATTTCTCTCCCTTCTTATTCCTCCTCCTCTATTCTTTATATGTTGGTTGTTTTATTCTGTGCTCTTTTGTGCTTCCTTTAACTGCTTTTGTGGGTAGTTCATTTTATTTTTTGCCTTTAGTTAGTATTTGGTAGGTCTGCTTTCTTTGCTGTGATTTTATTTTCTCTGGTGACATCTATTTAGTCTTAGAAGTGCTCCCATCTAGAGCAGTCCTTCTAAAATACACTGTAGAGGTGGTTTGTGGGAGGCAAATTTCCTCAACTTTTGCTTGTCTGGGAATTGTTTAATCCCTCCTTCATATTTAAATGATAGTCATGCTGGATACAGTATTCTTGGTTCAAGGCCCTTCTCTTTCATTGCATTAAATATATCCTGCCATTCTCTTTTGGCTTGTAAGGTTTCTGTCGCGAGAAGTCTGATGATAGCCTGATGGGTTTTCCTTTGTAGGTGACCTTTTTCCTCTCTCTAGCTGCCTTTAAAACTCTGTCCTTGTCCTTGATCTTTGCCATTTTAATTATTATGTGTCTTGGTGTTGTCCTCCTTGGGTCCTTTCTGTTGGGAGTTCTGTACACTTCCATGGTCTGATCGATTATTTCCTCCCCCAGTTTGGGGCAGTTTTCAGCAATTATTTCTTTAAATACTCTTTTGATCCCTTTCTCTCTCTTCTTCTTCTGGTACCCCTATAATGTGGATATTGTTCCTTTTGGATTGGTCACACAGTTCTCTTAATATTGTTTCATTTCTGGAGATCCTTTTATCTCTCTCTGTGTCAGCTTCTATGCGTTCCTATTCTCTGGTTTCTATTCCATCAATGGCCTCTTGCATCTTATCCATTCTGTTCATAAATCCTTCCAGAGGTTGTTTCATTTCTGTAATCTCTCTCTGGACATCTGTAATCTCCCTCCGGACTTCATCCCTTAGCTCTTGCATATTTCTCTGCAGCTCCATCAGCATGGTTATGAGCTTTATTTTGAATTATTTTTCAGGAAGACTGGTTAGGTCTATCTCCTTCTCAGGGTTTGCCTCTGTGATCTTGGTCTGTATCAATTTCTTCTGTCTTTTCATGGCGATAGATATATTTGTGGGGAGCTGGCATGTGTGTTGGGTAAGAGAAAGTCCCTTCTTGCCAGTTTATGGTCATTCTCTCCTGGGAGAACAGCAGCCTCTAGCAGCTTGTGCTGGGCACCTGCATGCAGACAGGGCTTCTGATCTTGCCAGGCCGCTATGGAGTTTATTTAGCTCTGTAGTTGCTGTGGGCGTGACCTACCTCAGGCGGCTACTCCAATATGGCAGAGCTGCATCAGAGGGGGAATAGGTGGGAGGCTGTTTATCATGGTGAGGGGCCTCCAAGGTGCACTGCAGGGCTTTGGTTGTCCAGAGTTCCCCAGTATTCGCAGCTGCTGGGCTAAGTGTCCCAGGGCACTTCCATCCAGCTGTGGGGTCCCTGTCCCTTTAAGACTTTACAAAAGCACTTGCTTTTCTTTGTCCCGGGTACATTGGCTGCTGGGATCCACTCACAGGTCTTACTGTTCTGTTTCTCTAGTTTCCAGCACCCCACGCACACACTGTGTGTCTGCACTCCGGTGCAGATGGCTAGGGCTGGGTGTTTAGTAGTCCTGGGCTCCCTCTCCCTCCCCGCTCCGACTCCTCTCCACCCGCTGGGAGCAGGGGTGAGGGGCGCTTGGGTCCCACTGGGCCATGGCTTGTATCTTACCCCCTTCGCGAGGCACTGGGTTCTCACGGGTGTGGATGTAGACTGGCTATTGTCCTGTGTCTTCTGGTCTCTCTTTTAGGATTAGTTGTATTTGTTGTATTTTCAAAAATATATTTGGTTTTGGGAGGAAATTTCCGCTGCTCTACTCATGCTGCCATCTTGGTTCTCTCGCTCTTTCTGCATCTTGAATCAACCTTTTCTTATAATGCGTACATGACCCCAAACTTCCGCTGACACAGTGCATGGGAAAAATCATTTTTTGTGAGTTTTGCATGACAGAAGATGTCTTTGATTCTCATATGATTAAGGGTTTAACTTGGTATAGGATTCTAAATTAAAATTTATAGTACCATGAATTTCTAAGATGTTGATGTACTTTCCAATGGTACTATTGAAAGACTGAAAGCTATAGAAATTCCTAATTTTTTTTGTGGCCTGTTTTTTTTAATGGAAAGCTGTAGGAACTTTATTCTCCCCAGTGTTATGAAATTCATAATTATATGTCTTTATATGAATTTATTTTCATCTACTGAGCTGGAGACAAAGTTGCACACAATATGTAAACTTTTAATCTAGAAACTGATGTTTGTTGATTTGGAAAACATATGTTGAATTACTTCCCCTTCAGGCTTTATTTTGTTTTCACTTACAGTAACACACTACTTGGATATTGGACTTCCAGGACTGGACTAGAAATCTAATTTGATTTTGTATTGCTTGATTTTTACCATTATTTTAAATTTTAAAACAGTTTTGATTATCAGGAAAATTGCAAAGATAACAGAGAGTTCCTGCATAATCCACACCCAGATTCCTCCTTTTACATTAGTAAATTAGTATCATATTGTACAATTGTTACAATAAAATCTTATTCAGCCATAAAAAATGAAGAAATCCTTCCATTTGTGGCAAACTAAATGGGCTTTGAGGGTATTATGCCAAGTGAAATAAGTCAAAGATAAATGGAACCTTAAAACAAAACAACACAGAAACCAAACTTACAGAGAGACTAGATTTTTGGTTAGCAAAAGTGGGAGGTGGGAGAAAGAGGAATTGGATGAAAGTGGTCAAAAGGTACAAACTTCCAGTATAAGATAAATAAGAGCATAAGTACTAGGGATGTAATATATAACATGATGGCTATTTAGTTACTACTACTGTATGTAAGTATGAATGTTGTTAAGAATAAATCCCAAATTATTGTTATAAGGAGAAAAAGGTTTTCTCTTTTCTTCCCACTTATTTTTATTTTATGTATATGAGATGGTGGATTTAATTAAACTTATTGTGGTGATCATTTCACAGTCAAATCTTTATGCTGTACACTTGGAACTCATACAGTGATATATGTCAATTACATCTTAATAAAACTGGAAAAATATATTTGGAATTTTTCTCCATGTGAAATGTGTCTTTTTCTCACTATTTATTTATTCAATCACTTATTTATATCAGTGTGAACTCAGATATTTATTTTATACTTTGGGTCGTAATCTAATACTATATTTTTTGTTCAAATTGTTATAGCTTTGAGCATTGTATATTATTCTTTCTCCTCTATGTGTGTATGTCTGAGGAAGTCTAATTTCTCCTTCATTTTTTTTAATTGCAAGGAATTGGTTTACCTGACTGGGGGAACTCGTAAAGTAAATCTGAAATCCATAGGACATGCTGTCAGAGGGGCAGGTTGAATCACTTAAGTATGTGCTAAGACAGCTGTGCACAGGTGGTATTTCTTATTCTAGGAAGCTTCAGTTCCAATCTTGTGCCTTTCAACTGATAGAATCGTGTCCTTCCAGAATACCTAGGATAATATCCCTTTGTTTAAAGTCAGCTGATTATGGACTTTAATCATCTGCAAAACACCTTCATAATATCTCTTAATTTTCATTGAATAACCAGGGACTAAAGTCTAATCAAGTTGATACATAGAGTTGACCATCACACCAGGTTGACAGGTTGATTGTTGTAGAGACTGTCCCACATTCTGGATTTATTTATTTTCTTCCTTGTGGTGCCATTTACTTTGTTATTTTTCTCTCTATATTCCCTGTAAACACAGTTTGGCTTTACAGGCTTGATTAGATTCAGGTTCAACTGCTTTGGCACAAATACTTTATAGCTGGTCATGTGTGCTTCATATGTGTTGCATAAGAAGGTCCACAGTATCTTTCTCCTTCACTTTTGAAGGATAATTTTACTGGATACAGGATTCTGGTTGTTTTTCTTCTTTGAACACTAAATATTTTGCTCATTCTTTTCTTGCATGCTTGCTTTCTGAAAGAAGTCTGACATAATTCTAATCCTTCTCTTCTTTCCCTAAGGTAAGATTTTAATCTTCCTCTTGCTTTTTTTTACAGTTCTTTTTATCTTTGATTTTCTAGTTTGAATATAATATGCCTAAGTATGTTTTATTTCCCCCCCTTATTTATCTGTTTGGAGTTTCCTGAGATTCTTGGATCTGTGGTGTGGTGCCTGTCATTAGTTTTGAGAAAGCCATTATTACCTAAAACATTTTTCTGTCTTCTGACCTTTCCCTTTCTTTTCCTTCTGGCTTCCCATTGCACTTAAACACTGTGCATTTTGTCATTGTTCACAATTCTTGGATATTTTATATCATTTTTTAAATTCTTCTTTTTTTTTTTTTTTTTGCTTTTCAATTTGGCAGGTATTCAATTTCACTGTTTTTCTTCATTTTTGCCTTATCTGTAGAGTTCATCAAAGGCATTTTCATTTCTGTTGTAGTATTTGTGATTGCCATTATTTCTTTTCCTTTTTTAACTTGGAATTTTCACTCTGTTTAAGGTACCCATCTGTATATTTTGCATGTTGTCACTTTTTCCATTACAGTCCTTAGTATATTAATCATAGTTACATTAAATTCTTAGTTTGAAAATGCTAAAAGAGATAATGCTTGCTTTTTCCCTTATGACTGGGTTTTTTGCATTTTATCAAACCTTGTAGTTTTTTAGTTGAAAAGGGGACATGATGTTTTGTGTATAAATAATGAAGTAAATAAGACTTTAGTATGAAGTTTTATCTTTACCTGTCTAGAATTTAGGCTTATTTACTACCTGCTGTAGCTCCAGGTAGAAGATGCTAAAATTTCTTATACTTTCTTTGTTTTTATCTCCTCTGTTGTCATTGGTTTTCTGGACATTCCTTTGTAAATAGAGTCTCAGTCTTTCAGTTCTTTTTATTATAATCCTCTGTTATTATACAGAAACCTGACTGAAATGGTGGTAAGTTGTGGAAGTAGTGGAAGCATCCTATGGTTCTATGATTATATCTGAGAGTCTTTTATTAAATCTGAGGCCCTGGGATGTGATATATACATCCTGTGACTTCAGCTTGTTTTCCTCTTAGGTGAGACAGGTAGACTAGAAGGGGCTTGAGTTGGGAATTTCCCTTTTGCCACATGGAAGGATAGTGGGATTAGATATGCATATTTCCTTGCTTCCAAGTTAATTAATCTCTGGTGAAACTCAAATCAATTAGACAATATTTTCCCTTGTAGCCAGGACTTGTGAGAACAACAGAGAGCTCTGGGTATATTTAAAATAGGTTTCTCTCCTCCTACTATAAGCATGAAGGTATTTTACTCCAATCTTTCACCTTGAGAATCTGGTGAGACTTCTGGAGGTAAAATTCACCTCAGTGTGTCCTCTACCCTTCCCCCAAACTGGGTCCTTTGAACTTTTTAACTCTCAAGCTATTCACATCAAAACTCCAGCAATTCATCAATTATAATGTAAGTGTTCCTATTGGTACTGGCTCTAGCTGAGGGCCTGTGTGCGCCTGGGATTCAACTCCCGGTAAGTATGATACTCTGGATTTTCCTGTCTCTCCAATTTTAAGTGTGTCAGTTTGCCATGACTTCAGTGCTCCAATGGCCCTGAGAAAAATTGATTTCCAGTTTGTTCAGAATATTTCTTGCTGTGAGGATGGGATTGATGCCTTCTAAACTCTTTACATGTTGAATTAGAAATTGGAAGTTGACTATGTATGTAGTGACATGTTGTCATGATGGGAATGCAAGTAGAATGCTAAGAATACAGAAAAGAAATGTTCTGTTCCTGCTAGTATTCAATAGGGATATATTTACACAGATGGAGCCATGTGAACTATATTTAAGGATGAAGATAAACTCATTAAATTGACAATCAGATCAGACCATCTTTTGAAGCAAAGGAAAAAAATCTATTTAGGAACAGAAGAGTGAAAGAACATAATGCATTTGTAGAAAGGTAATTTGTTGGTTTAACTGTTACAAGATGTAGTTGGGAGGTATTGGGATCAGATTATAAATTTTTCTTTGGAATGCTAAGAAGTTTGAAATTTATTATATGTGGCAGGGAACAGAGAGTAAAACAGAGGCAGTTTTGTTTTTGTTTATCTTATTTTGGTTTCAAATAGCAAATATAAATGTGTTAAATTAACTAGGTGGGGGAAGGGAGAGACAGAAAGGGTGAAGGAAGCCAGGGAACCAGTTAGGACCTATTCATAATCCTGAAGCAAAACTGAAAGGATCTAAATTTAGGAAACTTTTGTAAATGTGGTGGTGGAACAATAGGAGTGGAACACGAAGCTAGATCTGAGATTTCACTCTAATATGGAGTCAATAAGGTTTGGTGATGAATTCAATGTGCTCATAAGACAGAAGAAAAAATTAAGGAATCTTCAAAATTCTGGTTAGAATGACTAAAAAAATGACAAAGCCATTAATCAAGATTAAAGTAATGTAGGAGGAAGTTTCAAGCAGTTAGGATGGGCATAAAATTTAAGTTTAGAACATAGTAATTATCAAAAGAGAAATGAATAAATAATAGCTAGAAAAACATTTTGAAGCTCAGGAGACCATCAAAAACATACTTTGCCCCCCTCTCATTTAGTTCTTGAGCATTTGTAATCAAAACCAAAGTTGATGGTTTTCCCCAAAGCCACTAAATAAAATGTTTTGTGTTTTACTCTCCATCATCTAGGATTGTACCTTCCCTGGGATGCTAACTATTAAAGGGAACAAGTCTTATTTAGTTAATGACCTCCAGGACCTGGAAGAAGATCTGGTACAAGTAGATGCTCCATAAATACTCTACTGAATCGAGACATAATTTAAAATATTTTCCTCTTCATTAGAAGCATTGTATTAGCAGAAGGTGGTGACAGACAATATGGAGAATTCTGAGAAATTGGTCAATGTCAATTGAGTATGTGAACATTAAAGTGGTGTCCACTCACATGAGAGTTTCCTTTTGCTACAACTTTATAGGCAGGTTGCAGTGCAGAGTATATAGGACAAAATTTGTCAAATTTGGCTACTTTTGGATGTAATGCAAGCTGCAAAGTTCATATTCCTGAGTTCTAGGCCACAAAGAATGAGATTCTGATCTCTGGGGGAGCTTATAATTCATAGTTCATATGCAATTAGCTCAATATTGATACAGAATTTGAATTAGTTTGCTTGGTTTGGCAATGTGCCATGACTTTCTGGTCAAATGTTTTTGGCTAATGGTGAGTAAAATATAGTTCAATAGTTTTCTGTAGAATATTTTAGTTTTTAATGTGCTAGTTTATTTGTAAATCTCCGAGTGAAAGACAACACACTGCATTTATCAAGCTTAGCTGATCATCTTCCTTTACCAATTACCTGTTAGGACTAGGGTTTGGGGGAAATTTTTAAATTTGTGGTATCTAGACAGAAATCTAATTCCTAAGCCTAAGTTCTCATTTCAGAGCAGAATTATCAGCAAAGTTAATTTGATGCTAAGTTACGGGAGTTACCCACCCAAGGCTCTCTAAAATTTCCCCTTATAGAACCCAAAATGGATTGCGTGTTGAGGAGTGCTGCTTTATCACCTCAGCTTACTGAATTAAAGAGA
The DNA here is from genome assembly GCF_030020395.1 of Manis pentadactyla. Taxonomy (NCBI): domain Eukaryota; kingdom Metazoa; phylum Chordata; class Mammalia; order Pholidota; family Manidae; genus Manis; species Manis pentadactyla. The sequence continues at coordinate 76,585,316 of NC_080021.1, forward strand.
TTTTCCAAGGGTGGGAAGCAAGGCATGTGGTGGGAACTGGGAACTATACCTAATAACCTAAAATCTTAGTTTCTGTTCCAAAGCAATACATTTAGAAGGATTCAAAAGAATAATGTTTTACATTATTAGAAACCCCCCCCAAAATTAGGTAATTCTGATGAAAAGTGTTTTAAGATCAGGATATAATGATTATAGACCTAAATTTGCCACAAGTGATTTATCATACATGAAGATGATACTTCTCACCCAGAACTAGCATAACAAATATTTCACACAGAGTACTGACAATTATTTTCAGGTTAAACTAGCATTATAAGGATTAAAATTTTTTTTCTCTAGTTCTTTTCTTTATTTTTTGGTTTGTCTTTGGACTTGTACTATTTTCTAATAAATGAAAGTATGCCAAACAAATGGTTTATCTCACATCTTGAGGTATTAGATTATGCCTAAATGGTCTTTATTACATCCTACTGGGTACAGCTCACTTGCTAAATGACAAATATGAAACTAGAATCTGCAAGAATATGACATGAAAAATAGGATGATTTACTCACATGAAAAATGCTTTTCCATTCATAGTAAAAATAAACTATGGTCAATTAATCTGAAACTTTAATATTATTTGTGATATTACACATGATACTGTTATATTTTTATATTCATATATATTAACGAATGGTTGTTTAGATCTATTTAATCAATAACATACTAAAATTCTTGGGGTTTGAAATTATCGTTGGTGAAGTTGAGCGAAATTGAAAGATTAAACTGTTAATCAATGAACTTATTGCTCATTTCTTGTACAAAGATAAATATTGTAGCAGTCATTTCAAAATAAAACCTATTAAACAATTTCATAAAAATGTCCAAATCAATACAAGTGCTCCCTGATATTGAATGAAAAATTCTTCTAAATGTATCCAAATATTTTTTTTTCTTTTCTTAGGATTGACTATGAATGGATTCTATATAAGTGCACTAATAGCAACCTAAAGCTCACATCCAATAAAACATATTCCTGCTTCCCAAATTGGTAAAAAGATATGGCATTAAATTTGTTATAAAATGTCACTGAAGATGTGGAGATTAGATTTTATACTATATCTAAGACAATAAATTGCACTTGTTTGTAATATCAGATTACCCCCATCACATACACCCTTTCTATCTCTCTCTAACACTTAAAACATTTGCAGAGAAAAATACATTTAAGGATGAGTAAAATATTATAACTATAAATATTCACTTTTGCATGTATGACTTAATATTGTTTCTTTGGGAATTATTCAGACAAACTGATTTTAATGTTAGAATCTACATGCAAACATGGCATGTAGAAATAAAATCTTATGGCTAGGATTATTTTTCTCATTACTCTATGTTATAAATTTCTAAAATGGGAACTATAGGACTTACACAAGAAAAATGGGATATGACCACAGGAAATATGTTAGTAGCTTTCAGGTTATGCTGTCTTCTCTAGAGGTGATATTTATTTCATAATGAAAATGCATTAGAAGATTTGTAATGTCATCAGAAGTAGGTGTAAAGTAACATCTTTATATTGCTGAATAGTGCAATTTTATTTTTCACATTTAACTTATGTCAAATATATATTTTCAGTCATCATCTAATTTAGACAGGTTTTTAAAAATTACAAACCAAAATCAATGAAGAAGTTTAAGTATGATTTGAGATACTTTAAAAAGCCAAGTCAATTACAACTAATATATAAAATTATCTTATTTAACACTGTTTATCCATAGCAAGTGTTCAAATCTCCATATAGCAAATATCAAGCTTTCTTCTCTTTCCTCCTATCCTTGTTTATCCATCAGTTACTAAAAATAAAGACAAATTTAAATATTAATAAAATGAAAAAAATTCTAGCATGCTTCTTTCACATAGAAGGCTCTCAATAAATATTTTAAGTAAATGTATAAGTAAAAACCAATAATAAATCCCAATAATGTGCTTTTTAAAATATTACCAGTGGTATTGCTAATTTTTTTAGTATAAATAATCAAGAGATTATTATAGTCATAGTAATATGGAACCCTTAGGTTTACCTCCCTTATCTGAGGAAGAGTGAAAATACAAATGCTGAAAGTTGAGGGGAAGTGTTAACTATAATAATGTGTGGCATACTTCAAAACTGGCCAAGAGTTTATTAAAAGACTAAATTGGATAATACACAAGATTTCTAAGGGTTAATAAGCAGGCCAATTGGTTAATCTATGTTGTACTGTGAATTCCCAGTTCCTAATCCCTTTTTCAATTTTATATGTCTTTTATCCTGTTTCCTTTCTATCTTAATAGATTTATTAGTAGAAAAAGTTGCATTTCTCTGGCCTTGCCTCACCTATTCTATTATAATTCTAACATGACTTCCTATATTTAAATTGTCTCCTATTCCAACTTACCCTGAAAATGTTCTCTAGTGCTGCTGAGGGCCAAAGAAGCTGTTGTATTGCCAAAACCTGCCAAGGGTGCATTCAGGCACCTTTGGGTCTATCAACATTTTTCTCAAGACTATAGGTTCTGGACAATGAGAATTCTTATGTCTCTGCCAAATAGAGGGGTGTTACGTATCTTTAATTGATGAAGTTATTTCTGTGCTACAGATTCACACTAGTGTCCCCTCTAGTGTCTTAAATGCAACATCAATAATTCTGACATTTGTATTAAAAGTAGCACTTTTGATTGCTGCTGTATGATGCCTTCTCTTATTGTTTGTGGGTTTTGGTAAAAATAATTATATTTCAGCTTTTCCTTGCCTGTTTATTAAATTTTCTTGCTTTATCACTCAGGCATGAATCCCTACAAGCTCAGTCAGAGAGCAATATGGACCAGACATTAGACTGTATTTCAAAATTACTGACGTTTTCTTCTTGGAACAAACTTGATTTTCCTAACTCCATTTTTCTATAGGTCACACTCTTACTCATCCAGTACCTCAATCTCACCTCACTTCTATAAACAGAACCCCAGCTGACCCACAAGACAGTTTCTCCAGATATCCCCATGAGTCATGAGTCCTAGAGTGAACTGAGATGGCATTCACCCCAGAGTATCTACTATGTATCAAATGCTCTCCAAAATCCAAATCAAATTAAAAGACCTTTTATTGCCATTATTCCCTTTAATTACTAGAAATTATCATACCACTCTAACTATGAAAACATAATTCACCTAAAACACAATTATAATTTAAAGTAACAGCTATGCAGTAATGTAGTTAATATTGCAAGGTTGCTTGATATCATTTGTAATAAATACTGTTATAGCTCTCTTCTCCTGTTCACAAAGCTATTATGGCTAAAAACAAATATGGGCTAATATATTTAGCAGGAAAGATTAATTAAAATAGTTAGGTTTTGGTGAGCATGTATTTCATCAAGCAGATCATTTGAGCTAAAACTTTTCTGTCTTTATTCTAGCCATTCATTGTCACAGTGTTTGAAAACCTAGCTGTTAAACATGCATGTGAGTATCATTTTGACATAGGTAATGGATTCAGCTATTTCCTATGATCATGCCAGATATATAATATTTACCCCTTCAGATTAATTCCTCTTCTCACCCCTATATGCAGGCTTAACTACATGATTATATTGAAAAAACTGCCTTATCCAAGGTCCTCTATTTGGATTCAGCTAATTAGGGGCACTGGTAGGAAAATGGAAGGAAGGAAGAGAGTGAGGTCCAGATATTTTATTTCTCTGGTTGGCTACTTGTGCAATTGCTTCTGGCTGGCTCTGTTCCTCAGCTACAGGGACTGTTTCCCTCAAGTCAGTCTTATATATGTGTTTCTCTTGTGGGTTCTAGTAACTGCCCTTCTCTTGTGTCTTTGGGCTTATGTGTGTTAAAAGCTTTTCTGTTGCTAGCCCTGAATGACTGTACTCTCCTTTGTAGTCCTTCTATTCTCCAGCAACATTTTGTAAATAGTCCTTCTGTAAATGTACTCTTCTTGAATTATCCTTGGCTGAAGGTACAATTTTTTTCCTATTGTGACCTTAACAAATACACTAAGCTAAGGTATAGGGTCTTAACATTAATACCAGGTTATTAATCTTATATCAGAACTGTAAATACCATATTTGATAAATACATCCTTGATGCACACATTTATCTCTGTGGAATTCTTAATCTCCCAGTGTGCACCTGATGCTGGTGGTGAAAGTTGATCTTATGCTGGAAGGAAGTGAGGTGGTCAATGAAAAAAGTTAAGAATTTGGTTTCTTCAAACTAATTGATGTTACCTGATCAGTCACAATCATGTAATGATACTTTATGCATCTATTTTATTTGTAAGTATTCAAATTTCAAATTTAAGAATTGAAAAAATTTAAATTTATATAACCATTAATATCCAGATAGTGTTTTTCTGAAGAAATCTCCATTATCATTGTCTTCACTTCTAAGAAGGTTCTTATTCCTCCTCCTAGTGGCCCTGACAGGAATTTGGCATCCTTCAGTGCTCCTCTCTCTTTCTCAACACAGAAATCCAATCAACTACAAAATCTTATTGATTCCATATCCTTTTCTGGAACTTATTCTCCAACTCCTCTGCTAGCAACTTAGTTTAGGCTATGTTCATCCAGAATAAATTCTAAAATTGCAAATCTGACAACCTACCTCTCCTTTATGCCATCAGTAACTCCTTTACCCTTAGGATAAAGTCCAAATGTCATTATTCAGATTATAAGGCCCTCCATGATTTAGTTCACACCTACATCTCGGCCTCACTTTTCAAAACGTATTTTAAGCTCCAACCACATTGGATTTCTTTCAGTTTGCCCCTTTGTCCATGTTATATGGGTCTTCACATCTGTCTATAAAATCTTGACCCCAATGCTACATGCTTCTCTTGCAACATCCTGAAATATCTTGCCATGTTAGGAAGAATTTAGTTGTAAGTCACTGAATAGCTAACCATTACTGTTTACACCATAAGAATATTTACTATTTATTAGAATACCCCAAGGAAAAGCATTCCAGTTTAGGTTTCTGCCTCAATCAAGAGCTCCAGCTCTTTGTGTCTTTTTTTCTTTTCACACTCTCAATGTTGTCTCTCATCCTGAAATTTGTTACCGTGTGTTCATATGTTACATGTTCTAGTTACTAACATAAAAAAAATGAGCAATCACATCCAAGGGCAGGAAGTACAGTGTGAAAAAGAGAATACTCTTTTTATCTCATGTGTCTTCCTTGTACCAGAGAGAAAACCTTTTCTTAAATCTTCAGCTGACTTTCTCTTGTGGCCTGGTGACCATAACTTGATATTTTGCCCACCCTTAAACCAATCCCTTGCATAAGATTCTGGTGACTGATTTATGCTGGATGAAGATTCAACCCTCTAGGACCATCCACAAGTAGGCTCAATAAACGTAGGATGCTATTAACAAGAAGGAAGAAATGGCAGTGTGTAAGCAGCCAGTGGCGTCTGCTGAGCTGAGTTTATCTCTACAGTCTCCATCCTGCTGCGGCAGGATTCCTCCCTATACCTCCCATATCCCCAGTCTCTTTCCAATCCACTCTCTATTGTAGTTATTACTGAACTTCTTTCGGGTTCTATAATGTCCCATGTGCTCTTGGCATCTATGCCTTGTTGTGCCCTATGCCAAGAACAATCTTTCCCTTTGCCCAGCTAACATCTATTAATGTTTCATATCTCAACTATGACACTGTTCAGTCATTACATTGCATACAAATCAAGTGAAGTGACACTCCTTATAACTAGTAATTCTCCCAGTCACAGATCCTGCTAGACTACGTTGTCTTTGTAAATATTTTTATGTAACTGATAATCCCTCCTTCCTTCCATATTCCTTTGAGTCTGTGCTCTCTTTCCTGCTCTGTCAATAAGTAATTTGTCTCAGGAAAGTGATGTTACAGCCAAGAGAAATTTTTTGAATTACAAGAGCAGAGGCCCGAGGGAACTGAGAAGAAGGCTTCCAGTAACCACCACTCCCAGCCCAGAAATGATTCCCTGGATTGGACTGGGGGGAGACTTACAGGGGAAGCTGGCCAAGGTGTGTGCCAAGATGTTTTTCTGCACATGGAGTTATGAGCGAGCAGCAAAGGAGACAGCAGGCACCTCACATGAGTCTGAGAGAAGGGAGACCTTTCCTGGCAGACTTGGAGCGGTAACAAAGCCTCAGTTTGCCCACATGTGGGTGGAGCAGCAGAGGTCCAGAAATGCCTGTATGCTTTGCCTTAGGCAAGAGGGCCTGGGATGACCCCACATAGGAGGATGTGATTTTTGAGTGCAGAAAGCAGCCTGGAAAGAATGCAGAGGCTCACGTGGCTCTGCTAAGAGACCTTTCACCCCAAGTGACAGGGGGGTAACCAGATGACACTCTACCTGAGGGGTAGCAGTTCCTCCTGACAGGCTCTCTGGCTAGAAGGTCCTCAGAGTGACAGGTGAGGATAGTCAAAGGAATGTTTGACAGGAAAAGGACCTTCCAGGGAACACAGCTGCGCATAGGGCACATCCCAGGCCAGAGCCACCTGCAAACCTGGGCACTACCTGACCTCCTCAGAACACAGCATGGCTCCAGGAAAAGCCCGGAGGTAGTAAGGAATTGCTGCTAACCTGATTAAATCTCTATTAACTAATATAATGGGGACTTAAGAGAGAAAGTCAGTCATAATGGAAATAGATTGTGCTTCTTGCTTGTGAAATTCCTCCCCGCAGTATCTGAGCACCTGTGAAAGTCATGGGGACCCTGGGCAGGGGCCTGTGCCTCTTATGTTTCCAGCCATAAAACCAGATCCTGGCACAGAACACAGCAAACAAATGCTTGAAAAGTATTGTGTGAATCAATTAGTAATAAGGTAGCGTGGGGGCTGAGTACACTCTGTCATCTTTCATAGAGACCAAAATGATAGGATGGACAGAAAGAAAACTATGGATTAAATCTCTATTTAGTTTAGAAACAATATTCAGATCTTACTACTTTAACTAATGTTATATCAAATTATATCACAGGAAAAAAAACTTAAACATCAAAGTTTGTGCATTATGTAATCCATAGGTCATGTGTCAAAGAGTAGGTGCAATGTCAGAAACCCAAGACGTGTGTCATGATGGGGTTGCACACTCAAGATAAGCTTTTATGCAGGTATATATATGTATTTTACAAATATGTGTATAATGAAAACTAGACAATTATACTAGATGCATGCATTCTTTACTGAATTTTGGACTAAAGAAATAGAATAATTTGAGTGTAGAAGATTAAACTGTAGATGAATTACCATCATGTTTCTAATAAAAATTGAGCAAATCTCACAGTTTGAAGAGTTGAATGTTACAGAAAACCAGCAATCTAGTAGCCAAGACAGGCAGGATTCCAATAAGAGAATTCCTTGTTATAATCATTATGCACCTAGCTCTGTGGTTACTCTTTCTTTACCTTTTACATGGGGGGAAAACAAAAATTACAGCCTCCTAAACTATTCAGGAATAATAAAAAAAACCCAGCAACTTCAAACAAACTTGTTTCCAACCTGAAAACTTGTATGTTTATATTGTTCTTCACAAAATGAAGAAAGATAATTCAGAAACAGAGGAGGGAAAGCAAAAACAAGTAAAAGAGAGGGATATAATCAACAACATATTACAACTTCCTACACGACGTTAGATTATTGTGGGGGAGCCAGCTGGTGAAATTATTGGGCTTTCACTGTTTTCTCTGCTACTTTCAAATTTGGTTTGAGCCTCCAGGGAAATGAGTTTGAATGTCTCATCTCATTCCTAGAAGCAACAAATCTCAGGGAAAAAAAAAATCAGTTCAGTTCTCAGAAGGAATTTGCACCGAATATGAGAATTGTGAAAGCATGCAGCGTGTTCAGGGGTTGGCTGGCGTCTTCCGTCGGGGTCTGGAGGGGCCTATGCCTGTGCTGTGTTTTCCTCAAAGAACTAATTGGCTCCTCGGAGCCTGTACCTCTCCACGTGGATTCATGGGAAGTTTCTGTTGGCTGTGCTGAAACATGCCAGTTTGGTGGTGGTCCTTCTCCCAAATAACTGCTTTTCTCAGAGAGAATTAGTGATGGCTGGCAAGATAATAAAAGACTGGAGATAGGCAGTAAGAAAGGATGCTGCTGAACCTCTAAGCAGAGATGGCCAAGCTCGTATCTGCCTCCTTTCAGGTCCTGCCTGAGTGTTCAGTGTTCACGGGACTCAGGCAGCAGGACATTACCAATTCTTTCTACCATGTGGCCAGCCATATTTTAACTGTTTTGTACCTGCGACTTCACTTAAATCCATGCAAAACATCCCACTGAGATAAGACTGCTATCCCTCCTGTCTCATTTTTCACCTAAGAGAAAAAGAGATTTTTCCCAGTAATTTCTGTGTCAATTAAGACCTGGCCCGTTCACTCTTGGACCAGCCATCTTTCATGATGTCATGCCATAAGCTAGAGGTATTTACCTTAATTCACCAAAGCCAAAAATGTATTACATCAGTTAAAAGTCAACAATATATTGCCTATTGCAGCATATTGCTGTAATGTCTTAGAAGTGCTAATGTTAGTAAAAATAATGAGATTGAGAGGCGTCTGTATGTGTTTGTTTGGAAGCCATTTGCCCACGTCTGGGTTTTCAGCATCAGGTTAGAATTAGGAGTGCTGCTCAGCCAGGAACTCGGGAATACCCAAGGATCATTATACTTTTAATGTAATTATGAATCAAAACCAAACCACTCTGTGCTGATACTTCTTTCTTCAATTATGTAATTGAATTGTGTTTGAACATTGGTTCCCAAAGCCTGGGCTGTTGTCAATTATTTACATGACAAAAAACACAGAGAAACACATTTTTTGTTAAAAGAACAAACTATTTCATGTAAATTTATGAAGCAAATTAGCTGAGCTTTTGAAAGGCATAAAAAATGAGCAACGTTCCATCGAGCTAGTCAGATTTGAGCCGTGTCACCACGCACAATATCCTTTTGTTGCTATAAACTATTGCTCCATCTTAATAAGGAAATGACTGGGTATAATGATATGTTTTTCTTTTCTCCTTCTTAGTAATGGGTGTATTAGTCTGATACCAAAAAAAATATGTTTTATATTCTTTTTCTGGCATCGAGCTATAAACAAGTACTCTAGTATGACTTAGAAAGCAAAGAACTTAGTAAAACTTTTGTGTTTTGGAATGTGCAACATTTCTGAATCATTCCATTCCATTAAACTTTTGCAGATCATCAGCATAAGCAGCATATTTTAGACCTATAGCATATTCAAATAGCATAAATGCACTCAGCCAGTCCTGACCCTGAGGCACCCCCAGAGACTTTTGTTTCCTCTCTTTGTCTAATAAGCACTGGCAGGAAGGTTATGAAAGATGTCAGAAGAGCCCTCGCCCCGGGGAAGGTCCCCAGTCCCCAACAACCCTGATATCCTCTCGGCCAAAATATCTTTCAAGTCACCACAGTGACTCTTCGGTGGTAGTAGTTAAAGGCCTCCAGGGTCAGCCATGGAAGAAAGCATTTATGATAATCTGTTCACAAATACAGAAGTAACATAGCGCCCTGGGTGCGTGCACTTTCACTCCCTATTATCTTTGTTAATGACTCTTTATCATTATGTCACCCTGTCTGGAGTTGTGGAAAGCTGACAGGGGATGGGCCAATCCTTCAGGAGGATAATGGAAGCACAAATGAAAAAGTAATGTCAAGGAAGGATAATGAGGGCACGAATGAGGCTACAACTGCCGAGCATGGAGAATCTAGGCAGTTGACATGACAGTCCACCCTTAGGGGAGGCCTTTCTGTAATAAAAGCACAACTTTTATTTGTTCTAAGGGTATTTTCTTCTGCCTCTTGAAGTGAAGACTCCAAAATCAGAAAAGAATAAGGTTCCTTACAGAAGTTTCTTTAGCTGAGCTAAGGGTAGCTTCAGCTTGGACTGCTAGAACAAAATACTGTGGACTGAGTGGCGCACACAGCAGACATTTATTTCTGATAGTCCTGGAGGCTGGAAGTGGAAGATCAGGGTGCCAACAGATTCAGCTGCTGGTGAAGGTGCTTTTCCTGGCTTGCAGAGGACTGCCATCTCTGTGGCTCGCATGACCTCTTTGTGCAAGGCGGAATGAGAGAGAGAGGGTGAGCTCTTGGGCCTCTTCCTCTTCTTATAAGGCATTGATCCCATCTTGGGGACTCCAAATTCATCACCTAATCTAAACTTGAGTATCTATCAAAGGCCCCATTTCCACATGCTATTTATTTTATTAGGGGTTAGGGCTTTGACAAATGAGTCTTGTGGGGACACAATTCAGTCCATACTGGGACTCATGGGTACCTCTCTGCCACAGACACACCTCCGTGCAGGTACAGCACTTCCCACTTCCCACTGACACATTTCATTCCATGTGGCTGGGTTCTGGGTTCTGGGTAGCTTTATAAGAGTTTTATAGATTTCTGTTAAGTATGTTACTAACCCTCTTTCTGAAGAGTTTAAGACAAATTGCATGACTGTCCCAGGGAGAAAACTGTACTATACTAACTACTCCATATTCCATTTCTTAGAATGAGAGGATTCCAATCAGATTGTTGGAATCAGGTGAGTGTGGCTCCTGACAGGTCTTTGAAATTGCACATGACATTTTGATAACTTGTCAAGGACAAGTTTTGTGATGATAACAGATGGCTTCACACCCTAAGAAATGTGTTATTACTTTATTTGCAAATATTAAACTCATAATTGTCAACATGGCACAATGAATCACATTACTTGGGTTTTCATCTCATCACAATAAGCAGAAGAAAAGCAAACATTATTATAGACTTTTAAATCATTAGAAACATCACACACCAAAAACATCTATTATTGTATCTACTTTTAAATCACTAGAAAGATCACACATCAAAATCATCTATTAAGCAACTTGTCCATGCAGACTCAGGCTTTACAACTCTCTGTGTAGCACACCTAACTTTTATTCCATTCCTTGGCCTTAAAACTTTGTTATGTATTAGAATTGGAAAAAAAAAGTTCATCCACATTTGAGTGCCAACATGTCTCTCAAGGCTCCTTGAGACCAAGGACCTGTACACTGACTCCTTGGCCGTGGAGGTGGGCTGTACAGACTGCCCTTCAGGGCACCTGCTGGGAGGAGGCTGGTTGGTAGCTAGCCCACAGCTGCTGCACCTTTAGATCCATCCCAAGGCCGAATTTGCCCCAGGTTGCTCCCTGTCAATGAATGGGCACAGCGGGAGAACTGGACTTCCTCCAGTGGAGGGCTCCTCACACTAATCATCATTGCTCTAATTCTCCCCATCAGCTTGGCCAGGAATGTCTGGGAGTTACCCTTCTGGTTTGGAACTCTTCTTTCCTAATCCTTCTCCCATCCCTTTTTCTTTTCACAGGTGTCAGACTTGCATTGCAATGTGAAGGCTCTACCTGTCTGTCCCTACTCCCTTTCCCTTCATCTTTCACAGGTTTTTCCCTCAGTGAGCCTTGTGCACATCTAATGCTCTTCAGAGGGCCTGATCTGATGCACCACTCCCTCCACCACCCACACAGGTGCCCCTGGTTCAGAGCTCTCTTGTTGATATGGTTCTTACATTTGTCTCTCAAGGCTCCTTGAGACTAAGGACCTGGGTAGAGTCTTAGGCTGTTTGTGCTACCATAACAAAAATACCACCAGAATGGGGAGCTTGAACAGCAGAAATGTATTTTTTCATAGTTATGGAGGTTGGAAGTTGAAGATCAAGATTCCAGCAGGGTTGGTTTCCAGGAGGCCTCTCTCCTTACCTTGCAGGCAGTGCCTTATCGCTGTTCCTCACATGGTCCTTGCTCTAGGCATGCGTGGGGAGAGGGACAGAGCTCTGTTCTCTCTTCCTCTTCTTATACAGTCCTGTTGGATTAGAATGTCATCCTAATGATCTCCTTTACCTTTAATTACCTCCTTAAAGGTGCCATCTCCAAATACAGTCACACTGGGGGTTAGGGCTTCAATATATGAATTTTGAGGGAATACAGTTCAGTCCATAGCAAGTAGGTACCAAATAGTAGGGATTCAAAAGTTAACTAGATTGAAATGAACCACATGGTCTTAGACAGGGCATTCTATCTTTACAGGCCTCAGTAAAATAGTAGGATTGAATTGGATAATGAATTGATGCTTCAAAGGAATACCCTTCCAGAATTCAAAGTCCCAGATGAGAACACTAGTGTGGTTACACAATTTCCTCCTTTCAAGCAGAGCTGAGAATGCAGAACATGAGCTACTGCTTAAATAAACGAGGGTATTGCCACTTTGGAAGCCCACCTCCTTTTTGTCACAGTGGAACAATATGAATTCCACTGTGAACAGAGCATTTTGTTTCTTGAATTCTCTCCAGTGTATTGCCTTGCACAGCTGTTGTGTAATGGACTACTGAGAACTAGTTGTGTGTGTATTTTTTAAAATAAAAATGGTTGCCTATGCAATCTCATGAAACAATGCTCACTGGGACTGAAAGGCCAAAGGATGTTAAAAACTAGTGCAGTTGGCAGATTTACCTGGCTATTAATGCCATGCTTTTATTAAGACTGCGGACAGCAAAATATGTGTTCTGCATGTAGGATGTACTCTGCAAGTGGTTATTGAATGAGTAAAAACTGAATGGTGAGTGAAATACAGTGAAAGCAATAATAAGACAGTACAGTAATTTCAGCTAATGTTTTAAATGAAAAATAAAAGTGACTCAGGACCTAAAGGAGTAAGCATCAAAATGTTTAATACATACATACTGATTGCTCTTTAATCTTTAATTGCAGTTAGATGATGTCTTTATCAATAGTCAATTTGATTCCATGCTTTTGTCTAGATTTGTTAACTTCATGAACACTAAGAAAAATTATTAAGCAATTAGGAGCAGTTTCTTTGTAGGTCAAATGGTCTACTTTGCCATATTGCTACTCATTCCTGTACATAATCCTCAGAATATAAAATTTCAAAAAAGGCTTCCATTAATTAATGCAACATTCAAGTAATTACAGTCTTTCTGTTTCTGGCAATATAAGTATTTTATATGTGCTCAGAGAATTGGAATATTTAATAGTCAGACACAGTATCTTGAAATGAGTAGTGAAAATAAAATGTTCTTTTTCTCAGATCTGAACCTTTTCCTTATTAGTCTCTCAATTGTTTATACTAAGACAGAAAGCAAGACTGGGTAACAGGAAATATGATATAGTTTCTAACACAATTGAATACACTGTTGAATGTGGACTCCATTTCCTTTCATGGGAGAGACCAATCATGGAAAACTGCTTAGGTAAAGATGGACTCAGAAAGCATTCTTCCTCTCTTAAAATGCCATTCAGAGGCAGCTGATGATCCAGATAGAGGAAAACCCTTAGCAGATTATGACAAATCACCCCCAAGTGCCCTCCCCCTCCTTTTCCTTAGAAGCACTGGAAATCTTTCTCTCCAGTAGAAGTAATGACAAGAGATAGAAAGTAAATGAAACTATTTCTAATGTGTTTTGGTATTGTAAACATACATGCATTATATTCAAACACTCAGGATAACCTACTTACTGCACAAGCCAATTAGATAATCTCCAATTACATGTGGGAAGAGCTCAGGCCCATCTAATCAGTTCAGGGATGTTCCATTTATTTTTTTGTTTCTGATGCCTTTATACTATTACAAACTGATCTGTAAACATGCTCTGCACTGAGAAGAGCTCCTGCTCTTAGAAATACAAATTCAGCAGAGTACAATTTAGGGAAATGGCAATCTTATCATGATCCTCAAATTTGGAGTTAGGAAAAAAATGACTTCATTGAAGTATGATTGACACACAAAAGGCTGTACATAATTAATGTATAGAACTTGATGAGTTTAGAGAAAAGCATACATCTGTGAAGCCATTACTGGACTCTATGCCATAAATATGCCCATCACCACCAAGTTTCATCCCATCTTCTTTATTTTTATTATTCTTTTGTGATGAGAACACTTAACATAAGATTTAGCCTCAGCAAATTTCTAAATATATAATACAGTATTGTTAGTTAACTAACAAAACTGTTGAGCTGTATAATGTACAGTATATCTTTAGAATTTATTCATCTAGTACAACTGAAACTTTGAACCCTTTAACTAATGCCTCCCTGTTTACCCCTCTCCACAACCCCTGGCAACTACCATTTCACTTTCTACTTGTATGAGTTCCATTATTTTCGATGCCTCATTCAGTGACATCATTACACGATTTGTCCCTCGGTGTCTGGCTTACTTCCCTTAGCATAATGTCCTGCAGATCCATCCATGTTGTCCAAATGGCAGATGCCTTTTTTTTTTCTTAAGGAGAATGATATTCCATTGTACGTATATATCACATTTTTTTAATCCATTGATCGACACTCAAGTTTCTTCCATATCTTGGCTACTGTGAATAATGCTGCAGTAAATTTGGAATGCAAGTATCTCTTCAAAGCCCTAATTCTTTTGGATATATACTAAAAAGTGGGATTGCTGGATCATATGGTATTTCTATTTGTAACTTTTCTGAGGAAACTCCAAACTGTTTTCCAGAATGGCCCTACCAATACACATTCCCACTACTAGTATATATATAGTGTATATATATACACACACAATTTATAATACCCATCCTAAATGGTGTGAGTTGATATTTTATTGTGGTTTTAATTTGCATTTCCCTGGTAACAAAAGCAAAAACTGGTAAGTGGAATATATACATAGAACTAAAAACTCTGCAGAGGAAAAGAAACAATTGACAAAATGAAAAGGCAGTCAACAGAATGGGAGAAAGGATTTGCAAACTATACATGTGATAAAGGGTTAATATCCAAAGTATATATGGAAATCCTATAATTCAATAGCAAAAATACAAATAATCCAATTTAGAAATGGGCAAAAAGAACTGAATAGACATGTCTCCAAAGAAGACGTACAAATGGTCAGCAGATAGATGTAAAGGTGCCCAACATCACTAACCATCAGGGAATTTTTAAAAATTCTCCAAATAAGAATGCTGTTTTTCCCTAAAAGATATTTTACTTTTTGTAATGTAGCATATTATTTAACTAAAAATGTAGGCTTTGCTTTTTTAAGATGTCATTGAACTTTTCTGACCATTTGTACTGGTCAGAATTTTTCTCCACGTTCTTAAACAAAATGAGAAGATTGTCTCATTTTCCTCATTTTCTAAAAAAAAAAAAAAAGTTCAAGTTCTACAATTTCAGCCAGCAGTTGTAGGTGTTCTGCTCCAGTCCTCTGGGTCTCTGGGTGCTGCAAAACCTTCTCTTTAGGGAGGTTTTGGGGTTGGGGGAAACGTTCACTTCAGAATACTTTCAATGGCCAGTATCTGCAGCTCTCAGGAGGCCTTTCGCAGGCGACTGAACCCACTTTGTTTGCAGGGGCAAAATTGAAAGTTAGTCAATCTCTTAGGAGAGTAACACTCACATATTGACTTTTTGTCAATGCTACGTTGTCACCACTTCTTCACATCACTACCAACCCTTTCTGTGTTCTTATGGGGAAAAAAGCCCTAAAAATAAAAACCCACATGGAAAGCCTTGTTTGCAAGATCATGCTTTTTCATTTCCAGGTCATAACACTTTGATTAGATCGTGTAGGGTTGTGCAGAGCTATTGGTTGGACTATGATTACACTAGGAAATTCAGTTTCTAATCCCATAAATCTGCCCTTTTTCACCTGCTTTACATTTAAGAGGAGAAAATCACCACCTAAATATGAGACTGGTGGTTATCTGTTTTTTGCAATATATTTTGTTTGACAAAATAATGATGTAGAAATATTTGTTAAGAAATTAAGCATTATAGAAAATGAAAGAATATTCTTATTGTTTTGGCAGTATTAAATTTCTTTTTTAAATTTGTTTTGGCTAAGTGATAGAATTTTTAAGATCTTTTTAAGAACAACTGATTTTCTAGTCATGGCCTAAATGCCATTTGAAGTTCCTTCTAATACACCAGTGTCAGCATGGTGAAGGTTAAGGGTCCATGTCCACACAGTAGAGTCCACAATGACAATGAGAATTGGCTTAAACATATTCACTCAAGAAAGCAATAATACACTGAAATGAAATAGTACTTTATTCATTATATCTACAATCTCACATCAATAATAAAGCGAGAAACAAGTTGCGACTGAAAACATAGCTGATTACTTTATTTAATTTTTAAAGAAATAAATCCCTATGAATAAAATCAAATGTCAGGAGCAATCATAAATTGGTGTTGTTTGGAACAATAAACAATTCTTACAGAGTTTATAAAATATTTGTCCAACATTGCATTCAAAAAATCTCAGAAACATGGGACAATGAATATATCTCTATATATGTCTTGGCTAAAAGCGTCAAGAGAAGTGGATGCAGAGCTGAAGAACTTTATTAATTTATTGACAAGAATAATACTTTGTGTTACAATAATCATCTTTACTTTTCAAAGTGGCTCATCCAATGTCACGAGGCAAAAGCTGGATACACTCTGATATTAGCTACCTGAAAATTGTCATAAGGTCAACAGAAAATAAATATTAAAGTTCTCTTTGAAAGAGAGAGAAAGAGAGAGAAGATGTAATATGGTTGACTGAAAATTAGGAAGGGCATGATTGGAAGGAAGGTATAATGAGGTTGAAGTGGAGGACAGGCTCAGATCACAAAGGTTTGAAAGTTTTGATTGTGAAGGAATGTTACAAAAACTTTTTACGTTTTTACTTACAAAGATGTTAATAAAGAATATTATTGATTGTACTTAAAAACCATGACATTTATATTTTAATATTGTAAAGCTTTTCTCTACAGTTCCTTAAAAATTTCCCATTTTTCTTAACAATCCTTGATATCGAAATCTGATGATGCACTTTTTAAGATTTTTAAATATATGAAAATTTTTTCCACGTTTCTTAGGAATATACTGACAAAATATTTATAGTTCATATCTTATCTGGTTATAAGTAATACAACTATGGAATTATTCTAAAAATTAATTTTAAAACATTCTTGTGTAGGATTTGTTTCTTTGGAAAGGCAGTTATTTTCTTATTCATTGTAAAAATAGTTTTCTTTAGAGGTGGAGCCAAGATGGTAGCATGAGTAGAGCAGCGGAAATCTCCTCCCCAAACCACATATATTTATGAAAATATAACAAAGACAACTCTTCTTAGAATAGAGACCAGAGGACACAGGACAACATCCAGACCACATCCGCACCTGAGAGAACCCAGCGCCTAGCGAAGGGGATAAGATACAAGCCCCAGCCTGGCGGGAGCCGAGCGCCCCTCCCCCCAACTCCCGGCGGGAGGAGAGGAGTCGGAGCAGGGAGGGAGACGGAGCCCAGGACTGCTAAATACTCAGTCCTAGCCATCTGCACCAGAGCGCAGACACAGTACATGTGTGGGGTGCTGGAAACTAGGGAAATAGGACAGCAGGACCTGTGAGCAGGTCCCTGAGGACGGCGCCTGGGGACAAAGAAAAGCGAGCGGCTTTTTTTTTTCTTTTTTAAAATTATTTATTTAATTTTATTTTTTGGCGAGTGCTTTTTGGAAGTCTTAAAGGGACAGGGACCCCAAAACCAGACGGAAGCGTCCCGGGACACTTAGTCCAGAGGCAGGGAATCTGGGGATCTCTGGGCACTCTAACCCCCTGGGCAGCAGGGAGCATGGAGGCCCTGCACGGAGATAAATAGCCTCCTGGCCACTCCCCCTCCAATGTGGCACCACCATTTTGGAGCAGCTGCCCGAGGCAAGCCACGCCCACAGCAACAGTGGAGATAAACTCCACAGTAGCCGGACAAGAATCAGAAGCCCTTTCTGCACGCAGCAGCCAAGCACAAGCCACTAGAGGTCGCTGTTCTCCCAGGAGAGGAGGGCCAAAAACCAAAAAGAAGGGAAGTTCTTCCAGCCGTCACTCGTCCCAGCTCTGCAAACTATTTCTATCACCATGAAAAGGCAAAATTACAGGCAAACCAAGATCACAGAGACAACACCAGAGGAGACAGACCTAACCAGTCTTCCTGAAAAAGAATTCAAAATAAAAATCATAAACATGCTGACGGAGATGCAGAGAAATATGCAAGAGCTAAGGAATGAAGTCCGGAGGGAGATCACAGATGCCAGGAAGGAGATTACAGAAATGAAAAACAAACTCTGGAAGGATTTATAAGCAGAATGGATAAG
The DNA here is from genome assembly GCF_030020395.1 of Manis pentadactyla. Lineage (NCBI taxonomy): Eukaryota > Metazoa > Chordata > Mammalia > Pholidota > Manidae > Manis > Manis pentadactyla. The sequence continues at coordinate 76,603,490 of NC_080021.1, forward strand.
ATGCAAGAGGCCATTGACAGAATAGAAACCAGAGAACAGGAATGCATAGAAGCTGACATAGAGAGAGATAAAAGGATCTCCAGGAATGAAACAATATTAAGAGAACTGTGTGACCAATCCAAAAGGAACAATATCTGTATTACAGGGGTACCAGAAGAAGAAGAGAGAGAAAAAGGGATAGAAAGTGTCTTTGAAGAAATAATTGCTGAAAACTTCCCCAAACTGGGGGAGGAAATAATAGAACAGACCACGGAAATAGACAGAACTCCCAACAGAAAGGACCCAAGGAGGACAACACCAAGACACATAATAATTAAAATGGCAAAGATCAAGGACAAGGAAAGAGTTTTAAAGGCAGCTAGAGAGAGGAAAAAGGTCACCTACAAAGGAAAACCCATCAGGCTATCATCAGACTTCTCGCGACAGAAACCTTACAGGCCAAAAGAGAATGGCAGGATATATTTAATGCAATGAAAGAGAAGGGCCTTGAACCAAGAATACTGTATCCAGCATGACTATCATTTAAATATGAAGGAGGGATTAAACAATTCCCAGACAAGCAAAAGTTGAGGAAATTTGCCTATCACAAACCACCTCTACAGGGTATTTTAGAGGGACTGTTCTAGACGGGAGGACTCCTAAAACTAAACAGATGTCACCAGAGAAAATGAAATCACAGCAAAGAAAGCAGACCAACCAAATACTAACTAAAGGCAAAAAAATAAAATCAACTACCCACTAAAAGCAGTTAAAGCAAACACGAAAGAGCACAGAATAAAACAACCAACATATAAAGAGTGGAAGAGGAGGAATAATAAGGGAGAGAAGAAAAGAATCTCCAGACAGTGTATATAACAGCTCAATAAATGAGCTAAGTTAGGCAATAAGATACTAAAGAGGCTAAGCTTGAACCTTTGGTAACCACGAATCTAAAGCCTGGAATGGCAATAAGTACATACCTTTCAATAGTCACCCTAAATGTAAATGGACTGAGTGCACCAATCAAAAGACACAGAATAATAGAATGGATAAAAAAGCAAGACCCATCTATATGCTGCTTACAAGAAACTCACCTCAAACCCAAAGACATGCACAGACTAAAAGTCAAGGGATGGAAAAACATATTTCAGGCAAACAACAGAGAGAAGAAAGCAGGGGTTGCAGTACTTATATCAGACAAAATAGACTTCAAAACAAAGAAAGTAACAAGAGATAAAGAAGGACATTACATAATGATAAAGGGCTCAGTGCAACGAGGATATAACCATTCTAAATATATATGCACCCAACACAGGAGCACCAGCATATGTGAAACAAATACTAACAGAACTAAAGGGGGTAATAGACTGCAATGCATTCATTTTAGGAGACTTCAACACGCCACTCACCCCAAAGGATAGATACACAGGGCAGAAAATAAGTAAGGACACGGAGGCACTGAACAACACAGTAGAACAGATGAACCTAATAGACATCTATAGAACTCTAGATCCAAAAGCAACAGGATATACATTCTTCTCAAGTGCACATGGAACATTCTCCAGAATAGACCACATACTAGGCCACAAAAAAAGCCTCAGTAAATTCCAAAAGATTGAAATTCTACCAACCAACTTTTCAGACCACAAAGGTATAAAACTAGAAATAAATTCTACAAAGAAAACAAAAAGGTTCACAAACACCTGGAGGCTTAACAACATGCTCCTAAATAATCAATGGATCAACGAACAAATTAAAATAGAGATCAAGGAATATATGGAAACAAATGACAACAACACAAAGCCCCAACTTCTGTGGGACGCAGTGAAAGCAATCTTAAGATGAAAGTATATAGCGATCCAGGCACACTTAAAGAAGGAAGAACAATCCCAAATGAATAGTCTAACATCACAATTATCAACACTGGAAAAAGAAGAACAAATGAAGCCTAAAGTCAGCAGAAAGATGGACATAATAAAGATCAGAGAAGAAATAAACAAAATTGAGAAGAATAAAACAATAGCAAAAATCAATGAAACCAAGAGCTGGTTCTTTGAGAAAATAAACAAAATAGATAAGCCTCTAGTCAAATTTATTAAGAGAAAAAGAGAATTAACACAAATCAACAGAATCAGAAATGAGAATGGAAAAATCACGACAGACTCCACAGAAATACAAAGAATTATTAAAGACAACTATGAAAACCTATATGCGAACAAGCTGGAAAACCTAGAAGAAATGGACACTTCCTAGAAAAATAAAACCTCCCAGACTGACCAAGGAAGAAACACAAAAGTTAAACAAACCAATTACGAGCAAAGAAATTGAAACGGTAATCAAAAAACTACCCAAGAACAAAACCCCCGGGCCGGATGGATTTACCTCGGAATTTTATCAGACATACAGAGAAGACATAATACCCATTCTCCTTAAAGTTTTCCAAAAAATAGAAGAGGAAGGAATACTCCCAAACTCATTCTATGAAGCGAACATCACCCTAATACCAAAACCAGGCAAAGACCCCACCAAAAAAGAAAATTACAGACCAATATCCCTGATGAATGTAGATGCAAAACTGAATAAAGGATTAGCAAAACGAATTCAAAAATATATCAAAAGGTTCATACACCATGACCAAGTGGGATTCATCCCAGGGATGCAAGGATGATACAACATTCGAAAATCCATCAACATCATCCACCACATCAACAAAAAGATAGACAAAAACCACATGATCATCTCCATAGATGCTGAAAAAGCATTTGACAAAATTCAACATCCATTCATGATAAAAACCCTCAGCAAAATGGGTATAGAGGGCAAGTACCTCAACATAATAAAGGCCATATATGATAAACCCACAGCCAACATTATACTGAACAGCGAGAAGCTGAAAGCTTTCCCTCTGAGATTAGGAACAAGACAGGGATGCCCACTCTCCCCACTGTTATTTAACATAGTACTGGAGGTCCTAGCCATGGCAATCAGACAAAATAAAGAAATACAAGGAATCCAGATTGGTAAAGAAGAAGTTAAACTGTCACTACTTGCAGATGACATGATATTGTATATAAAAAACTCTAAAGACTCCACTCCAAAACTACTAGAACTGATATTGGAATACAGCAAAGTTGCATGAGACAAAATTAACACACAGAAATCTGTAGCTTTCCTATACACTAACAATGAACCAATAGAAAGAGAAATCAGGAAAACAACTCCATTCACAATAGCATCAAAAAGAATAAAATACCTAGGAATAAACCTAACCAAAGAAGTGAAAGACCTATACCCTGAAAACTACAAGTCATTCTTAAGAGAAATTAAAGGGGACACTAACAAATGGAAAACCATCCCATGCTACATGTAGGAGAATGAAACTGGACCATTGTCTAACCCCATACACAAAAGTAAATTCAAAATGGATCAAAGACCTAAATGTAAGTCATGAAACCATAAAACTCTTAGAAAAAAACATAGGCAAAAACGTCTTAGACATAAACATGAGTGACCTCTTCTTGAACATATCTCCCTGGGCAAGGAAAACAACAGCAAAAATGAACAATTGGGAGTATATTAAGCTGAAAAGGTTCTGTACATCAAAAGACACCATTAATAGAACAAAAAGGTACCCTACAGTATGGGAGAATATATTTGTAAATGACAGATCCGATAAAGGCTTGACGTCCAAAATATATAAAGAATTCACCCACCTCAACAAAAAACAAATAATCCAATTAAAAAATGGGCAGAGGAACTGAACAGACAGTTCTCCAAAAAAGAAATACAGATGGCCAATAGACCCATGAAAAGATGCTCCACATCACTAGTCATCAGAGAAATGCAAATTAAAACCACAATGAGATATCACCTCACACCAGTAAGGATCGTCACCATCCAAAAGACAAACAACAACAAATGTTGGCGAGGTTGTGGAGAAAGGGGAACCCTCCTGCACTGCTGGTGGGAATGTAAATTAGTTCAACCATTGTGGAAAGCAGTATGGAGGTTCCTCAAAATGCTCAAAATAGGCTTACCATTTGATCCAGGAATTCCACTCCTAGGAATTTATCCTAAGAATGCAGCACTCAAGTTTGAAAAAGACAGATGCACCCCTATGTTTATCGTAACACTATTTACAATAGCCAAGAATTGGAAGCAACCTAAGTGTCCATCAGTAGACGAATGGATAAAGAAGAGGTGGTACATATACACAATGGAATATTATTCAGCCATAAGAAGAAAACAAATCCTACCATTTGCAACAACATGGATGGAGCTAGAGGGTATTTTGCTCAGTGAAATAAGCCAAGCAGAGAAAGAGAAATACCAAATGATTTCACTCATCTGTGGAGTATAAGAACAAAGAAAAAACTGAAGGAACAAAACAGTAGCAGAATCACAGAACCCAAGAATGGACTAACAGGTACCAAAGGGAAAGGGACTGGGGAGGATGGGTGGGTAGGGAGGGATAAGGGGGGGAAGAAGAAATGGGGTATTATGATTAGCATGCATAATGGGGGGGAGAAAGGGGAGGGCTGTACAACACAGAGAAGACAAGTAGTGATTCTACAACATTTTGCTATGCTGATGGACAGTGACTGTAAAGGGGTTTGTGGGGTGGGACCTAGTATAAGGGGGAGCCTAGTAAACATAATATTCTTCATGTAATTGTAGCTTAATGATAACAAAAAAAAAAGAAAGAAAAGGGGATTACTCCCTGATAGGATAAAACTAACTGTAAATCAACGATTAATGCATGCTTTAAATATCCTTAATTTTGATCATTTAAAGGGTGTCAGATGATTAGCTATGGAAGTACATTTTTCTGATAATATTCCTTTCTCTTAAAAAAAAAAAAAGCAGTTCCTGTGTGGTGTTCTCCAAAAAGTTATTCACAATGGCATAAAGGGCATATTAAAGTGTGGGCAAAGGGTTTGTTTGTGTTTATACAGAGGATCAAAGCCTAATTTGGCTACCCAGAAAATGAATTAAGATGCGATATGAAGAAGAACTTCCAACATCAACATTCTCTGGAAGAGTCATTCCAGAAGATGATCATCAAAAACTTCAACAAAGATCCTGGCGCTGCTGCAGTTGTAGCTGCATTCATCCCACCGGTTCTTGGACTTGCCATGGGAATGAGGAAGGAGATATCTAAGCTGGCCTGTGCATACAGTAAAACAACAAATTTGATTGGATCTATACTGTCAGAACTCAACCAAGAATTAGGAGAAGTGCAAGTTGCAGTGCTCCAAAATCTTGCGACTATAGACTATCTACTGTTAAAAGAACATATGGGATGTGAACAGTTCCCAGGAATGTGTTGTTTTAATTTGTCTGATTTTTCTCAAACTATTCAAATTCAGTTAGACAATATCCATCATATCATTGATAAGTTTTCACAAATGCCTAGGGTGCCTAACTTGTTTTCTTGGTTTCACTGGATATGGCTGGTAATTGTAGGTCTGCTTTGGTTATGTAGCTGTATTCCTATTATGTTAATGTGTGTAAGCAATTTAATTAGTAGTTTAAAACCTATACATGCTGAAGTTACTCTATAAGAAGATATGTCAAAGAAATAATCAATCTTCCCATGTTTTCTTCCATCTACTACTTCTATAGCTTTTCTTCTTCCTTCCTAATTACAATCCTTAAGTAGAATTCGTGCCTCATATCGAAATTACCGAGTATCATAATTCTTCCAAGTGGTAAAGATACCTCAAGACAAATGCTGGGCATAGAAGCCACAGGGCATAAATATGCAAAGAAGTAAAAAGCTAACCTTTTCAAACAATAAGGCTTCTCTCTCACTTACCAACTTTACATTTCCCTGTATGGCCCCGGAAGATGACTGGTTAGCCAGAGACGGGTAAGATTCCTCAAGGGAAGAACAACCTAAGACAGGCACAGTCGCAGGGGGGCCATCAGGTGAGAAATTGGGGATCAACAGAGGTGAGGCTTAGAACCTCACTCCCACTGTTTTGAGAGAAATCTGCATCTGTGGATGTTTTGTTGCCCTTGTCTAGCTTGGATTAATACTTGTCTACAGGCACACACCTGATCATCTACATTTGCCCTCTTACAGCAGTAAACTATGTTTTCTACCTTTATCTTGCATCTACCTACCACTTCAGCATTTTATTAAAAAATAATAATAATAAGGGAGAAATGTGGGATTCACATATAAATCAAGTATAAAAATCAAATGAATATTCATATTTGACCTGATTGTTTATAGTTCATAATGCGTGATCAAAACCTAAAGTTTCTGTGATGACTGCCCTTGCACTGTTCACCATGTAAGAACTTATTCACTATGTAAGAATTTGTTCACCATGTAAGAACTTGTTCGTTATGCTTCAGAAGATTGGAGACTGTTGAGAGTTAGGCTTGGGGTTGATTAATGATTGTGCATTTAGTCCCCTATACAGAATTTTATTGTTGTTAACAACCATTTCATCAATAAATATAAGAGATGCCCTCTCAAAAAAAAAATAGTTTTGTTTATTTTGAGGGACCACTTAAATGCATTTGTTTTTACATTATATATTTATTTGCTATTTCACATCTGTATATCACCACCAAAAAATTCAACAGAATTGGAAATCTTGTTAATATTTAAAAAGAAAAAAAAGTATGACATCTTTAAATTAACAATTCTTTTTAACCTTTTGCCATGAAAGAAAAATCTCTATTTACTTCAAAAGATGCTAATGGCCATCGCAATCTCACAATAAAGTACTTTAAAGATTTTCTTGTATTTTAAAACTCTGGATTTTATTAAAATAAGCACATCTTCCCATAGCACATCATACTTTTTTTTCACAACCTTTGTTGCAATAGGGTCTCCATGAGTAAAGCTGTAAGGAGTTTCATATCTGGTAGTATCTCTGTAAACTTTAAATAATATTTAAACCTTTAAATAATATTACTATTTTTATTGTTGTCAAAGCAGTTGTTCTGTCGGTGGCTATATTTAGACATTTTTCTCCTTCAATCATCGTTTCATTAATGGAAATTTCAATGTTCTGTCTCCATCTTCTCTAGCACCTCTTTCTTTAGTGTCTTAATTACCTCTATATGCATTGCATTGTTAGCACAGATTCTAGAAAATAACTTGATACATACTAGAAACATCTGTACTTTAATTGAACTGCATAACATACCTTTTAGACGATGTATTTCTATACTTATTTTTAAACAGTGCTCAGAAATGTACTATACACATTATCCAACAGTACTTACTGGCAAAAAATGTGTTAAGTTGTTGCCATATTTTCTATTGAGTGTTACAAAGACTTTTACCATGATAGAAGGAACAATCTTTTCCCCAGAAGTATGGGCCTTTCTTTCCTTTGTCATTATTTATTTAAAAACTGCAGTGTAGGCTTCTAAATATTTATTATTAAGTTTAGTGAAATTCTGTTAAGTATTGGATCAAGGCTTGCAATACTTAAACATCACTTTGAAACAATATAATCATTGTTTTCATGTTCTGGATACAGTTTTAAATGTCTTATGCATAATGGGTTCCTATTTTCATCAGCTAATAATATCATAATGTGCAGCTTATGGTGAATGTCATACTTACTCATAATGGGTCTAAATCTATATTTAAAACAACACTCATTTTGATAATTTTATAACTTTGGGGAAATTTTTTCATCCAATTAGAGTACATATATACATATTTTCATGCATACACCCACATCACACATATATATTCAATTAGGATATCTATCGCTATCATATATATCATCACATCAGAATATATACCAATACATATATATACGTACAAGTATATTGTATGTAAAAACAAATTTTATTGCATATTTGACAAAATTCATACCAGAAGGAAAGAATCAACTCTGCCATTTTCTTGTTTTCTGATGTTAGCATTATTCACATGTTCTTCAGGGCTGGAAATCATGGACTGATGCTCAACAATCATTCCATTCTCTCCTGGACTTCCCCTGGGACTGCAGCATCTGAAAAACTTTCCCAGACTCCCTTCAAACAGAATTCTCAATAACTTTAGGTCCTACGAACACAACGCACTTCCGAAGACCTCTAAGGTGGAAGGGTGCTACAAGTCATTGCATCTTCTCCAGGTAGTGGTGGGTGCTTGGACTTGAACAGTGACAATGGCTGGTCAGATGCATTCTCTGACCATCATCATGTTCTCAGGGGCATGGACAGTGGTAACTGTCCAATGACCTTGGTCATTAGATGGCAGCAGTTTTTCCTAATTTCTGCATCTACAGCTGAGAATTAATGGTGGTCTCTTTGATTCTGCTCTTTCAGCCCTTCTGAAGTCTTTGTAATCACTTCATTCTCTGAATTAAGTCTACTTCTGCTTGAAATACTTAGAATGACTTTTATGTTTTTTTTATTGAAGTATAGTTGATGTACAATGTTGTGTTTGTTTCAAGTATACAACATAGAGTTTCAACAGTTATGTACGTTATTAAATGCTCACCCCAACTAACATAGTTACTATCTGTCAATATAGAAAGATATGACAGAACTATTGACTGTGTTCTCTGTGCTGTACTTTCAAAATAGTCTAAGAGAATGAGGAAGCCATTGAACAGAAGGCACAGTCCATGGCTTCTGTGAATTTAAAATCACTAACAACACAAACCTTTGAGGTAAAATAATTAACAATACAAAGTAGAATAGTCTGCAATTACTATAGACATTTAGAAAAGAGACCATTTTGGCCTAGGTCAAAGAAAAAATGTACTGCAAATAACATTTTATTCCTAATATATTGTGCTATCCTCCAACAGATGAGAAGGAAGTGTCAAGGCTTAAATTTATTCCACAAGTGAGGAATTTTCCCTGTAAAACCAATCCCCCTCTCTTATTTTTTTTTTATTTCTCTTTCTTTTACATTTTCATTTCTCTCCTGACCTTTTTGTACTCACCAACACATTTCTGCCTGCCTCTGAGATGTGACTGATACTGTGATGGAAAAAAGATCCACTAAGAATAACTGTGCTTACTTTTTTATTTTAATGATGAATTTGGAAAGCTTCCCAGATGAAACATTTATTACACTAAATGTATTCTGCTGGGGAGGAAATTGACCAGCGAAGCATGGGGCAACTACATGTATTTACAGTACGTTGACCTCTCCTCTCCCCATTTCTGTGAAACATCTGTGAGTGATCTTGCCAACATTTTTGGCCTATGCCTGGTTATTTGAAATCAGACATTTGAATTTCAGATATGTGTATTTTTATTTATGGAGCCAATGAGCCATCCTTACAAGACATTTTGAAATAAAAATGCCAGTTGGCTTGTTTAATAGGGATTTACAGAAAGTTGGATTTTTATTTGTTTGTTTTTTGTGGTTGTATATTTAAATCATATTACTGCATACAAAAGCCTTAAATTTTATAAGAATAATAGTTACAGTGCATTCCTTACTTATCAGTCATGCAAAGAGAAAGTGCCCATTATAGTGTTAGGTGTTAACAGAAAACTCCTGGGCATTTCTCCTGACGCCCTAGACTAGGCAGTTGAGGAGACAAGACCATTTCATCAGCCCATGGAGGTTCTATGGTCTGGGAAGAATGAGAGAGAAATAACACAGAAAGTGAGTTATTATTGAAAGAAAGATTCTGAGATACATTATTTGCTATTAAAAGGGTTTTACATGGTGTTTTCTAATACTGGAGTTTCTTGAGCCAATCAGGAGTATAGGCAGAGTGTAGCTTAATCTGCCTTACAGTGTTCTTGAGACCAGATCCGTTTTCCATAGACTTTGGTTCCAGATCTCTCTGTTTGGCTGAGTGGAACTAATCATATGACATACTAATTAGTTGCCCAATTAAATTAGGCTTTGAATGGCCAAAAGGAATGAAGTCATAACTGCCAGTAGTCGCATATGACTACCAACTATGAAGTTTGATAGTGTTTTGGTTACTCCTAAGGCAAAATAACGTGCTTTGAAGATCCCTGGCTTGGAGTCAGACACACCTAGAACTGAGTTCTGGATGTCACACTTACTAACTGTGTGATCTTACACAGTGGCTTAACCTCTTTAGAACTCAATTTCTTTACTGAAAAGTGGGAGAGAGAGGTCCTGTCTTATCCAGTTATTGGGAGGATAAATAAACTGATGCCAACAAAGTGATTATCAAAGTGTCCGAAATGCAAAATGTGATATGATTCTTATTTTATATTTTTCTCATTATACTTTCACATATGGGGCCTCATTTAATCCTAGAAATCACCCTTTATATGATAGGTGCATAGTATATTATAACTAGGGTTGATAGATGGACTTTTCTAGTGATACAGCTTCCACTTCCTTTAAGTCTCCATATTTCCATTCAAGCAGTCCACTGAGTATTCATAGCTACCTTGTAGAACTGACCCTCTTTTGGGCAGACGGCTGTGGTCCTCTCTTGGAATCAGAATCCCACTCTACTCAGCTATAATAATGGGAGGGAAAATGTGGAGAGACTTTGACCCTAAAATTTTCTGGGAGTATATATGCATGTAGTAATTACGCTGAGTATATCATACTGGATCAAGTGGAGATGGAGGTGAATTTGCCTATGTGCTTTGCGCATGCATATGTATGTTTCCTGCAGTTGTATAAAACTATGTAAAGAGTCAGCTGTGTCTACAAGAAACATACTGACAAAATGAATAGCCTATGATGCTGTTCTGGCAAGGCATTTTTAAAAATTCCAATTTTCTAAAGGCAGTGCAATCTTTTGGTCAGTGATACACCCTTTAGCATGCGTCTCTTTTATGCAGGGCCTTAAAGCAACAGTTAGGAACTGCATTAAATATCTCCAATGGAATACCTCATCTCCCTGAACTGCCTGAAGTAAAGCATAACATTTGAGATCTAGCCTGATCCTTAGTTGAAATGTAATGATCTGGACTTACAGTATGTTAACAACTTTTATCATAGAATAAATTCCACAGTAGGTAAGGTATACTGTATGTCACAGGACATTAAAATGCTCATTCAACCAAAAGAAAATAAGAAACTGGTTAGACTATAAATCTCAGACACCCTCAGTGACTATTAAAAATCTGCCAAAATTCACTGTCTAATGATGTGATTCCAATCAACCCAATTTATCAACCTTATGGGCTGATTAAAACTATATTACTCCATTAAGATTAACTCCTCACTTCTGGGAATTAGAATTTTGTGAAATAAAACACCACATTGAATGCCTGGACTCTGGTAATTACAGATTATTAATATAAATGAATCTTAAAAGTTTCACCTGATTCAGGAATATGGGTGTAAGTTTTTACATTTGTATGTTCAAAATGTTCTGTTTTATTTCTTCTGTGGTTTAAAAAACATGCATTTCAATTGAAACAAGTACCTTTTACATTATCCATTTTCAGAAAGGATACAACTCAGTTCAGAAACTCCTCTTCTCATGTCTGTAGTCTGTGAGTTCCTGCAGGTATATAATCAGGAGGTGTCTACTTACATATGGGGGAAGGGAGGCCCATTAATCACAGAAAAGCTTTCTTTATGTAGAAAAAGGGGCTCATGCCACGCTTTTCCACATAAAGATGTGATATTCAAGTAGAAATGGATGGAATTTGTTTTTATGAATAGGGTCCTTGCTGACTAATTCTTTTCTGGGGCGGGTAATGGGCAAATGTTATCCAGATGAATTCCTCTGGAACCATTCCCAGTTTGGGAAAGTGAAAACTACTGTATTTGCAGTATAATAGAGGGCAGCCAGAGAAACACGGCATCTCCATAAATAGTGCAGCACTGTTCATCTCCCTGCATCTGTGCCATGAAGCCAGAGCCATTACAGAGGTCTCCATGTCACCCTGCAGACTGAGATTCATCCAGTCATTTACTCCTTCCTGAGCTCACCTTCTATCAACTGCAAAATTGGATGAAAATAGGATCAAAACCAGCTAAATCTGCTAAAGCCAAAAATAAAAAAGAATCTACTTGTGTGTTTTCCCAATTTAATTGGTAGGCAGAGGAAGACAAATTACCCTTCTTTTCACCTAGAAACTTTCTTCTCACTTCTCCCAAATTCTCCTCCAATGACATCCCTCCTCCTCTTGGTCTTCTCCTCTGTCTGGGTCCCATTCTTTTGCTTACCTATTGAGTTGGATGCAGCCCATGTCTCTATTCCCAGTCCTCATTTCATTCGGTAGTTTCTTCTTGGCTATCTTTTTCATACCTGTTTCCCATTGAACCTTTATTTTTTATCACCTTCTTATTGTCAAAGATTGCATATTTATGATTATATTATTTATATATGGACTTAAGTATTTGAACAACGTGTAGTTTGTTATTTGTACTGGCATAAATTTAACTGTACAGAGGCTATAATGGTTCCGATAGTAATTTCCAGTCCTTCCTTAGGGTAACATTGTTGATCACCTTTATTTTGTGATGTTAAAAGGAAGTACTGGCCTACGATAGAATCAAAAGTCCTGGATTGGGATCCCTGATCCACTGCTTACTGTTGTGTGGCTGGAGCCATGATATTTAACCATTCTGCCTCTGTTTCCGCTTCTGAGAAATAAGTCAACACTTAAAACTATGCATTGAAAAGACCCACATTGTACCTGGAAGACATGGTGTGGAAAATAATTTCAGACACTTATCTACTGTATCAGTCAGTGCATAACAAGATGGCACAGACTGGTGGTTCCAACAACAGTTTATTCTCTCACATTTCTGGAAGCTGGAAGTTCAAGATCAAGGTGGAAAGTGTTGACTTCTGGTGAGGATTCTCTTCCTGGTTTGCAGATGGCTGCCTTCTTACTGTGTCCTCACATGGCTTCTCCTTTATGCATCTTTATTTATCAGCATCGAGAGAGAAAGAGAGAGAGAGAGAGAGAGAGAGAGAGAGAGAGAGAGAGAGAGAGAGAGAGAGAGAGAGAGAGGAGAGAGAGGGCATACATTTTAGTGTCTCTTCCTCTTCTTATAAAGATGCCAGTTCTATCACATTAGGGCCCCACGTTTATGAGCTCATTTAGCCTTAATTACTTCCTTAAAGGCCTTATCTCCAAAACAGTCACATTAGAGGTACTGGGGGTTAGGGCTTGAATTGAGGGAGGGCACACAATTTAGGCCACTACATATAGTAAAATTATTAGACTTTTTAAAGACAAAACTTGAAACAACAGAATACATATCATAGTATTATAGGTGAAAATTCAACAGATTAATATATTTTAATGGTTTCCAAATTGTCTCTCTAGCTTCATACTCAATTCCTGACTCCACATCTAGATATTCAGTTGGATGTCTTCTCATAAATGGTCCCTGAACACATCAAGTTCATCCTTCTCTTCACTTTTTCCATCTCATCTGCCTCTCTACAGCACCAATTTTCTCCTGAATTCACTTGCTGATTTGCTTACTCAAAGCCAAACCCTTGCCAGCGCTGCAGAACTCTAGTCTCTTAACACCCACGTTTGATAAAACATTAAACGTTGCCACTTCTACTTCCAAAATGCTCCTTAAACCTGACTTACACTCTCTATATGCAGTACAGTTAACTTCAAATTAGTATAATTGACTTTATGTTAACATTTTCTGTGTGTGAAAATAATATACAGTCGTTGAAAGAAGTTAAAATAATTTAAAAAGGCAAAGAATATTAAAAAAGAAACTAGTACTCAAAGATTATTGATACCTTCATATTTTGGGGACAATGTTTCCAGATACAACTTTCTGTATGCATATTATATATACTTCAAAATATATGTGGCATAATATACTATGTAAGATATGGTGCTTTATAATATAGAATATATGATTTATTGAGAATGGAATATGAATTATGGATTTCATAGAAAATGGAATATTCTGTTTTAAAGTTTATATAATGATATATAGAATGGATAATATATATGGTATTATATAAATAATTGGATACATAATATATTAATATTATATAATACAAGGTACTCTAAATTAATATGCAAGGCATTCTATAACTGTTTTATAATCCAGTATTAGGTGTCCAGGAGACTTATCATTGGTCTCCCTGTCTCCCATCTTTTCTCTTACTAATCCCAAATCCCTCTGGTGGATAGGCTGACAGACTCAGGAAAGCTCCCTTAGACTTGAGGACAAAGTACAAGCTCCTTAGCATGGTGCATAATTCAGTGATGGAAGGATAATGGATAGATGGATGAGTGGAGCCATTTATGACCTTTCCAGTGGATGTTTCCAGATTAATCTCTTTTTACTTCACTTTGAATTCTTTGCTGCAACACATTAAACTACTCGTTATTTAATTAGCATATAAAACCACTTCAGTTCACTATCTGGGTCTTTTCTCATGTGTTCTCTCCTAACTAGAATGTTCTTTTGCATTGTCTTTAGCTAGTAAATTCACATTTGCTCAACATTCTGCTTAGATCTTGCCTTCCTCTTAGCAATACAAACAAAATCATGGCCCTTAACTTCTACTCCAAATTAATTTATCCTACATTCAGTGGTATATTTCTGTTACCAGAATGATCTTGTATGTTATAGTTACTTTTGTACTTGTTTATCTCTCCTTCTTTCAATTTTTCTATTGTATAACCTCTCTTTATTCCCTGAAGTTAAGAGAGAGTCTGGTTTATCAGAGACAATCAAATGTTGGCTGAATTGTTATTAAACTGATTGCTAAGTAATTGGAGGAGATTTTAAAAGTCATTTTTCAAGCATACCAAATATATATTGATAGGATGAAGCTTTTATGAGATTTTTGTAGTACAGATGGTTAATACTAAAAAGTTATCCATCTTCTCACTATTATTAAATACAACAAATACTAATAAATTCTAAATATGCATTTGTTCTGTGATTAAAAAATACCTCCAAGATCAATGTAATGTCATATACTTTCATTCTGGCATTGACAACTTCCTAAAATCATGGAGTATTTCTTAAACCTAGAATTCTACTGAGGCATTGGGAATTTATAATGCCTAAATATTTTCCCTGGAGTTGCATGGTTTTTCAAATACCATGCCTACAATCTCATCCATTAAGCTAAAATTCTTGTTAAAATATAAAAACTTTCCTGTGAAGTTCACTATAAAAATATAAGCCCTACCTAATGAAAAGTTTTTATTTTTAAGAGAGGATAGAGAATATTAAGCCACTTCATCACCATTCTGGTTTATGAGCTGATAAACAATCTGACATAAGAGAAATAAAGTTGAACTATGACTATTCCTTAAATCTTATTTATCCTAGCTCTTAGAATTTATAATAGGATCTTACTGAGATAAGTGGTTAACATGAAGTTTTCTAAGAGCTACTTGTTACTCTAGATTATGACACCAGCACAAAAGAAAAAGCTCATTATTTGAAAACAGTGATTTTAAAAGTGGAAAGAACATCCATTCTTCATATTCAGTTGTAGGCAGGCTCTCCTTTATATTCAGTAGGAGATTGACTCCATTCCAATATTTATACCAAGGTCTTAAAAATCAGTTATTGGAAAGATAAAGAAATTCCAAAAGAAACCATATGCCATCTCTCTGTGAGAAGAAGATAAAGTGTTTTTAAAGAAAGAAGTCACTAGGTATAAAAATAACTACTAAGAAGGACTTAGTAGTTAAATCAGTAGGAGACAAAAGGAATAATCCATAGTATTTTCTAGAAGTCAAATATGAGTCCAGTTTATCTATTTAAATGAAGTTATAATGCCAACATGGATTAGAACACAAGGACAAAGTGTTAAAAGAAAGAGGTTCAATCTCTTCAAAGGCCCATTAGCAACCCAAGAGCTATTTCTCAAAAGAAGAAAAGACAGTTATCACCTGGAGAAGTGTTATAGTAGGTAGATATCCAGACATGATCAGGGAACGGGGGAACTTCATTTGGGTGCTTATATTCTACACATTCTGTGTAAGCTATTCCCATGGGATGTGGAGTGAGAATATAGATAATAAACTAGCTAAAACTGGCTAGGTCCAACGTGGAGGAGAAACTGACCCTAACTTCCCCAAATTCATTAACATGTAAAACTCATGACCCTCCATCATCAGCAAAAATCACACCTCCCAACAACATGACAGTTTGGATGGGGACCAAATATAGTAAAAAATCCTTCCCCCCAATATTAGGGTGGAGCGAGCCAAACTCCAAAAAAAAATCCACCTGTCCCCTTTGACATCTAGTTGCACTTAAGGAATATTCATCTCCCTTCACATAATAAAGGCTTCCTATTGTTCCCTGAGGCAACCCCCTCTGGGTCTGCCTATACCCCCACTCTTGGGCATGTACTTTTATCTTTCTCTGAACTTTTATTCTCCAAATAAACTCTTAAAGCTCAACCACTTTTGCATCTGTTCTTGAATTCTTTCCCACAGTGAAACCAAGGACCCATCTCTGATAACAGAAGAAGGCATGGCATTATTCCAAACCCTTAGGTATCTGCACTATGATTCTTTACTCTCTAAAAGCTCCATTCAGCATCCCTATCTGTCATTCATATTTCAAGTATGTGAGGCCCAGATTCTCAAGTAGCAGAGCAATTTACATTGCATCCCAGACTTGCTATAGATACTGATCCCTTTCTAGATCCTACCTAAAACCTGGTAAATGAGTTAAAGCAGTACAGTTGAAAGTAGTATATTTTCTCTAAAAGCTGAAGGTATCTTTTTTTTGTTATTGAAGATATCTCTTTTTAATGGTAGGAATTGTAAGATGCAACCAAGTCTTTTCCTATAGAAAGACTATCCTAACATGCTCTAGTTTGTGCTTCCGGTGGTAGATCCCTCAATTTTTACTGTTGATTTCCCACCCTCTGGCACAATCATGTCAAATAAGGGCAGCTATTTCATTTAACGTTTGTTACTTTCTGATTAGCATGTCAGTATGATGCCAACAGTGTAGTAGACCAGTGTGATTCTTTGTGGGATAACAAAAATGTGAACATCTCTGTAGTCTAATTTATGGTAGAGAGTGAAAGAGCTGTCTTAACACTGAGGCAAGGTAAAGAAAGTATATTATTGCCTCTGCCAGGTAAAAGCGAACAGCTTTTGTTGGTCTTTGCAGAGAGGCAACAAGCATATAATAGGAAAAACACATACTACTCATGAAATGAAGGAAAGTCCTAATAGGTTGATTCTACCTCCTATTTTCTTAATCTTTATTTTGGGTCAGGCCCAGAATGGGTGGGACATGCTGAACCAGAGAAGAATGGAAGTTCTTTACCCAATAGCTATAAGAAGAACATGAAAATAAATATCAATTCTGTCTGAGGGACAGCATGTAGGATAAAACCCAGACATATATGTACAAACATGTTCTTAACACAAAGAAGGGCTAAGGTCATTATCAGGAGCCTGAGGGTTAAGCAGAAGATAAGGCTTCGAAATGTATAGCAAGCCTTTCATATGCTTTTTGTAGCTTTAGTGTGTGTATTTATGAGGTCTTGGACAAAGTTTATACTTCTGTACATGATTGAACATATACCCTTAAATATAATTTATTATTTTAAAGGCAAATTCAAAACAGGATTTTGAAAACAATATTTACCTGTCTCTCCTCTGCCTTGAATAAATACTGCACATGTTACTTAAATTTGTTGTAATGGCTACTATGGGATGTATGTGTGTTTCATTGCATCCACTTATGAGATACACACACATATAAATATATGCGTATGTGCCTGTGTACTTATATATATAGTCTGTGTATTACAAATTGAAACATAGTCTTCTCTTATAATGCAATATGTACAAAGTGGCTCAGATACTTAACCCTAGCATATTTCAAGCACAAATAGGTAGTAACCAAACTACCACTATAAAAATAATGAAATGTATTCTAGACATGATGAGTTAGACAATATTCTTTCACTTATTCTTTGTCTTCCAGAATGTAAACTCATAACATGCATAATGAGGTTGTTTGCACATTTTTTGAATAAAAATATATTTTATTTCTTCTTTATATATTTTATATGTATATTAATACCAATATTAATCCCTTTCAGTAAATACACTAATCAAATTGTTTTAAAAATCTTCCATTATCATAAGAAAGCTGGGTATGTGTAGAATTTGAAAAAGGGCTAATGCCAAGCACAGTGGTAAGGAAAGGAGTCTGAGGATCTCTAATGGTTTGGAATAAATAATTCTTTTACTATTTGCTCTACTCTAAAATATTCAGGCCATTTTTCTTCGGCCATTTTTCCACTGTCATCCGTTAGGAGAGACTCCTGGAGGATGTAAGTGGCTGCATCCTCCTCCCTTTCTCCTACTCTCTGGTCTCCAGGAATAGTACTACAGTACCTTAATGTTTGGAACAACAACATCTTAAATCCCCCAAATTTAGGGATTAGCTATATATTCTCAGAAAAGGTGCTTGTTGTCAAATAAATATAAGAACTACAATCTTCAGGGCCAACAGTACATTCCCCTTTGGCTATAATATCTGTCATTGTGTTTGTAAGTACTGGTGTTATTACTGGTCCAGTGCACAAGTTGCGTACAGAGATCAATGAACCAACTGCAGTTTTAGTTAAAACCAGAAGGACACAATTATTTCAAATCATGAGGATTATTATAACAAATTACTTGGTAAGCATAATCAATGCTAAAAAACTTTCACATACATGCACACAAAATCTACTTTGAATTTTCACTTAAGAATATCTGGTGATCAGTAATTAGAAACAATCCTAATTTAATTATGATTTTCCCTTTGCATGTTTATGTTAGGCAAACAACAAGCTAATGATACATTCAAGATTAGAAATCTGTGTCTACAAGGAGTATCTAAGGTACTGCTCACTTTTCAGAGCCACATTTTCTCTCTAGGACTTCTAGAACTTTGTTCATTTTCAATGCCTATTTAATCCTTGGCCTCTCAACTGAAACTGTTAATTCTATGGAAATATTCCCAGTGCATCTACCACAGCATCACTTAAGGCCCCAGGTGTATATGTGGTGCTGACTGCATTGTGGATATGTAGCTATGAAATAAGGGAAGAGACTATTAACTTACTTCAGGTGATTCACAAGACTTCCATCAAACAGTAACATTAAATTCAAATGAACATATTAGATGATAATGATAATGGCTCCATAACCCACCACTAATCTCCTGAGTCATCCTATCCCCTACTGTTTAGCTAGTAAAGTAAATTTGCCATTTATCCATGGCAAAGAAAGGTGTTATGGATGGAATTAGCAGTTCTAGTTCCTTTTAACTGGATGTGGATAGAAAAATATTTTAATACGTAGTTTTCAAATCAGAAATTGGTGATCTAATAAATTCATATTGTTATAAGGTATAAAGTAAATATATATCTCTAAGTACAAGACCATTGATCTTTGACAGCATATAGATTACAGTTTAGACTCTCTCTCTCTCCCCAGTTTTACATAAATTCCCCCAAAGGACCATGACTGGTCTTGCTTGGCTCACATGTAGATTCCCAACCCATAATCGAACAGGGAGATGGGATATTCTGATTGCCCAGTACAGGTTACATATCCACTTTTGTGTTTGAGGATTGATTTTTTTTAATTGAAAGTCTTTTTGATTGACAGACTTCCCTTTCTCCTCTTCTTAGCATGAAAAAGCAGTTATCACAACGAAGGTAGTGAATAGCTGCTACAACTCTACAAGACGCCTAGCAAAATAGCGGTGTGCTAGAACCTAAAGAGAGATACGGCCAGTGAGAAATTGACAATAACAAGTATGGTCAAATTTTAAGAAAAGCAATATCATGGGTTTGATTTATACTTACCTACTTTTTTGGGAAATGATGTAAAAATGAGAATTTTATGTCTCAAAGTGAATAGAGGCCTACATTCTGGTTTGGAAGAAGGGTATAATAGACTTCAACATAGATTGTTTCAAGGATTAGCCTGAGAAAACCCTAATTTTTCTAGAATATACCTTGAGTATGATGTTCATTGATATAGGAGGAAATGTTAAATCTTGTTTTGTGGATTGGAGTCATTAAGACAGCAAATATTTACATTTTTCTGGCATTTTAGTGGATTTGGGGAAAGAGAGGAGATTCATTTTGATAGTTTTCAACTACAAGAATTTCCTTTTACCAATTATGTTGTATTCTTCTTGAAAGAAAATTAATGGACAAAACTTACACATTTTTAGAATTTTATTTTGCCACAGTAAATTTCATTCCATACCTGAAAATATTAAGTGTTTTCACCTCTAAAAGAGAGATGTTCTCTGATCTATAGCTCTCACATATTTTGATTTTATATCTGCTCATGAAATTTCATGTCATACAGTTCTGACTTCCATAGTAAATACATCTAAGAAGCATTGATCAAAATCCACATGTAATGAATGGGTCCTTTCACTATCTGTAATAAAATATATTTCAACATTTTATGGCATATCAGTTTTCAAGATCAATTGTTCTAAAGAGTTGGATTGCAGAAGCATTTATTGTATGGGTTATATGACAATGTTATTCTCCAGAATCAAAATTGATTTTTAATCTATGTAGTTTTCCTAAGCAAAAAAAAAAAAAAGAATTTATGTTCCCAGCCTAGGAATACTTAACATAAACAAATTGTTTTGTGTCCTATATTTGTGCCTTTTACTTAATTCCATACATTCAGTATGAATTGGAGATGTTAATTTTACTATTGCATTTATTGGTAAATTGATACAGATTAATTTAAAAATAAGCACATATATCCATAGAATTTAATTTCTCCCCCTCTTTTTTGCCAAAATATAACATTTTCAGTGCATCAACTTCCACATTGATAGATTAACCTAAATCATAAAGAGTAACTGGATTGTATCTTCAGAAGAAAAGTTTGGTTTTTCATAAACATGAAATTAGATAAAATTTCTCAGAAATTTGTATTGTTTGTAATTAGAAAAAAATGTAGATTTAGTCATGAAAAAAAGTAAGATTTTCCTGAGAAATATTGATTTTTCTTTTCTAAGACATAGTAGGTATTCAGTGAATTGGATAGCATTCTAAGGAATCTAATTTGGCTCAGGAGTTTGATCTTTTCCATGAATCCTTTTTAGTTCCTTCTTTGGATTCAAAGAAAAATATTTTAGATATCTGTCCTGGTACATTTAGGAAAGAAATATTCATTTTAGGTAAGTGCTTAGGTACATTTATCATACCACACTATGAAATACTGAAAAGTCAATAATAATTTTAAAACCAAGATATTTCTAGTATATTGTATCAATTATATTTAAAACAATAAAAACTAAAGAAACTCTCTTGTAATAAAATAATTAAAAATACAATGGAGAATAGATATTAAGAAAATAGGTATTTAATGTCAAGTTGGTTCCTTATGTCTTTTTAAGATTAAAAACAACAGATCAAAGATGCCTATATACTCCTTTCTATTTCATTTTACACCCAACATAATGAATTTTTCACATACTAGTATATTTTCATACTTTTTCTATGAATTCATGTACCTGTAAAATGCAGGCTATACCTCAGAAATTTTGCAAGTTTGGTTCCAGACCACCAAAATAAAGCAAAATTACAATATATAAAGTGAGCCAAATGAATTTTTGGTTTCCCAGTGCATATAAAAGTTATGTTCACACTGTCTGGAGTCCATTAAGTGTGCAGCAGTTCTCCAAGTTTTTGCTTCATGTCTTTTGATGCTTTGTTATTAGCCACAAATGCAGTAAGGATTATGCCTTCTTGGAGAATTGAGTCCTTTATTATTGATTACATGCCTCTCTTTATCTCAGATAATTGTTCTTGGTCTTACATTGGCTTTGTCTGAAATTATAGTTATGTTAGCAGTTTTTAGGTTAGAATTTTCATGGTATATTTTTGTCTATCCCTTTACTTTCTTCATGTCTTTATATTTAAAGTGGGTTTCTTATAGGTGCTACATATTTGGGTCTTATTTTTTAATACACTCGTTAGTCTCTGGCTTTTAATTAGTTATTGAAGACTGTTAACATTTAGAGAGATTGTTGATATAGTTGTATTAATGTTAGGCAGAAAAATAGATATAAGCAGGGTGGAAAGAGAATAAAGCCAGGAAAAAGCCCACTAAAAAAAGACCCAGAGTTAATCAATTAAATCTCAGAAAGCCAGGAGCAACTTGGCCTGGAATGTTTGAATATTCCCCAGATAAAGGAGGGTACCTCAGCATAGCCCATGTCTTTTTGTGTTAATCATGCAAGCCCAGCTTATTTTTTAACTTTACTCATATGATGTTTTTTTCTCCTTTGGCGCTATTCAAGTAGTTTGCAACCTAGGCAACTAATTTAGCATGCAGGTCCAGCCGTAAACAACATAGTAAAAGGCAGGAAGTTAAGAAGTAAGATTCTTAACTTACTCTTTAGCAAACAGACAACAAACAGACAATAACTCAGTCCACCTTGAGTGCTGGGCAGGCAGTCTTGCTTGATATGCTCCCAGGCCAAGATGCTGGTATCCCAGGGAGAAATCAGAGCAGGAAGTTCCTTGTGTTAAGTTAATTCTAAATATTCAGAGACCACTTAACAAGTCTGCACCCCCAATCCTTAGTCACATTCCTAAAGAATCCTTAAAAGGGGGAACCACCAACCTTTCAGGACACTCCTCTCTCTGAGGTCGCCTGCACTTTCTAAGTGCGTAACCTTTTAATTTTAAACTTTCTCTTTCCAATCTTTCAGGGCTCCTCTCCTCTCTGAGGTTGCCTGATGCACTTTTTCTCTAAGTAAATTTAAATAAAACTTTTACTCTGCTTCACTACCGTGTCTCTGCCCTTCAGTTCTTTGTTGCAGCAGGGACAAGGACTGAGGAAAATACACAATGGTCTGCCAACATTAATATCAATTATATTTGTTACTGTTTACTATTTTCCTCTTCCCCATCTTTTTTTGGATTTCTGCTCTGGTGAGCTGTGTTTCTCTGTATTTTTCTTTCTTCGGTTTTGGGGTTAGCAATTTGTCAGACTGGAAATCAGAAGTCCTTAGTTTTCTTTTATAATTCAAAAGCTGTTGTATCTATGTTGATAAACACATGTTCATTTTCACTGTTTTATGATATTTCATTATGTGAATGTATCCTAATTCATTTGTTTACAAATGAATGATGAAACAATTAATTTATGGACATTCTGGCATTTTGCTGTTTTTGTCTTTTCCAAAGTTGTCGTGGATATTCTTGTGACAGTTTTCTAGTGCCTACGTAAGAGCTTCTTTGTATTCCTGTAAGTGGAACTGTTAGACATCAGTGTATGAAAATTTCAACCCTCCTAATTTATTTCCCAACAGCTACTGGTATCAGAAAGGAACATTTCACCACCAATGTTTCATGTATTAGGAAAGAAATTCCATGACCTCTCACTCGGCCCCCAGTGCCGCCTATTGGCTAAATAAAAACAAAAGCTAATAGTCAAGGACCTTGGGTGATGCAGTCTTCAGGATTCAGCCTTTTGGGACTGAGAACAGGGCAAAGAATATAACAGAATGGACCTAGGAGAACAGAATAATTGTATCAATTTATACTTCCATCGGTAGTGTTTGAGACTTTCCATTGTTCCATACCACTGTATCTTTAAAAGTGGTATCATATTTAAAATGTCTGTGAATCTAATAACAAAATCATATTTCTTAATTTACATTTTCCTAAATTTTAGTAAAGAGTACCTTTTCATGTTTTGATCTATTTTTAAATTTGGATATCTTTGTGTTCTGATTCTCTTCTGTATTAATAAGTATATATGAAAAGATATGTTTTAAAATATTTATGTATAAAGAAGTATACATTTATACACATTTCATATAACACATTTGGATAATGACTTTGATTTGTGTGCTATATTAAATTTGTAAGTACTTTTTCCATTATATCATGGAATTTTTAATATTGTTTAACATGTTTTATGTTGTTTAATATTGTTTAATGTGTTTAATATTGTTTAACAGATGTTTTGTTTTTTAACTATAATATAGTCAAATTTATATTATATTCTTTCTTTATATATATATCTATGTATATCTATTCTTTGGAAATTGTCCTGTTTTCATCTTGTGTATAAAGTCCTTTCCTAACCAAACATTCTTCCAAGTGAATGTGTGCATACTATTTTAGCTATATTCTTACTATTTTTTCTGCTTAATCTGTTAGTGTTTGACAAATGTATGCTAAAATATCCCAAATAATAGTGGATTTATAATAGTTTTTATTTCATGTACTTCAAGGACATATTGTGAAGTGTGTAAATTTCTTATTTGTATTTTTGATCGATTATTTTGTTATTTTTCTCTTTACCTCTTTTTTTTGCATCGATTTTAATATTATTTGAAATTTATATTAGCAAACTAGTTTCATTGGGATTAGTATTTGTCTGATTTGTCTTTTCTATTCCTTTTTAAAAAATGTTTGTATGTGTATTAATAAGTTTCATGTACTTTTAGATTTAAGGATTCTTATCTGATAGTCTCTGCATTTTTATAGGTAAGTTAAAATTTTTCAGATTTATTGAATTGCTGTTATATTTTGAAATATTTCTATTGTATATTTCTGATCATCATTTTTCTATTCTTTTCTGCCTTGTGTTCAGTGAGTTTCCTTCTTTTTCCTTCTGATGCCAATTTAGAAACTGAAGTTTGGTCTACAGTGTTCAATTATAAAATTTATTATGAAATCTGTATTCATAGATGCACAGCAAAGATATTAACATAATTGCCCAATGTATACCACCGTCCTCCAATCTTGTTAATTTTTTTTGGCATACAATTTTAACATTATCATTTTCTCATAATATAAAAAGTTTTCCATTAAAGAGTTAAATAATT
Organism: Manis pentadactyla; assembly: GCF_030020395.1. Lineage (NCBI taxonomy): Eukaryota > Metazoa > Chordata > Mammalia > Pholidota > Manidae > Manis > Manis pentadactyla. The sequence goes on from NC_080021.1 coordinate 76,628,226, forward strand.
TCACAAACACAGTTGTCTCCTTATCTGCCTTTCCCCTTTCTGTGTTTTCAGTTACCTGTACTCACCTGCAGTCTATAAGCAGATGATCCTCCTTCTGGTGTATTGTCCCAAGGTCGAAGTAGCCTAACACCATTCCTCTTATTTCATCTCATCAAGTAGGCCTTTTATCATCTCACATCATCACAAGAAGAAGAATGAATATAGTACATAAGATATTTTGAGAGGGAGACCACATTCACATAATTTTTATTACAGTATAGTGTTATTACCTATTATATTTTATTAGTAGGTATTGTTATTAATCTCTTACTGTGCTTAATTTATAAGTTAAACCTTATAGGTGTGTGTCATAGTATATGTAGTGTTCATTACTATCTGCAGTTTCAGGCATCCACTGAGGGCCTGAGAATACATCCCCTACAGATAAGCAGGGACTACTATACAGTTTTTGTGCTCTTAAAATTTTTGACCTAAAATTTTATTCATTTATTTATTTATTTACTTGTTTGTTTATTTATTTATTATATATTCACCAAGCATGAAATTCACTCTTCTAAAATATGTAATTCAGCAGCTTTTAGTATACATACAAAGTTGTGTAACTGTCACCACTATTACATAATGTTTCATCACCCTAAAAAGTAACATTTTCATTAGTATTGATACCTATAGTCCATGGTAACAATTAATTTACTTTGTTTCTAGGGCTTAAGCTATTTTGCTCATTTCATATAAATTAAATCTTTTTTTCTCCTATACTAATAAGTAGCCTTTTGTATCTGCCTTTTTTTTCTCTTAGGATAATGTTCTTAAGGCTTATGCATGTTGTATCATCTATCAGTACTTCATTCATTTTTATGTCTGAATAGTATTCCATTGTACAGCTATACTATACTACATTTATCTATTTTGGATTGTTTATATTTTTTGACTCTTATGAATAATGTTGCTATGAACATTTGCATATGAAGGTTTTGTGTGAACATACATTTTCAATTCTCTGGGCATATACTTGGAAATGAAATTCCTAAGTCATACTGTAATTCTATGTTTTACTTTTGAGGAACTGCCAAACTGATGTTCAAAGTCCCTGCACTATTTTATATTCTCAGTAGAAAGATAGGAGGGTTCAAAATTCTTCACATTCTCATCAACAGTTGTCATTGCTATCTTTTTTATTACGGCCATCCTAGTGGCTGTGAAGTAATAGTACTTTTTAGTTTTGTTTTGCATTTCTCTCACAATCAGTGAAATTGAGTATCTTTTCATATGCTTATTGCTTCTTTGTACACCTTTTTGGGGAAATATTTATTCAACTACTTGCTGATTGTTAATGGAATTACTTGCTTTTTATTGTTGGAGTTTAAAAATTCTTTATATCTTCTGGATATATGATTTTCAAATATTTCTTTCAACATGTTGGTTATTTTTAACTTTCATGATAGTCTCCTTTGAAGTATGATTTTTAAAATTTTAAATGAACTCTAATTTTCTTTTTTTTTCCTTTTGTTTCTTTTGGCATTTATATTAAATCTGAGAAACCATTGCTTAATCCAAGGTCATGAATATTTTTGCTTATGTTTTCTTCTAAGTTTTTTTTGTTTTACCTCTTACATTTTAATATTTGATCCACTTTGAGTTAATTATCTATGGTATGAAGTAGGGGTCCAGTTTTAGTCTTTTGCATGTGGATACACAGTTGTTTTAGGACCATTTGTAGAAAAGATTCTTCTTTCTCCCTTCAATTACCTTGACAACCTTGTAAAAATTAATTTTAAAAAATATAAGGATTTATTCCTGGATTCACAATTCTAATCCATAGATTTATGTATTTATCCTTATGCCAGTACCACTCTCTTGATTCAGTTCTGTCTTCATTATTGTAGTAATGTAACAGTGTAAATTCTCCAAAAATATTCCTTTTTTTTATAATATTGTTTTGGCTATTCTGTGTTCCTTGCATTCCCATGTAAGTTTTGTCAATTTCTGCAGCAATTCCAGCCTGCATTTTGGTAAGAATTGTGTTGAATCTATAGAAATATTGTCATTTTTATCAATTCTAAGACTACCAACCCATGAGCATGGGATATCTTTGGGTTTAGTTAGGTCTTCTTTAATGTCTTTCAATGATGTTTGGGATTTTTTAGTATACAAGTATGGCATTTCTTTGTTAAATCTATGCTTATATTTTTGCCCTTTTGAATGCAATTGTAAATTGAATTAGTTTATTAATTTCAGTTTCAGATTCTTCTTTTCAGTGTATAGAAATGCAACTTATTTTGTGTATTGATCCTGTACTATCAATGTACTATAATTTAAATGGATAATTTCTACATTGGATACTATGCATCAAAGAGTCATGAATAAAAGCTTTTTGTAAACTGAGCCAAATCTAAATGATCATACTCAATGCTCCTAATTTTAGAGTAAGGAGTGTGATTAGGTAAAGAAGACCATATATTGCTAGAAGAAGTGTGTTATTCTTTATAAACATCATTTTTTAAAGGCAGAATTACCAGTTCAAATCCTCTGGAAATGTCTGTGAAGGAGCCAGAGAGCTATTTTTTTGCCTGTGCCAACATATTTTTTCCCCACGATAAGAAATCCACATGTTCAGCCAATCAAATAAACTGTCTGGCTTAACATCCTAAGATGCTTTAAAATTCAGTAAATAGTACTAATCACTTACATTTCAGTATTGATATTAAAGGCCTTATTCATGCTGCCCCCCCCACAAAAAAAGTGGAATGCAGCTGTTCTGTGCTTTCGTTTAGAATTTGTATGTGGGAGCCATAATGAGAAATATGCCTGTATTTTGTGTTCATTTGTTTTTAAGAGTTTTAGAGCAGGCATGCATAAAGACTTAATGACACAAGAATTTAAGGAATACACTTCTTTTGACTCAGAGAAGAGTTGGCATAGAGAAGGGGCTGTGGTATGATAAGAAGTGGATGGCTTCCATTTTTATGAGAATTGTGAATGCATCTGAGCATATCTTGAAAATTTAATTGATCGATGGTATTAAATGCATCTTTGTAAAAATTTCAGAAATACTCTTAATACTGTCTTAAGTACCTGATGCAAATGATAGTTTTTATGTGTGTATAGCATATTTTTAATTTAAATACTCAATTTTATATCCACATCGATCCACTGTAATAGTAGTAAAAATAACATCCCATGTTGAGAGATTTCTGTTCACAAATGTGTATAATCTTTTAGAAGTCATACCTCATTCTCTGCTCTACACACATACTTCCTAATTTGTACTATTCCTTGGTTGCAGTTTACAGTCACTTTAAAACTACAGTTCAAATAATTACTGTCATATCATTTCCTGTGTAGATGAAACGGCCTTCTATTGGAAGGAGATGCCATCTAGGACCGTCACAGCCAGAGAGAAGTCAATGCCTGGCTTCAAAGCTGCAAAGGACCGGCTGATGTTCTTGTTAGTGTCTAATGCAACTGGTGACTTTAAGTTGAAGCCAATGCTCACTTATATTCAGAAAACCCCAGGGCCCTTAAGGGTTTTGACAAATCTCCTCTGCCTGTGCTCTATAAATGGAAAAACAAAGCCTGTGGGTGAACACTGGTCCATTTGGTGTTTTAAATCAAAAGAGCATGATTTCCCATAAACATACTATCTGTCCAAAATCAAATTCCTATTTCTTTGAATTTTATTTATTTACAGTCAAGAATTATTCATTTAAATTTCTTTTGAAAAGCACAGGCCACATTTTAATTTGATTTTGCCAGAACAAAGACTGCATTACATTAAGAATGAATGAAAATTCTTTACTAATTATTCTTGCCCTTTACATACCCTTTGCCCTTTGGGGTGATGTGGAGCAGGAGGAACTGCAAGAGTTCACTTAAGTTTTATGAATTCTTCTTTGTATAAGTGCCCAAGCCCTTTCTCTATCTTAGATGGGAAAAAAAAAATCAGTTCTATCAAAAAAGTTCTGACCAAACTTGCCAATAATACTTTTGATGAATTAGGGAGGAAATAGAAGACAAATTGCACTTCATCTTTTCTTCAGCTCTTTATGCTTGAATCTCAGACACTTTATTTCTCTCCCCATTTACCCACCCTGCCCTCACACCCCACCCACAACTCCAGGCCCACATGTACACATCCCTTCCTCTCTTTTTAATGCAAGTGTGCATGCAAATTGCATATTGCATTTTAGCTCAGTACTCTTCAATCTTCTAGCGTGCTGATCCCACCCTTTACCTAAACATCCAAATACTCAAGCTTCCAGTAAATGCACCAGAGAAAGACCATCATGGATCTAAATACTCTGACTGTGATTTATGCCCTGCCATCACCTTTTATGCTCAATTTTTACTCCTCATCCAATTATTAAGCCCACTTGCTATCTCACCTCCTACAGCTATTATCTTGACTCTACCCCACATTGTCCAAGAGTGGACACACATTTCTCTTCATTCCCCGAAGTACCACTGACATCTAAGTGGTTTAGGTGACATATTTTTACTACAGGTTTGAGAATAACTAAGGATTATTCTAGAAGAGAAGAACAAATCTCTTCCAATTGAATATTTGACATCACTTCTCCAAAAAACTAATTTTGTAAGTAAATATTTATTAAGCCAAATCTTTCATATGTAACTGAGGCCTGCTCCCTACCCTGAGACTTGTCTCATCTCCCAGGAACAAGAAAAATCCAACATTACTGTTACATTATCTCTGTCATCAAAGTAATTACTCACCTAATCTAGCCAGGGGCTTCACAGCTTTAACTTTTAGGTCCATCAGGTGTTTCTGCACATAACAGCTATCTATCCCAGGTTTACAGAGCCCTGGTAGCACATCTGAAGTCATCTGAGATTAGATTTCTGCTGTACACTGCCCCAGCAAAATTCTTAGACTGAGATGCAGGTTCAAATATGGGTGCTTTCTTTCATATAAATACTGGCAAGCTTCATTTTATCACACTTTGTTTTATTATGCTTCACAGACTTTGCATTTTTTTTTACAAATTGAAGGTTTGTGGTAACTCCACATGAACAAGTCTATTGGTGCCATTTTTTCATGGCATTTGTTCACTTCATGTCTCTGTGTCACATTTTGGTAATACTTGGAATATTTCAAACTTTTACATTATTATTATATTTGTTATGGTGGTCTTTTGTCAATGATCTTTCATGTTATTGCTATAGTTCCTTTGGGGTGCTATGAACTTAACCCTTATAAAACTGCAAATTCAATCAGTAAATGTATGTGTTCTGACCACTCCACTGACTCCCATCTCTCTCCCTTTCCTTAGGTCTCCCTATTCCTTGGGACACAACAATATTGTGATTAGGCCAGATAATAACTCTACAATAGCCTCTACATGTTCAAGTGAAAGGAAAAGTCTCAGGTGTCTCACTTTAAATAGAAAGCTAGAAATGTTTAAACTTGGTGAGGAAGGTATGCTGAAAGTCAAGATATGCCAAAAGCCAGGCCTCTTGTACAAACAGCCAAGTTGTAAGTAAAAAGGAAAAGTTCTTGAAAGAAATTAAAAGTGCTACTCCACTGAATACACAAATGATAAGAAAGCAAAACAGCATTACAGCAGATGTGGAGAAAGTTTTAGTGGCCTTAGATAAAAGATCAAATCAACCACAACATTCCTTTAAGCCAAAGCCTAATATAGAGCAAGAACCTAACTCTCTTTAATGCTAAGAAGGCTGAGGGAGGTGAAGAGGCCAGAGAAGAAAAGTGTGAAGCTGGCAGAGGTTAGTTAGTTCATGAGGTTTAAGGAAAGAAGCCGTCTCCATAACATAAAAGTGCAAGTTGAAGCAGCAGGTGCTGATGTACAAGCTGCAGCAGGTTATCCAGATTTAACTAAGGTTATTAATGCAGGTGGTTACACTGAACAGCAGGTTTTCTGTGTAGATGAAATGGCCTTCTATTGGAAGGAGATGCCTTCTAGAACTGTCACAGCCAGAGAGAAGTCAATGCCTGGCTTCAAAGCTGCAAAGGACCGGCTGATGCTCTTGTTAGTATCTGATGCAACTGGTGACTTTAAGTTGAAGCCAGTGCTCATTTACATTCAGAAAGCCCCAGGGCCCTTAAGGATTTTGACAAATCTCTTCTGCCTGTGCTCTATAAATGGAAAAACAAAGCCTGGATATCAAACCATCTGTTTGCAACACGTTTGCTGAATATTTTAAGCCTACTGTTGAGACCTACTGCTTAGAAAGAGGATTAATTTCAAAATATTACTGCTCGTTGACATATACCTGGTCACTCCAGTTCTAATGGAGATGCACAACAAGATTAAGGTTGTTTTCATGCTAACGCAATATCCATTCTGCAGCCCATGGATCAAAGAGTCATTTTGATTTTCAAGTCTTACTATTTAAGAAATACAGTTTGTTAAGTTACAGCTGCCATAGATGATGATTCTCCCGATGGATCTGGGCAAGGTAAATTGAAAACCTCCTGTAAAGGATTCACCATTCTAGATGCCATTAGGAACATTTGTGATTCATGGGAAGAGGTCAAAATATCAACATTAATGGGAGTTTGGAAGAGTTGATTCCAACCCTTACGGATGATTTTGAGGTGCTTAAAACATCAGTGGAGGAAGTAACTGCAGGTGTGGAGAAAACAGTAAGAACTAGAATTAGAAGTGGAGTATAAAGATGTAACTGAACAGCTGCAATCTCATGATAAAACTTGAGAAGTTACTTAAGAATGAGCAAAGAAAGTGGTTTCTTGAGATAGACTCTGTTCCTGCTGAAGATGCTATGAAGATTGTTAAATGACAACAAAGGATTTAGAATATTACAGCAGCAGGGTTTGAGAAGACTGACTCTGATTTTCAAAGAAGTTTTGCAGTGGGTAAAATGCTATCAAACAGTATCACCTCCTGCATTGAAATAGTTCATGAAGTGAACCACTTTTAATCACTGCAGCAAACTTCACTGTTGTCTTATTTTAAGAAATTGTCACAGCCTCCCCAGCCTTCAGGAACCACCTCCCTCATCAGCCAGCAGCCAACGATATTGAGGTAAGACCCTCCACCAGCAAAAAGATCATGATTTCTTGAAAGTTCAAACAATAGTTAGCTTTTTTAAATTAATAAAGTGTTTTTAGATTAAGGGATATATGGTTTGTTTTTAGAGATAATACTATTGCACACTTAAAAGAAGACAACATTATAGTATAAACATAGTTTTTAAATGGATTGGGAAACCAAAAAATTCATTTTGGTCGCTTTATTGTGATACTCGTTGCAGTGGTCTGGAACCAAAATTGCAATGTCTCCAAGGTCTGCCTGCGGTCTAAATAGATGGAGAGCCATTTTTTTAAAAGAGCAATATTTTCTACCTCTTTATAGCAGTTTTGGTTGTTTATCTTCAGGTTTTTGGGTTTTTTCCCCAACAGGAAGACCCTCGGGATAATTTTATCTTCGGTAGCTTACACTAGATCATGATTTCCTAACATTTGTATGAGGATTTCCCTTTCACTTCAAAACCTTCATATACTTTCACATGAAAGTTCCAGCATTGACTCTTAAAAATATATGATATAAAATACTCTATGAATTCAGTGGTATTAGACATGAAGTTGATTTTGTTAACCACGTAGTATCTCCATGCAAGTGTATTTGGATAGCTATCATTTATTTGGCTACAGATAATGTGTGGTTAGGGTTCAGATTTGCAGAGGCCTTATGATAATCTTGATGCTGCCAGAGTCTGAGGTCTACAGGTGGGGACAATTGATCCTGATTCCATATAATCTTCTGATTTCTCATTCTTGCCTGACCAGGCTGTCTGCTGATGAATCCTCTATTCAGCAAACACAAATCAGTGTGTTGGACTCTGTAGAGGAAGAAAAAATATTTTCAAGTTGGCGTCCTGTAAATGAGACTGGCCAAGACATTAATAAGAGACCACATAAAAGTTTATTTGCATGTGCATCTCACTTATACATAGGAATACTCAGAGATGATAACTCCACAGGGTGGTTAGAATGTGGGTTTATACATTAAGTTAGGCTAAGAAAAGCAAAAGGGGTTTTGGGCTTCTGAGTGGCAGTTAGTTATGGAAAGGTGACCAGGAAAAGTTTGGTAATAAGGGTTGTTCAGTCAGTTTTTTAATGCAGATTTTAGTAGGTGCTTCTTTCCTGAGGTTCTCCTCTTCTTGGTAGGGGAGATGAAGACATCCATACAAATGGAAACTTCTTTTACAAATATAAATTTCCCTTACAAAAGGAAAAGTTGTTTTTAGAGCTTTTTCCCCTTTCAATAGTCTTCAGCTTAAAAATATTCATATGCCAATGGGGCATTTTTTTTGGGTGGCATATTCTTGCATCCTTTGACTCAGGCCTTTTCTGCCTTTATAGTACACAAGGAAACATGGCCATTTTAATATTGTCCTTTGGCATAATCCTTATCACAAAATTAAATTTCCAGGAACTGGCATGGTATTTTTGGTAGTAGACCCTGCTCCAATCACGACAATAGGGAGGATGTATTTTCATCTAACTCTTAGGATTGTTTATACCAACTTTGTCTCATGAGCCTGTCAGCTTCCTGGAGGGGGTTGTCATGCAATTTCAGACTACATTATGTGACACATATCAGAGCTCCTGTGGACAAGGATATTAAAAGAAATCTTTAATGAGGTATTTTTGCCAATTGGAAGTCTCTTATTTTAAAATTTAGATATCTTATTTTTAGAGTGAGTTGGCTAATAATAAATTACCTCACCCACTGATATATGGCAAAATTAACATGGTCTATATTACGTATGTTTCAAGGGGTGTGTAACTTCATACCAATATGTAAAAATAGGGAAATTTTCCTCTAGGATGATCAAATACATAGAGAATTTTTAAACATGTGGAAAACGTAAAGTAATACATCACCTTTATCAAATTTTTTGTGACAATTTTTTTGTATTCTGTAAACTCTTCATAAACTGAATATGTATTAGATGTGAGGCTGTAGCAATCTAGCACATACTATTTTCTGCAGATTGCAATAATAATTGTAGGTTCATCTTTGCACTGAGTTGCTAAAAATATTTAACTGGACGAATCTAAAAGAGTTAATCTAGTTACTAAGTTAGCATGAGTCAAGATCTGTGATTATACATAGAAAGAAATTGGTCCATTTGCAGAAATATGAAAGAATTGAGCTTTGAGTACTCACAGACTATTGAAAGATGCTTTCAGGAACACATCTTACATATATATAAAAATTTTATAGACATTGTATATTAAAACCTGCAGTTTAGCAATTAAGACTATTTGCTTCATAGAAATGGACTTAACTTTGTGGTTTTTTTTGCTGTTCTGAACATCTTAGAATGTTTGGACACCAATCTTTTGATCTATAAAAATACGAGATTTTTAAGACACAGTGGAGAAGTAGGGCATTTTAGAAGAATTGTAATCTTCCAAATGTCTCTTTTTGTTAAAGCAACTATAAATGTTTTAGAAATCAAAATGTTTCAGAAGCCCTTTGAAGGGTTGTTTGGTATCTATATGTTCTCTGCTTTAATTCTAAAAGAAAAAATAAAAATCAGTAATATATAAACATAATTTGAAAAAGATTCAGGAGGAAATTGACTTAAATTTAGCATTTTCTAACTTTGAAAGAGAGAAAATCAAGTCTGCCTAATTTTATATGAGAATAAATGGGACAGAAACATCAATTCAACTAAAGTATTTTGAGCATAATCTTCACAAAAAAATAACAGCAGTAAGTTTTACATTGTACCTTTGTCCTGGCAAACAATTCTGACTCTTAAACTCATTCCTCTTTAAGAGATTCAGAAGCTTCATTTAAAGGGCTATGTATATCTGATACTTTAGGAATATATAAATCGCCTTCTAAAGCAACCATAAGAAGTATTCAAATATTTAGATGAACATTTGGAAACCATAAAATATTATTATTTTTTCAAAATTAACGATCAAATTTCAATGACTCAGCACTGAACACGTCTTCTAACACAGTGTGTGTAACTTACTAGGTATTACAGGCCTAGAAAAAGGCAATTTATTGTATCTCCTGACAAAGAACATGAGTCAATAAAGACAGACCCTTTGGGTGTAGCAGTAAATTTTTAAAAGTGATATAACTTGGTGAATATAAGAGGCATATTATGAACCATTTCAACTATAAAGTCACAGGAAATCGAAAAGTAAAAAAAAAATCATATAGAAGGTAAGTCTATCTTTAATAAGAGTGGCCTCGTAGCACAGTGAAGACATACATAGATTGGAGGCAGAGAGAGAAAGAGGCAGAAGCTGGGGAGGATCAGAGAGAAGGGTGAAGGAAACTGGTCTCCTGTGGACAGTTACCCCAGGCTAGCCATGCTGGATGCTACAGAAACCATAAATGAGGCATGCTTCCTGCCTTCAAGAAGCTTACAGGCCAGCAGAAAATCCAACAGGTAAACAAGTAATTACAGTGCAAGGAAAATAAATGCTATGGTAAATTATCCACAGAATACTGCAGAAACACAGGGAAGAAAGCAACTGGTAATCACCTCCCAGTTTAGCAGTCACAGGAGAGGATTATTCTAGCAAAGAGATGTAAGATTCTTTCTATTTTTGGTTCTTCCTAGTTCTTTCCTTTTATATTCTTTCTATAGCAAGGAAAGAAAAGGAGCAAGAGAGATGAATTTAACCTCAAAATGAGGAATAGGATAATTCCACTAACACATTAGTAAGACATTTCTCTCTCTGAAACAACTAACTTTTCCCTGTAAGTATTTTTATTTACTCAATTCATCCTGGAGCAATTCTAGAAGGAAGTGGGATAATTCTTTAAAAATATAAAATATTGGCAAGAAGAAATATCAACACTCATTAGAGGCAAGAACTTGTTTTTTCATCCTCATCTATGTGGCAGGTGGTATCCCAGGCAGTTTATATATGTTGACTCATTTAAACATTTATAACAGAGACTTCCCCTAAAATTTGCCAGGTTGGCAGAGGACTCCTCCATTGTCTGGCAGTAAGAAGACTTAGAAAACCTCTCCTTTTTTAAGAAGGGTGGACAGTGACTAAGAGGAGTGGAAATGTGTGTGCCATGTGAGCCCAGATGCCACTGTGTCAAAATGGCCACAGAGCCCAGATGTCAAACACTGTGGCAAAAATACTACATAGGCAAAGACGTGTACCTACCATTGCAAACATAATGTTAGTTTGTCCCACTATTGGTGAGGTTAAATCTGATAACTTGTTTAAAATGGTGAATGCCAGACCTTTCCATTGTCATGATACACTGTTTCCTTTTGTAATAAGTAACCCATGGAGGGTTACATTGCAATAGTGTGAATACCTGTTCCCAGCAGTCTTTCACCCTGTGGCTTTAGCATTTGTCAATAACCCTTTCCAAAGCCATTTATATTGCATTTTGCAAACTTGAGTCTTATTCCTTCTGCACTTATTATCTGACATTCTTCAGTATAGCCAAGATTTATCCTCTTTCACCATTCAAATACACATCCTATGAATATCATTATGAACTCATGGATTCATTTTTATTCAATATGTTCTAATACATCACTACCATTTTTTTGCTGCTCATATTGTTCCAAATTTGGCCAGTGGGAGTTTCAACAAACCATCTTCTATATCCTTTTGAAATGTCTCCATTAATCTTAGACTACTTTCTATTCTATTTCACATAGCATTTTCTCTGTCCTAGTCATGGCATCAGTCATTTCTCTAAGAAAACATAAACACTTTAATATGGAAAATTTTGTTATTGATTTTCTAATATTAAACCATCTTTTTTACTCCTAGAATAAATCTCACAGGGTTATTTTTCAATCTGTTCTTTGTTAATATTTTATGTAGGGTTTTTACTTCAATATTCATGAGTAAACTTGTTGTATGGCTATCTCTTTTGCACTATATTCATCTAGTTTTTAAATCAGTTATACTTGTTCCATATAAAGAATTTGAAAGCTTTCCTTCTTTTCCCTGTGCTCTGGAACAATTTAAGTATCACTGGGGTTATCTGTTCTATGAAAGATTATTAGAATTCCCCTATAAAATCACAGGGGCCTAGTTTTAAAATTTATTTTCTTGGGGAAGGGTGTTAGGTATTTCTCCGATAATTTTCATTATTTCTGCTATGAAATTGTATCTTTACTGAAGCCAATGTTAGTAAACTTTAGTTCTCTAGAAATGTATCTATTTCTTCAAACTTCTAAAATTTATTTGCATAATATTGTCTAAAGCAGACTCCTATGAAATCTTAGTATGTTTCAATGATTAATTCTCATTTACGTATACTTGTGTTGTTAATGTAGCTATTGGTTAGGTTATTTTGTCACTTTTTAAATAAAATAACATTTTAGCTTATGTATCAACAAAGATGCTAAACTAATACCCTCTGAAATGTTTTTATTTACCCAATGGATTGCAATCTGCAGTCTGAAAAGCACTGTTCCAAGATCCAGTCATTAGTCTTAAACTCTGGGAAGTTAGCATATACCTGCCACATTTTTTAAAGTGAACACTTTTGGAGAACATACTCATGACATGCAAAAATTCTGCCTCTTCCTTGCTAGTTATTCTGGGGGCCCAAGGGTGGGCTCTAGTGACTATTGTGTGTGTATGTGTATGTGCATGCGTGTATATATGTACATGTGTGTGTGCCTTAACGTAGTTTCTCAGCCCATAATATACTTAACAGTGAGGGGATCATGATTGATTAATCTATGCCTTTGTGTTCAAATCTAACTTATATCAAAACAATGAGACTCTTACTTAATTTTAAATATCTCCAAAGGAGAGAAATTTTACTTTATAATTATTTTAGAAGCATAGACGACTTATTGATTGTTGGCCTCATATCCATCCCGATTTGGTTACAGATATATGTTTAGCTCTTCTTGCTCTTGTTTAATGTTCAACAATTACAACCTGAAAGATTTGAGGAAGAAAAGAAATGTGCATCTACTTCTGTGTGCAGGGACTGTGGGTTTCACTCATACCAATCACTTTGCCATTGTTCCCTGAACCCAAGCACCTTCTTCAAAAAGAACCTCAACTGAAATTCAGATATTAATAGAGCAAAATGTCTAAAAGGTCACATTTAATAATGACAAAAGTGAAGTTGAATATACTTTAGAGCTTTCATAATCTTGGCAGTCCAGGCAAGCCACAGGGAAAATTCATTCAGTTGACATTTGTACAACCAATATCCAGTAATATACCAAGTATTTAATGAATCTCAGGGGTGGTCTTAGTAAAGTGCAAGGCAAAGTTCTAGAGAAAGCCAGAAAGAAAAAAAGAAGCTAAGGCCGAGCAGCACTGATTACCCACTAACTACCATTTCACTACCCAGAACCGTGGCAACCTCAGCAGGGCTCTAGAATTAAGCACCTTTTCATTGCTTCCCACTAACTCTTAGGCCTATTTCCTATAAAGTCAGTCTTTTGCTATAAGAACATATCTTTCCATTTTTTTCATTTCTGTTTCTTTCCTTCTCTTTTTTTTTTTTAACTTCTCACCTACCTTGCAAATAATAGAAACTATGTTCATGAATGGGAAGTTAAATGCATGACTAAATGTTAAATTTCTTTGCCTTTTACATTCTTAAAACCATTACTTAACCTTAAGTAGTCTCCTAAAGTGAACGAATTTGATTTAACTGATAAAGGTTAAGATCTGTGAAATTAAGTGGGCTTTTATCACCTTATATCCTTAGACTCTTTTCATTCTGCTTTGGCATTAATATGTATTTGCACTATGGCATTATCTTGGATGGAACCATAGCAAAATATGAAAAAAAATGTTCATTTTCTTTTGCCTTTCCACTTACACTCTAATTTGCCACACAATTATTTAAATTATATAAAAATCAGATGTAAAATATTTAACTCTAATCTCTTCACCAATTTTATTTTTTATAAAGTAACCTGTCCAAAGTACCCCAGAGAAAGAAACACCACTATTTTTATTAAAGGGAATAATAACGGAAATAATAGCCTTATTCAAGATCGAGGCCTCATTTTGTATGTTTTAATGAAGATATCAGAATCTGATAAATCCTCTTATAATAAAAATGAAAACATTTGCTTTTTATGTACTCCCATTCATTACAGATTGATTTTTGTGATTATATGTTATATAGCAATTATCAATTTCCTTTGGAAAAATGTATGTATTTTTTCTTTTACTCCTGCATCGAAATTCATTAGAGAAATACATCAGTATTTTAGGTAATCACCATTTTTCTACATGTATTTTAATGGGTAAGATAAAATGTATATTCAGATGTAGTTATATGTAGTAAATAGTGGAAAACATGTGGAAAACAAATTTTGTTACATAAATAGACCTAAAACAAAGAAGAAAGCATCTTTTTTAAATACCACAGACTAATCTTTAAGGGAAAGTTCTTCCTTAGTTCTCCCAAATGCAGTTAATTTATGTACACATGAGATGTGCTATATATAGCTAATGTCATTCACAAAATAACAAATGATTTATAGCCTTTCAAGTAGATAAAATTATATGTATGTATTTGTGTGCATATTATGTATAAATTATGCCAGGTAGACATAGAGGTAATAATTCAGTATTGAATGAAAACATGTTACCAGATTCATTAGAGATTTTTTTTAAATGGAGACAAAAAGTTTCTTGGAGATTGTAATGGGCCAACTTCTTCCACATACAGATGAGTAATTCCAGGGCCAGTGATGTTAAAGATGTGATTTGAGAGTGGTCAGGTGAGAGCCATGGCTACTCAGGCAGGAGAGATACCAATGGAAAGCTGTTTTCTGGGGTGTTAGATTAAACCTTTCATTTCTTAACCTTCTTAAGCACAACAATCTAGCATGGACAAGGAGGCAGTGCAAGGGTCCATACGCCTGTTAGCACACACAAAAATGCCTGAGGCTGGTATAGGGAATTCATTACTAGGAGGCCGACACATAGGCCAAATGCAGTAGGAGGACACAGCAGCCAGGCATTGACAAGTCAGTCTGGGGTGATGAATAACAGGAGACTGAGGAAGGAAATGACCTAAGGAGTATGGAATTTATCTTGAAACAATAGGAAATTATTGACATGTTTAAGGCAATAGTCTGATGTGATCAAATTTGTGCTTTTGTACAATCATTGGTTCAAGCTTAGAGGAAATATTTGAGAAAACCAGATTTGTTCCAGGCAGCTATTTAAGAAGCTATTGAATTATCCAGGCAATAAACTCTGAGAGCTAGAACAAAGACAGAGGCAGTAGTAAATGAAAGGAAGATATGGATTCCAGAGGTCCAGGAGTTAGGCTCTACCAGCAGTGTGTATTGATTTTAGGTGGGTATGAATGAGAGAGAGTAGGTTATAGACCTGGCTTTCTGAGTTAGGAATGACTGTATTTAGGGGAGAATTGGATGACTGTTTGGAATATGGGAAGAGGGTAAGATTAAGTGAAATGCTGCAATTGAGATGTAGAGGGACTGTGAAGTGGAAATGTGCCTTAGTGGCTGAACAGACTTATGGAAAAGATATGAGTTTGAAATTCACCAGTCTGGATATAGTAAAAGTCATGGGTGCAAGGGAGGTCATTCACAAATCATGCAGAGTCTGAAAATCAGAACAAAAATGTTGGAGCCCTATGGAACACTGAGATTTTTTTATTATTTTATTTTATTTTATTTTGGTATCATTAATCTACAATTACATGAAGAACATTATGTTTACTAGGCTCCCCCCTTCACCAAGTCCCCCCCACATACCCCTTCACAGTCACTGTCCATTAGAAATTTTTAAGGAGTATGTAGAAAAAAGGGTATATAATGTCATGGAAATCATAAAATAAGGAAATTTTCATCTGGAGTGGTCAACAATGTAGTCAAGCACCCAGAAGTATAAGGTCTGATGATTGTCTTTGATTTTGCTGTGGGTCAAGGGATGAATGGGCATTGAGGAAGTAGTAACAATAAATGTGTGCAGCTAATATAACATCTAAAGGAAAATATGAGATGAGTGAAGATGTATTTTACAACCATTAATTTTTAACTGAACTTTTTATTTGAGACAATTGTACATTCACATGAAATTATAAGAAATAAAACAGAGGTACCCTGTGAATTCTTTACCTAGTTCCCTAAATGGGAACATCTTACAAACCTGTAATATACTGTCACATCCAAGATTTGGATCTAGTCAAGATATAGAACACTTCCTTCACAGGGATGGCTCATATTGCTCTTTAATTGCCACACCCGATTTCCACATCCCACCCTGACAACCACTAGTATGTTAACAGTTTCTATAATTTTTATCATTTCCAAAATGTAATGTAAGTTGTGTAATATAGTAAGATACATCATCATATGTTTTGGGATTGGTTCTTTTCACTCAGTATAACTCTCTGGAGATTCATCTCTCTCTCTCTGCATATATGTATTTCATTGCTGATTAGTAGTCATTGGTCTGATTAAGCACAGTTTGTATAACCATGAATCCTTTGAAGAACATCTTTTTTTTGTTTTGTTTTGGTTTTGGGGTCTTATAAATTAAGCTGCTGTAAACATTCATGCACAGGTATTTGTGTGAATCTAAGATTTCATTTTTTTCTGGAATAAATGCTCCAGAATGAAATTGCTGGGTCATACGATAGTTGTATTTTTAGCTTTATAACTGTTTTCCAGAGAGGCTGCACCATTTTATATTCCTGCCAGTAGTATATGAGTGATCTGCATTCAGTATTTGATGTTGTCACTATTTTTTATTTTAACCATCCAGATAGATGTGTAATGATATATTGGGTTTAATTTGCATTTCTCTAATGGTAAATGATGTTGAACATTCTTTCCAGTCTTGACACCTGTATATCCTCTTAGTAAATGTCTGTTCATGAATTTTGCCCGTTTAGTACTTATATTTTGTTTCATTTACTGTTAAGCTCTGGAAGTTGTTTGTATGTTCTAGATATTAGGCCTTCATAGGATATATAGTTTGTAAATATGTTATCCCAGTTTGTAGCTTGTTTTTACACCCTCATTTCAGGGTATTTTCAGAAATGAAAGTTTTTAATATTGATGAAGTCTAATTTATGAAATATTCCTTTTATGAATTATGCTTTTGTTGTGGAGTTAAGAATTATTTGATTAGCCCTTAATCACAAATATTTTCTATTTTTCTAAATATTTTTTAATTTTACATTTAAGTTCTTGATGCATTTTGAATTACTTTGTGTAAAAGTTGTGATGTGTAGGTAGAGGTTCACTTTTTCTGACCTAAGAATGTCTAAGTGCTCCAGCACCATTTTCTGAAAAATCTATCCTCCCTCCATTGAAATGCTTTTGTGCTTTTGTGAAAAATCAGTTGTTCATATTTGTGTAGGTCCTTTTCTGGATTCTCTATGTAGTACCATTGATCTATGTGCCCATTCCTAGGCCAAAATCAACTGTATCGATTACTGTAGCTATACAGCCAGGCTTCCCATTGACTAGAACGATTTCTCATTTTTTTCTTCAAGATTGTTTTATCTATTCTAGGGTTTCTGCCTTTCCATATAAATTTTTAAAAGCTTGTCTACATCTACCAAAAATATTGCTGGGATTTTGATAGGGATTGAATTAAAACTATAGGCAAATCTGGGGAGAGATTGTATGAAATTGATGTTAATTCTTTAAATGCTAGTAGAACTCTCCAGTGAAACAATCCAGATCTTGAGATCTCTTTGTTGAGGGTTTTTTTACTATTCGATTAAATGAATGCTTATAAGACTGTTCAGATTGTCTATTTTATCTTGGCTAAGTTTTTGGGCTTCTCAAAAACTTGGTACATTTCTTCTAATTTGTTGAATTTATGAGCATAAAGTTGTTCATTGAATTTCCTTATTATTATTCTTTTAAAAGATGCAGAATCTATAGTGATATCCCTGATTTCATTCTATTTATTGATATTCCATGCATTGTTTTTGTCTTTGTCATTCTTGCTAGAGATTTATTAATTTTGGATTTTCTTAAACCCTTTTGTTTCATTAATATTCTCTAATGTCCTTGTTTTAAATTGAATTGATATCTTTTATTTTCTTCCTTCTGCTTTTCTTTGACTTATTTTATGCTCTAATTTTTCTAGAATCTTGAGGTAAGAACTAATAGTTCTATGTTGAAACCCTTTTAGTTTTCTAAATATGCATTGAGTATTGAGTACTATGAATTCTCCTCTTAGCATTATTTATCTGTGTAGCACACATTGTGATATGCTGTATTTTCATTTTCATTTAATTCTATTTATTTTTTAACTTTCCTCTGAGACCTTCTCTTTGACCAATGGATTATTCAGAAGTTTGCTATTTATTTTCTAAATGTTTGGATATTTTTCCTGTTGTATTTCTGTTACCAATTCAGTGTTATTATAAAACGTTATTATTTATTCTATGATGATCAGAGAACATACTCTGTATGATTTTGATATTTTTTTCAAATTTGTTTTATGAGCCAGGTGTTCTGTCTTAGTGAAAGTGCTATGAAAGTTTGAAAAAAGTTTTCTGTTTTTTTGGGAAGGAGTGATTAATGAAGGTTCTGGTGGTGAATTTTGATGTTCAGGCCTTTTATATCTTTCCTCGTATTATATCCATTAATTCTATCAGTTGTTGAGAGAGGAGTATTGAAGTCACCAATTATAATTTTGGATCTATTTTTCTTTTCAATCCTAGTTTGGCTTAACATATTTTAAAGCTCTATATTTGATGCATACAAATTTGGGTAACTTTGTCTTCCTGGCAGATTGATATGTTCATCATTATGTAATGTCCTTTTTTATCTCTAGTAACTTTCTTTTTTCTGAGCTATCCTTTATTTGATATTAAGATAGCTACTCCTGCTTATTTTTAAATTAACATTTGCATAATGTATCTTTTCCCATAGTTTTATTTTTACCCTACCTGGAAAAAATGGGGTTACTCTGTCTTGGCAGAAATGGAAGTCTCTGCAATAATTTTCTTTAAATAAGAGAGATTGAGCATATTTAGACTTATTAAAAAGAGAGAATGAAGGAAGAGAAAAAAGAATAATTAATGGAATAAAGTACATGAGTAAGAATAAGTAATCGGATATCTAGGAAGAAGAAGAAATATTAGACCTGAACAGAGAAGTGACAATTGAGGGATTGAAACAAGAGAGAAGAATTGAAGGAAAAGGTAACTCAGCAGATTTGGGTTGTTCAAACCAAGCACATTTGAAAAAACAACTGTCTGCAACATGACCCCTTTTAGCCAGATTCTGGAAGATAACCTCTAAGTTTTTAGAACATTTTACCAGAAAAGAGTGCTTTTGTATACTTAAGGTTTTGGGCTATGCTGTACCAGTTTGAGAAAGTAAGTTTTTCCTGACAATATAATTTATGCAAAAATCTACTTTTGGTCTTGGAGGGGTGGGCTGGTCTTGAGTAGTTGAGATCAGTCATGGGGTGCTACATACATGCATCGTGGACCCATAACAAAAATTCTGGACACCAAGGCTCAGGTTATCTTCCCTGATAGGCAGTACTTGCTATGTGTGTCACACATCATTGCTAGTATAATTAAGAGTGTCTCTATATGACTCACTGGAAAGGGACAACTGGAAACCTGTGCCAAGTTCTCCTGGACTTCACCTGTGCTGATTTTAATCTGTATCATCTCACTATAATAAACTGTAACCATGAGAACAATATATTTCTCAAGTCCTCCAAATCCTTGTAGCAGATCATCCAGTCTAAGATGAATAAGTCTTGGGGACCCCCGACATAGAAGAAAACAATGCATACAGATGCCTGTTTAATTGTAGGCATTGCATGAAGAAATTCAAAATTATTTCCTGAAGGTATTTATTTTTCTTACGGAAGTAGAAGGAAGATCATGAGAGTGGGGAATAGAAGAAAGGATAGTTTTGACAAGAGAAGCATAGTTTTGGAAAACCATATTTGCAGAGGTGAGGTAGCTGATAGAGACTTCTAGAAAGATTTCCTAGCAGCAGGGACGCTGAAGTCAGAGACTTCTATCTACATTGCCATATGATATACCTCCATCAATCCAAATACAGGAGTGAAGAAGTAACAGTGGGTTAATCTAATACTGAAATATTGTGTAGAGATAGTTGTAACAAAAGGAAAAGGAGAAAATGAACATTAATATTATCTTCCTGAGCAGTATCTCTAAGTTACCGTCTATTCAATTAACACACTATTGTTAGTGTAATGTATAGTCATTGTATGATACTGTTATTATCCTCTCTATAGATACGGAGATGTAGGCAAGCAAAATCACTTTAGGTAGATATGGAAAGGTCTTAAAGGAAACTGTTAATGACAGGAAACTACACTCTCTCCAAATTATTTTCTTGCATAATCTTATCCCTTATTTAGAATTAAATTATGATAAATAAGAATCATTTATTATTTATTTGTTCAAAATAGATTTAGAATGACTTCTGAGATATACAAAAGTGGTTTGAAGTAGTCCTTATATCTAAGGAAAAGCATATTTATGTTAAGAAATGAAAACAGTAATTTGAGTTCATCTCAGAATAAAATAAGAGGCATATGGTGTATTTATATACATATGTAAATACAACATATGATTAAACATACACAAAAATAATTTAATGGTCAATAATTATTTGCTGAATTGTTGAGAACGTGGTTTTGGAGGCGTAAAAATAGGTAACACAATGTTTACTATTTTACTTTTCTGTCTGATGAATGCTTTAAATATTTTCACATTTGAATTTCTAGTTGTTATAATCTTTCACAGAAATCTTAATGATGTTTAATTTTTCTGTTTCATGTTCGCCGAATGATGGCTTATTTGGCAGTAACAAAACTACTACAATGAATGATTGAAAAGCACATATTGGCATATTAGGTCCTTATTTGGGTTTCTGGTTCAGGGAATTTTCTTTTAGTGAAATGTAATCTGTATACTAGTGATTCTTTTGCTTTATTGTAGGTTTGTATGAGTTATTTTAAATCCAAGAATTATATTATATCCCTGATGCAGCCCTCTCTATTTTTTTACTCATGTTATTTCTACAGAATGGGAACAGAATTTTGCCTGAGAAAACAAATTTTTACTCTCTGAGGCTGGAATCAGTTTATAACTTTGAAAAACAAAACCATAGAACTGATCAAAGAGTAATCTTGCCTTCTCAAGTTTATTATTACAATTTCTTTAACCAAATAATTTTAAAATGAGCTTTTTTGTGTATTTTATTTCCACAGCCCCACTTTACATGCTATCTCAGTTTCTTTGTTTCTCTCTTTGTTTCTTTGTTTCTATTTTCATTTCAGCAGCCCCTTTAGTTTAACCTGTAGTCCTTGGGTTGATAAGCCAAAGTAAATTATGGGAAATATAACAAACCTGTATTATTGTAGGCATTAATAAAACTTAAAAATTTATTAATGTTAGGAATGAATACAGGTCCTCCAGTCATCACATTATCAATACTTACACTGCATTTACAATTGTTATTTTCCATTCATATTTTCACCCAAGTAATCAAATGAAGGCATTTTTAATAATCTATTTTTCAGAGCAGGCTGATTGATTATAGCAAATGTAATTTCCCAACCTACTTGAAGATCCATTTTCATATGACACAAAGCATTTGAACACCGAGTTAGTGCAGGATAGTAATAGCATGAAGATAATGTTTTTCTGTAAGAGGGGAAAATGCAAGCTTTTCTATTTTATGATATTCTGTAGAGGTCATATATGAATTCTTATATTACCTACCTTCCCTAACAATGCCACAGGCCATTACAAGCTATTTTCTGTCTAGCTTTTCTTCATAATGGGCAAAGGAAGTTGGATACTTATATTATTTTGCAAAGACTGCTCTAACAAAGTACCACAAACTGGGCGGTTTAAACATCAGAAATGTATTGTGTCATAGTTCTGGAAGCTAGAAATATGAGGTCAGTGTGATGACAGGGTGGGTTCTTCTGAGGGCTGTGAGGGTAGGAACTGTTCCAGACCTCTTTCCTTAGCATGGAGATGGCGTCTTCTCTTGTGGTCTTCACCTGACCTTCCTCTGTATTTGTCTGTGTCCAAACACTCCCTTCGTACAAAGACATCAGTCACATTGGACTAGAGCTCACCCTAATAATTTCATTGTAACTTGATTACCTCTGTAAAGACCTTTCCAAAGAAGGTCACCTTCTGAGCTAGTAGGGGTTAGGACATCAACATAGGAGTTTTTGGGGGAAGGAAGGGGGACATGACAACCCATAACACTTGCTTATATTCTATTTTGTCCTGTCTCCTTGTATCTAAATGGTAGCCCTACTGTGAGAGGATTGTCCAAAGGATTTAGATTGAACTCAACAATTCAATGCAGTTCAAATCTTTATCGAGCATTACCTCAGGACTGGAGACATGTTAGTTTTGAGAATCAGATGATTCAATAGTATATCACAAAAAAAGTATCTGCACATCTCAAATGTGGTTTTCAGAGACAAGCAAAACTTGTTAAAATGTAAAATAGTAAGTGCTATATTACAGTTATATACAAGTACCATGGTCAAAGAGGAGAGGGAATATGATCCAATTTTGGGGAGCTCAAGATGTCAGGGAGGGACTAACTAAGGTGATAACACACGGAATGAAGCAGGAGTGCCCAGTGGTGAGAAGATAAGTTTTGGGGAGAGCTACCTACGGCTGTCCTCCAAGCCTCCAACAAACCTCAAGTTTTATGTGTCTATTTTTAAGACACTGGGCTTGCTATACTGTAGGGAGAGGCCTAGAAGAATGTTACTTGCTAGAAACATTTGTTGAGTTCCTTATGTGTGACAAGCATTGTGTTAGACACCATGGAGGTAGAGGAATGAATGTAAAGCTGTTCTTGTCCTGAAGAAGCTGCGATTTGCCTGCATATTCAGCATTCTCTGATGTAGATCATACCTCTGTAGGGCAGTTGAGGCTGTTACCTACCCTGGCCCCTTTGCCACAGGAATAGTATAAATGTGCTCTTATTTTTTTTCTCTAAAAACTAACTGCCAATTTCCCCCTCCTCTCCTGTTAATCATTCAAACTTCCCTGTTAAAAAGAAAGCATTTATTTACTGGGTCAGTGAGCACTGATGCTATTTACTGATACAATATTTTGATATTCATTGTCAAGTTTGCTAGAGGCATAATTTGCTCTCATATGCCAAATTTTGTGAGATCATGAACTTTTAAAAATCACTAGGGTTTCTCTGACAAATTCTGCTAGGTTGTGGAAAAGATCTTTTAGAACAGGGAAGGGATTAGTAGCTTGGCCATATGATGAAGTGACCTTCTTTTTGTTAAATGCAGTTGGTTTCATTTATGACTCAATCTGAGAAGACAGGTTCCTAAGGAAAGTTTCCACATATTCATACTGTTCAAGAATATTTTAACCTGATTTTACTTAGTGCCCAAATGAATAACCCATGAAAGAATTTGATTTTAAACTATTAATTGTTACAGATTTTAAACCCTTTATAAGAGTCAGTGAATACAGTGTTATTATGAATCATAGACTCTTAGTAAGATGCATTTCCATTGTCATCGAACTAGTTAAAGCCAGTGAGGCAAGACTAAATTGTTGTGACATTTTCTCAGCCCCACTATTACCTGTCAAATTGGAAAAAAATCAAGGCATCAGAACAAGCTTACGTATTGATGTGCTCACTGTTGTTATTAATTGAAGTAAATGGATAAGCTTGTCCATCAACAGTAACAAACACATCTGCTCATTGTTTTAAAAAAAATCCCCTTAACCTTCTGTTTCTTGCAAGTCCCTGGGATTTGAAAAATGCTTCGTTCTCTATTCAAGAGCCATGATGACTCTTGTGTTTGTTCTACACTTTTTAAAATTTGCTGACAAAGTGAAATATGGAATACTGTATTCACTTATTTCATGTTTGGCTCACAGTGGATTGAGTTATATAAAGTAGGACATGGACAAATTACGAAAACCAGAACACACAGGGTCCCTAATAGTCTTATATAACTACAAACACTCTACATCTGCTTTAATCCATCATCTTCTTTGCTCCTCAAATAAAATAGTATGTTTTTCTCTCTCTATTTTTAAGTACAAAGAGAGTTTTCCATACTGTAAAACTGAAAAATTCGATGATACACACAAAAGAATGCAAAGGGGGAAATCTCTTTGGTTATTCACTGGTATGAGTCTATTAACTCCAGAAGTACATAGCAAACTGTGAAAAAGCAAAACTAGTCTAAATTTTCTTTTGCCTGAACAAAGTGATCGTGACAATATTTCACTGGCATGAAGATAAAGAATTCATCTCCAATTCATTGAGATATGCAAGAATTTTCTTATGAGTTGGGATTGGAAAGACTAACAACTAGCTACACATTTTTTTAATTTAAAAAAATGCTAAAAAATTACTTTCATTATGAGCATCTAAGATCTTTTAGGCCTAATCAAGAATGTGAGATTACTTGGAGCTAGAATAAAAAAAATGCATCAACTGTCATGCTTTTTTTCCCCCTTACTGTAGTGATATTAATGAAGACAACTGTTTTTATCCTGCCTTCTGACAATATTTAGAATTTTTGTTGAAGGGTAGGAATAATAATTCTGAAGGATCTCAGTGTTTGCAGAATATTTGTTACTAAACATTATGAAGCCACAGAAAGTGAAAATGTAATTAAGATTCACTAATACAACATGTCTTGTTTCATATCAGAAAATAAGACAGATGAAAGAAAAGTATGTACCCACTGGAGAATGGGGGAAATTTTACATACAAAAATGAAAGCAGTAATGGCTTAGAAGTTTCTCCACATGATTTTATGCATTATATTACTGAAGAGTTCTTCCAAGTTTGACTAAACTCAAAATCCTATTGATGATTGAGCAGATGTGAATACTGATGAAGAGGGCAGAGAAAACCGATTAAACCCTGTCTTTCTTCATCCCATGTTCCCGTTTGTGTAATCTATATTGGCATTTTTTCCCATTCCAGAAGGGTCTCCTGAACTTCCTAAGGCTCTGCCTGGAACTCCAGATTGTGGCCTTTGTAAATAACATACATAAAGAAAGGCTGTTAAACTCTTGTTGAGTTATTTTTGTTTTGCACTTTGCACCTTCAGTGCATATGAGAACTACTCCCACACCATTTCCTGACAAACCAAAGCTTGCTGTGAAGGCTGAAAACGTTAGTCAGTTGCACCCTATTTTTAGGACTTGTAATGAAGAGAAAATGTAGTGTTATAACACCCATCCAAATTCTGGCACCCCAGTAGACGACTGCAGAGTTTTAAGAGCTAATGTAGACAATTTATACAAAAAAGACCAAATTGTGACCAATTCTGCAAATAAACAGACAACAGATCACTAGGAGTTGTGACGATCTAGCCGTGCATTGGAAAAGCCAAACTTGATGCTATTGAAGATCACAGATGGCCTGGAATAGCAACAGCAGTTACCCAGGAACTGGACTTGGCAGGATGCTAATTTTAGTATTAAAAGAGGAGAGGGGAAATAAATCCAAAAATCTCTGCTACTGCTTAGGAAATCATATTTTAAAATGCCTTATACTTTCCAAATAATAACAGCTAACTTTTATGGAGTGGCTACGGTGCACCAGGCACCCTTCCATATACCTTAGAAATACTAATTCATTTAGTCCTGTGACAACCCTGTGAGGAAGGTACTATTATTATTCTTCTTCTACAATTGAGTCAACAGCCACAGAGGGATTGTTAACATGGCCAAGGGCTCACAGCTGGTGAAGAACAGAAATCCAGGCCCAGGTATTCTGCCCCACTGCTTGCTTTTCTTCTGATCTTCTTTTGCCATGGAGATCACCTTCAGAAACTACCTACCTCTCACTTTCTCGGTGACTTCGTGCTCTTGCCTATCACTTCCTCAACACATCTGCAGAGGAGAAGACAGACAGGTGTGGAAGACAACTGGAACACATCTCAGTCACTAATATTAAGCTCTGGTAAGAGTTCTACAAATCATTTGGTGCTTGGTGGGGCAGGTGCACTACTAATAGGCTTTAAATATGACTCATCTTGTTGAGTCCATGTGAGTCAATCTCTAACCTTCAACTGTGTAAACTCAGCCACTGGAAGTCCCTGGGGTTCTCGATCTCATCAGATTCTGACATTCCTTCTCCTTCTTCTCATGGATTTGCTGTAATTCTAGACAGTTTTGAGCCTCAGGATCCCTAAGTATCTTAGATCCTTCCAAGCCCATGGGAGAGCATCTAATAATGGATTCACATGATCACACATTTCAGTAAAATTGACAAACATGGGCTATTTTACTTGAAATTGGTTAAAACTACTCTCTCTTCCATCTAAACCTCTCCTGTCACATTAGAGTGGCATTGGAGTGGTCCAGGCATTTTCGGGATCCTGCTAAAGAAAAGCTGAGTTGGGGATGTCTTTAGTTTGGATGGAGCAGATTATATTTAGTGGCCTGCCGTCACTTCTATGTTGTTATTGCTAGCTATCTGAGTAGGAAGAGCTTCTAGTGATATTCTAACCACTACCTGCATGGACTCGCATGGCTTTAAAATGAAAGGGGAGGGCCAGAGGTCATATACCCAGGTGAATGTGTGCTATGGTGCCAGCACAGGAGTGTGAGGCTAGTGGAGAAGAGCAAGGTTTGAAGTGCACAGACACAGAAGCTAGACCATTCATTTCCTGGGTGTTGTGATGGTTGTGGTAGTTGTAGGGTTCTTTCAATTGATAATTTGTTGTGATTTATTTTCTAGATAAATACCTTCACACCAAAGATTTTATTAAAATTTTTTAATTTTCCTTAAAGTCTCTTCCCCAACAAATCGTTTAAATTAAGGAAAAATAGAACTTAGATATTTCCTTGCTCACAGAAGACTGGTGCATAAATCCAGAACAAATTATCGATTTACAATGCTAAATATAAATGCTTAGTAAAGACTTACATTGACATATTTAGCATATTTTATTCCTTTGGAGCAAGTTATTTTCTTCAGTTTCATGGAGACCAATAAATAAATGAGTTGAGAGATAATCATATGATTTAAATGTTTATAAGCAACAAGTTCTCCTGGTTTAATGCAATGGTTTTTCAGGCGTGGTCTAGGACCCAGAGCATCAGCTTCCCCCAGGAAATGTTTGAAAACATAAATTCTCAAGCCTCACTCCAGACTTGCTGAATTAGGAAATAAGTAGTGGGGCCAGAAACATGTGTTTTAACAACTCCTCTATGTTATTTTGATGCATGCTTAATTTTGAAAAAATGTTGGTCAAATTCATTTGTTTTCACAATAGTGAAAACAAAAATCAGTCTGGCAGATTACTTACCCCAGAAATGATTTGTCTAGGCATTGTCAATATTTGCCTAGCTGATTCTGGATTTTCTGTTATCATGGAATATCTTCTCCTCTCCTTGTTATCAAACCTTATATACATGGGTTGACTTTGCGTATTTCTGTTGCAGTTACGCCAGGACCACATCTAATTCACAGAAAGCAACCTGTTATCCTCATTTCTAGGTTTTTGAGAGGCACCTTCCACTTATTATCTCCCTACTGAACAGACCTCTGATATTTTAAGGAATACGAATAGAGACATTTATAAGTCCTCAAATAGCACTCTGAAGCAAAGTATTCATGAAACTGGTACACAACTAATACAACAACAAAAACTTTCCAATTGCATTACTCCTTAGTGATCTGGGATTTGTCTGGGGGTGGGAGTGGGGACCGCATAAACCTGACTTAATCAGCAAGCTTGCTACTTTGTTACAAATCAGAAGACAGTCTACTCTCAATGCTTAAATTTGTATGAATGTGAAAGGTTTTTCTTCTATAGGCAGATTTCATCTGTGTTCAAAGCTTTTTTCTAACTAAAACCTTTCTTGTCTATTAACTGTTCTAGCTGTTTACACTTCATTTTATTAAATTGAAATGCATAAACTTGTCAAAACAAAGCTTTTTTCTAACCTAAAACCTTTCTTGTCTATTAACTGTTCTAGCTGTTTACACTTCATTTTATTAAATTTGAAATGCATAAAAATGTCAAAACAAAATTTGGCTCAGTGGTCATAGTGGTACCTATTGCTTTATGTACATTTTGAAGGGGTGCCTATTATTTGATGAATTGCATTTCCTGACAAAGGTCATGTATTTTTTCATGTTAACCATTTCTTCAATTTTCAAAAAATATTCCTAGGATACTTAATGATTAATTTTCACACTGATTAAAATACAACCTTTTCCTAATATGAGGAACACACTAAGGTTAAGGCAATTGAATGCACATTTATAATGTCAATCAAAGTTAGGAAGCTTTGTGCATCGAATGCATTTATAATGTCATTCAAAGCTGAGGACACACTATTAGCCTTGTAAAGTACAGGATGAATGTAGCCCCAAGATTTTCTATTTCTTCACAATTCAGTCTTGGTAGGTTGTATGTTTCTAACAATACCTTTATTTCTTCTAGGCTATCCAATTTGGTGGCCTGTAATTGTTCACAGTAGTCTCTTATAATCCTTTTTATTCCTGTGGCACTGGTTGTGATGTCTCCTTTTCTCTCTATTCTGGATCTAATCCCCAACTCCTCCCATGTTCAGAAACAAGAATGACTGAGAAGGGCTAATAACCTACTCTGAAGACTAAGGGACCCAGGAACTGTCAGGGAGGGGAGAATCAGAAGGCATGAAGGCAAGTTTGTTATTTTTGAAGGGGCGCTATATTTTTATCACTTAAGAGTAGTGGCAATAGACTCACTGTGATGGTAGGTCAATGGAAAGGGTGAAGGGAAAAGTTGAGAAGCCAAGAAAACTAGTACAGGACTCCATCATCATGCAAGTTCTGTCAAACTGGAATTTAACTCTTGAGTGTGAAGAAAAGCCTGAATCCCCCATCTTTCATAAGAAGGGGCATAATAAATCACCCTTGCACAATTGTAGATTTTCCAATTCATACCTCAGCCTGAGTACCACATCCCATAAGGAACTCCATGATTGCACTGGAAGAAGGAAATGGCTAACAATGTGCTTCACAGAGAATACAATATATATATCATAAATCTTTAAAATTTGAAAGTTTAGAATTATAATTTTGATTTCTTGGTTTTGAGGGCCCTGAATGAATGTATTTTTCCATGTTCTCCTTTTCATGAACAATGACTTCCTTTACCCAAGACTAGAACCTAGGATGGTAAGATTCAGCTACATTATGGTTTAAAACTGGATTTTTATAAGGAAGCCTGAGAAGTAAACCACCAGGCACAACATTATTTCTTCATAAAAATGTGATCCATATTTTAAACAATTAACTGAGAAACTAAACTTTGAAACAAACATATTGATTATTCATTATATATATATATATTAGAAATGATTTTTGCAAATTGGTAATAAATATATATATGTGACATAATATATATATTTTTTCACAGTCCATGTCCATGAAACATTTACTTGACGAAAAAGTCCATGTCTTGTAACTTAGGTCATCCAGAGGTAAAGGGATAAATAAAATGAGTTAACTCTGTTTTTTGTTTTGTTTTTTATTACATTCACTGTTCACTGTATAAAATACTCTAAGAATAGCTATGATACAGTAGGACTACTGATACATTTAAAGTTTTTATGTTGGTTTTCTTTGACTCTCCTTAACTTGGGAAAATTTTAAGATAGAGAATTCCTAAGAAGTGTCTGGGAGAGAACACAGGAGGATTGAATTTATTTGATTCATATAAATGAGATTCTTAAAAGAAATTACATACAGCATAGTCAATCAAGAGCTAGGAAACCTGTTATTATTCTAGCCTAGTTGCTAATTGGTCTAGAAAATTTTTTCTGAGGTTGCTTAACTCAGTGGTTGCCAGATGTTTGATTTCATGAACTATTAAATGTTTTTAAAAAGGAATAAGGTGCCAAGTCATTGATTATTTTATTGTAATTGATAAAGATAGTAAAAATCCCATCATTTACTTCACTATTATTTAATGTGAACACTTTAACATAAAATAATTATGAAAATAAATTTAAATAATTTAGCTTCATAAAAGCTCATGCTACTGAAACATTTATTTTGCTATGAACCAATAAAAAATTGACAAAAGTTGTCACTTTTTTTCAGTATGACATTTAAATAGTTCTGCCTTAATCTACATGCTCCTGAGGTTCCTCAGTGAAAAATGGAGATAGAATAAATAACCTTAAAGATGAATTATGGTTCTAAAATGTGATTTGATTCATGAAATATCTTTCTCATTTATTATTTAACTGAATAAAATACACTTTTCTTTAAGGACTATTACATAATCAAAATTCACCATATTAAGAGTATCACTGAAGTTTCAGTCCCTAAGATCTTTGGGCATAATATACAATTAGCCATTTATTATATGGAATTAACCATAACTATACTAATTCCTAAATTAAATATTTTCCTGTGAAGCTTAACATTGGAGGAGATGTCTTCTGCTCTCTTTTTATTTCAAGAAAGAATTTGTGTTTAGAAGAATAACAAGCTAGCTCAAATTTTGTCATTGCCTTCCATAAAAATCCCTTAATGGATTGCTGTTTTTTGTTGAGAATATGCTATGAACTAGGTACTATGTAACCACTATTCTGCTATCCTATTTAATCCTCACAACTCTATAAGGAAGATGGCATTACATCTAATTTATACATGAAGCCTTAAGATTAAAAACAAGTCCAAAGTCTTAAAGTTCACAGTAGAATTGGGATGCAAATATTTCTCTATTATCAAAGCTGTTTCTGCTCTGTATTTCTCTGGTCAAAATTCATAATATTGATTATCTTCTGTCACACCTTTTTTCATGCTGGCTTCTCTCCCTAGAATGGTTTACTTTCTACTACTTTTCCCAATAAAGCTTTATCTATCCCATTTCAAATGCCAAACCCTTTATGCCTACAGAAGGAATTGCTCTCTTCACAATTCTTGGACCACCATATCTGTATCATTGCTTTGGCATTTTTCACACTAATCCTTATACCCTAGTCTTCTCTATTACCTTTCTACCTCTCCCTAACTGATAAGAAGTATTCTGAGGAGTGTATTGGCAGTCTTATCAGAATGAAGTATAGGAGGTCAGTTATAATTGATCATCTGGTATCTATAAGAACCATATGAATATAAATGAAAAAAATAAGAAAAAAACAGAAAATCTCTAATGATCAAAGGTAGTGAAGTTTCTGCACAACCAAAACTATGTTGTTACCTTAGCTGTTTCTTTACTACTTTTAGTATTTTATTGTTCCAATCCCCCAGTCCAGCTTTACAAATTTCCAGAGCTCATGTGAGAAGGCAGCTAGACAACTCCCATACACCATATAACCTTTCCCAATCTCCTGTGTTTATGAAAGCAGTTACCAGAGTCCACCATCTCCAGCATTCAGTTTAAGGGAGAGCCTCAATGATAAAGAATTAGTAGTATTTTGAATTGTAGAAGAGTTTTCTCTCTGAAATTCACCAAACTAAATATATAATCTCCTGTAAGAAACTATTCTAAGAGATCAGGAAGGAGAATAAGAGTTTTTCAGAACATGTGAGAGCCAAATAGCTGTCTACAGAAAGTAATGATACATTAAATTTTAAGCCAAGGAAATAAAACAGAATGATCTAGAACTACAAGCTGGAAATGGGAACAGTTGAAAGCTGATATGTGAATTGATGCCACCTTTTAATATACCTCTAAACAATTCATGAGGTTCATGAAAAGAGCTGACTCCTGTTATAGTTCTTTCCTCTGGTTCTTTTTTTAAAAAAATGCTATTCCAAGTTTCTGTGAAACAGCATGTGTAAGACAAATACTTAATTTGAAGTACTTCACTGGCTAATGTGCTCAGATAGCCACATACATATTGATTGGAAGTTATGGGTGAATCCAATTAGGATTATCAAAAACTAGATTTATTCAAACACTCTAGTTTTAGTCTCTCCAGCACTTTCACATTAAGTGGCTAAATATAAAATTATTAATAAAATGTGGACCTCATATTTAAACCATTTCATGGATTTTACTCAGTAGCATCAATATGATTTATAAAATTAGAAGAAATTCTATAGTCGTTTAAAGTCCAAATAAAATGTTTAACATACAGCTTAACTGTACACATTTATATCTGTGAACAGAAAGATTGGGTGGCAGTGGTCTGTTATTTCTTCTTAGTCATGAAAGGTTTTTTGGAAGTGTTTGTTCTTTGCCTCATTCATTAAAACTAGCAGTGTCCAGTAGAAAGATCCAGGTGCTGGGGATGGAGGGGGATGAGATCTGTCTTTGGGCATCAGCAGATTACCTAAATACAGGAGGACATGGGTCTGAATTAAAGCAGGGGGAGGAGACCTGAAATTATGCAAGCTGGGTCTGGCCAGTGGAAAATGAGCTTCTAACAAGAGGCTGGAATTTGGCCATGAGAGTTGAAATTTTCAATATTCCTATGACTCAGAAAAATCTAAGGTGTTATAAAGGGGAGAACATAGGCACTAACATCTGTCAAGCTCAACTTCCTGAAACCTTTGCCTCACTGAGTCTTGATTAGATTATTAAAATCTCATTGTGAATATTCAGCTGCAAGGAACTAATGTACAGAGGTAAAGGTCTTAGGTCTTTTAAGATTGGAGAAAAAGGAATCATTAATTATAAAGATGAAACAAACATTAAAAGAGAATATTCACTACCAAGAAATATAAACTAAATACACATTATTTTCATACCTCTGTAACTTAATTTACTCGAAGGATGAATTTCTAAGTTGCCAAGAAAAATATAAAAATGCTAGAAAATATTTTAATAAATATAATATGCGCTGAAACATACTCATGTTTCTCATAAAACTTTACCCCTGGGATAAATACCAGCTTGAAGTAATACTCACTTGGCTCAAATTTTTATGGACATTAAGCATTTATTGAGTAGTCTCCATTTATTTTGAAATCTGGAAGCTGACACTACTTTTAGGTGAATTGAAATGTGATTTGATAAAGAAGGAAGTTCTCAACTACTGCCTATTCTGAATTTAATGCCTTATTTTATTAATAACTTCCTGGTATTATTATTTTTTTTAAGCATGAGTTCCTAATTGGACAGTTAATCCCTTTTTTTGCATGGCTAGTTGATTCAGTGCAGTAGGAATCAGAGCAAGTATTCAGTGAGTGAATTAGGTGACGTGTTTGCCTTCTCTGTGCCCATCGTGTCCAGCTGAGAGGTCTGGCTTGTCTGTTGTTAGGCCAACCTTACAGTTGAGACTAATGGACAGTGATTTTAGGGACACACTGAAAGCTGATTTTCCCAAGAGCATAATGATGCCACATACAATGGATAAGAGACATGCTTACCAACTCCTTTTAGTTGCTTTTGAGAAAGCAAGTACCTCCTATAAATTCTTTAAATTGTCATTTATACCTATGTGTGAAATAGATTTTCAGATTGCATCCTAAGAATATAGTTCTTGCTGGAGTTGCTAAAAAGTGGGGCAAGTTACATAAAGGAGAACTGGAAAGCATAACTGACTACACTGATGGCTTCAGAACTCAACACAAGTCTCTTTCTGGGAGGCAAAACTCTCCAGAAGGAGATCTTCTAGAAGCTTCTTGCACTGGAGCAGTAACAAATGAAAGAGAAACAATAAGCTGTTCTCTGAAGTGCATGCTCATGTTTTAAGAATTTTAGAATCAAATGGAGCTTTTGAGGTTTCATTCACCTTCCTTACAAAGTGACCTGTTGGCAGTGAAACCACAAAAGTGGCCCTAGGGCTACAGTAAAGAACAATGAAAGGCAGAATGCAAGGCCTCCTATCTTCCATCCTGAAGAAACAGCTTTTATCCCAAGCTGAGTTTGAGGTTGCAGGTCTACATGGTGGTGGTTTCAAATGAACATCAGGTAGTTTAATATCACCCTTGGGAAAATAGAGAACCCAAAGGAATTACTAGAAGTTTGATTTTCCTCATGGATTGATTCAAAGCCTAACAGCTAGAAAGGCTCACAGACCTGACTGGAATGGTTTAACCTTTTGTCGTCTAGCAGAGGTGTAACTGAGGCTAGGTAGCCATGTATTCCTCTAGAAAGCAGAAAAAGGAAGCCCCCTGGACTCATGGGGCTGGGATTGACTGAGGACATTGTTCTTCATCCTAGGCCTCGTTGTATCTGCCCTACAAGAGAAGGTCAAAGATCTTAGATTGTGTAAATCTGTCCAGAAGTGCATCTTTTAGACATTGTTCAATTTTCTGCCTTTAATTATTTTGATTCAATGTAGAGATCAGTGACGTGCAAGTGTGGACCCTGGAAATTTCATGGTGGCCAAGGGACTGTTTGTTCCCAGTCCACAAGTTGCTGAGGAACTTGCTCCAGAACATACCCTGAGTAAATCACTGAGCACACTTAGATCTGGGACATTTCCTTTGTGGAAGAAGGAAGTAGGGTGTGGACATTCCCTCTGGCAAAACCTCCTTATCACAACTTTGAACAGTGCTGTTTAGACAATTATAAATTAATCAAAAATCGCTATGCAAAGCACATGAAATGATGGTCAGTACCTTTTAAAATTGGTCACATCCCACACCATGGACAAAAACATTAGCTAACATTTATTGAATGATCACTAAACAGCAGGGACTACTATATTCACAATTTACTAAGTGAAGAAACTGGGAAGAATGGATGTTATTTAACTTTCCCACATATATAGGCAGTAATGGTTCAAACACTGGCACTTCACCATTACACTACATCAGACAGTCCTGGAGCAGATGATTCTGTGATAAATTATATTTATGTTTGAGTTGGAAACACCAAGATCTCAGACAGATTCCTGACTTCTTCCTGTCCCTTACTTACAAAGACCTTCATTTTAGTGCTTTAGATACTTCTAGCCTGAAATCTTTCTTCTCTGCCCCAACTATCATTATTCAAGGACAGATTTTATTTCTCCTCTTCTGGTGCAGTGCGATGGCTTCTAGGTGGTGCTTCTGTCACCTCGCAGTGCCTGGCACTTGTGAAACATAATAAACATTGACTGTTAGGATGGCACTTATAGCTCTTTATATGTAAATCATATCTCACCTCATATGCTGGTGTGTAGACTACGTCTTAAGTAAATCAGGAACTCCACATACATTTGGTGAATTCACAGGCAAATATTTTTATTAAAAAACATTAAAAAGTTCTAAGCTAGAGATCTAACTTAGCTAGTGTAATCTTTATGGGTTAAGTAGTTTTGGTTTCACTCCACCACAAAAAAATATTGACTCAGTAAATATGAAAAGATGATCCCCCAAAAGAAACACTGCAAACTGAACTTGGTTCCCAGATTCAAAGACAATGCCTAAACCCCACTCTGTTGATTCCATCAGTTTAGAGATAATGTGAGGTCCCTTAGAAGTCTTGCAGCTTAAGGGCAAAAGAGTGAGTTGATGAATATGTGACTAGGGGCAAGTTTCTATGTTCCACACAAGTCAGCTTCAATCCACAGTACTTTGAGGAAGATGCTGAAAGTTGTCAAGAAAAACAATGTACATATCATTGCTATCTGCCCAAAGAAACAAACAAAACTCCTGAAAACACTCAAGAGATGGGTAAGCAGGTGAGTCTACACCATAGTCACAGGCCAATTGCATGAATATAGCCACAGACTTTTAGACTGCACCCTTCATTGGGCTTCAAAATGTCTTAACTCAGACCTTCTGGGTAAGATGCTGGGCAAAAATGTCTTCACCAAACCTGATGTTTTTATGCTTCTCTGGGGTGGCAGCAAATATTCTGAAATAATGGATGCATAAATGGGCCTTCTGGAGGCTACCAGCAGGCTTCTGAAGTCACTTGCTCTTTTGATTGATTGAGGCATAGATTAAAAATTAAGTAAACAATGAGAGCAAATAAACTGGATCAATCCCTGGAAAAAAATACTGCTTAATCATTGGAATAGTTGGGAAGGAATAAAGGAGGGAGAGGAGGAGAGACAGGGAGAGAGGAGGATGGAAGAAAGAGAATGAGAGAGACAGACACCTAGAAACTATTTTAAACCAGTATTTGGGTTTAGATGTGAGACAGTTAAAGAAAATAACTTCCTCATATCATGGATGGCTAAAGAAATTTCACCTAAACCACATCTGCCAAAAGAATATCCATGTGCACTAAGCAGTTTCTGGTGAGATGGTTCTAATGGTGAATAAGACAGTGAGAAGGGTCTGACACTTGAAAGGTCTTTGACAGCCTGTGGCTGATTGCTGATAGTGTTCAAATAGACTTATTATCAGCTTCTATGCACCTTATCAGAATGAACATAACTCTTTGAAAATTAAAGTAGATGAAAAAGGACATCTTGTATTTCATTTTTGATAGTTTTCCCTAAAATGCACATTTAAAAGAAATAGGAGAAACTCCTTATCATTTAAAGGACTTTTTCTCCTTGATTGATTAAGTTTTCTTTCTCCCTTTATGCAAGCGGGAAGGAAACCCATGAAAAATCCAGGGATAGAGTAAAAGGCACATTGTTGGTATTATTCAATCCTAGAGTAGGATATCAGACTGGAGTATTTTAGATTTGAAAGAAGGAGTTCCAGAAACCAAAAGAAAAACACAAACAGCAGGGATTTTTTAAGCTTTCTTTGTTTGTTCCTTTGTTAATATCTTGCTCTGCTAGGTTTACAAATCCTAAATAAATAGAAATTAGTGCTCCTTCCTTTGCAGTCCATTTGCTTTAGATGTTTGCCTTGAGGGACATTTGTGTATTCTGCTAATGGCTGCAGCAGAGTGCTGTCTCATTTTCATTCTGGCAAAAAAAGGCCGTCACCATGGTTACAGTTTCATTTGCTCGAGAGAAACTGATGGCTGTTAGTGATCCCATCATAAGCAACTTCTGTCAGATTTCTTATCAAGTAGACATATTTTGACAAAGTGAAAGATAACACCGTAATAAGAGAACTGAGTTGCTACTCTATGTAATGAACCATTTAGCATTAAATGAAATGTGAAACCACATTTTAAAAACTGAAGGTGGGGAAAAAAAGTAATATTTATAATTTACACACATACAAAAAGAATATTCCATAATGGAGTAATGATAGCTTGTTTTCTGTTGTTGTCACAGTAACTCTAGCAGGATAACATTGATTTATATTGGCAGGGGCTTTGGGCAGAGGGGTGGGGGCGGTCATAATAAACCATCCCTCAGCTGCACAGAACTTGCACAGGAGGAAATTAAGGTTTTCCTTTGACCACTTACCTTAGTAGAGCCCAAGGCTATGCCAGGAGCCAAATATTAAAAAAGAGTGGGTCAAAATATTCTGATAAATGACTCATTGAAACATTTTCCCCTTTGGAGAACTAAAAATGTGTATGGCAGAGAGGAGATACTTGAATCCCAAAGAAGATCATCAGGATCAATAGAAGCACTGTCCTGTCCATGGTTATGAAACGTGGGATATTTCAAAGGATACCCAAGATGACACTTGCCAATAGAACCACAAAGAAAAGTCTATTCCCATAGATTTCCATCTGGACTTCAGTAGCACCCCAAAATCAGTCCATGCAGAAAGGATGGGGACAGGGAGTCAAGGTTAGAAAAATATGAACTTAAGGCCATCAGGCAAAGCTCCCAGCAGAGTGATCTATTGGCTTGTGAACTAAGTATCTGATAGGCACCACGGATGATATTTTCTTTTAGGACAAATAAAAGTAGAGACTTACTTAACAGGAAAGTCCCCTAAGGAAAAGCCCTTAATGTCTTTTCTTTTTCTGACTTTTACAGTTTGACTCTGTCTTGGCTTTAAACCCGTGTAACAATAAACAGAGTAGATACTTTATTTCAAGGGGAAAAAAGTGATGGCTGTCTTACATGCAAGATAAAGGGTCAGTGTCGCTGTGATCACCAGCCCAGCTGGTACAGAGGTACAGGACTGCTCATTAAAATAGCAATTTGAAAGAATTCTCATAGACTTTGGGTATACAGAAGATAAGATGCTGACATATTTCTATTACTTTTCTGCTTATCATTTATACAAGGTTTTCACTACAAATTAATGAAAATATAGGGAGTAAAATGCAGTTTTAAAGTATATTCTGTTCCTTTTTTAGTTTTAAAGGATTGCATTGTTCTATTTTACTTTATCCCATTTTATTTTATATTTTGTTTTATCTTATCAGTGAGGGCAATACTGTGATTAGGGGCTGTGAATGTTGCCCAGCAGAAATCTGAATGGAATCTCTTCCTGAGCACATGGCTCTGCTTTTGAATGTCTCTACCTATGACATCCACATACGTGTGTATGTGAAAGGTAAAAAAACCATGAAAACTACTGGTTGTGCGTGAAACAAGGAGAATCAACAACTACACAGCCAGTAATAGAAATCTACTGCAGCTCAAACCATCTGTTATCAACCAGGTACTTTAGAAGTCAACACTTTTGATAATTTTGAAATTGTCAGTCATCACACTCTTCTCTAAAATATAGTATTGCAAGAAATTTAACAAATCACACAGTATTTGCACCTTTTTAAATTCATTTCTAAACCTGTATAAGTAACATTGCGGAGTGACATAGTATTTTTAATGAACATAAATATAAATTTGTATTTGTATTGCCAAGGGGATCCTAAAACTCATGCCTGCATTTTACTTGTAAATTTTGTAAAAGAATATTTTCTTTAATCAGTCTAACTTAAAAGAGATGCCTTATTATTCACTCCATGGCCAATCAAGAACAGGGATCTTGGTTTCAAAGTCTGTGGTGTATCAGGTGGCCTCTTCACCAGAGTAACATATGAATTTATTTTCATTCAAAGAATATAACGCTTTAGATTTATAGATCACAAAAGACTGCAGATCACTTTATGAGTGTTACCTTATCAACAGCTATCTCTGTTGATCTAACAAAATGTGAACAAATTCTGGATATATAACTTGCAATACAGTTCTCCTTCAATTACAAAAGAGTCGTTCTTGAAGAATTGAATATAAATCCCAATTTTCCTGGTCACATACAATAAACTGGAGATTGTTTGCAAAAGAAAAAAAAAACATGTTCCATGGAAAAAGTTGTAAGCGAGAAAATAGCAAAACACACGTGATCCCAACCGGACTTTGCCCCAAGGACATCTGCTATCTGCTCCTCATGGTTTCCAGGGTAAGATAAGAATTCCCTGAAACAAAAATGCTCAATTTAAAATTCCTTTCAAAGACAGACATATCTCACATTGACTCTGCCAGCTCCCAACACAAGACTGGCTGAAGACTTGGCTGAGCTGAGTACCAACCAACCTGGAAAATAGGAACAATATAGTAGGCATTTAGAATATTCACACTCCAAAAAAGTTCCTAGTTGTGATTATTCTATACAATCATCTCTTGGGTATATATCTGTACTAATGAGGCAGAAAATAAACCTTTTAAAGAGAAATTAACTTTTGAAGAGAAAATTTAACCCCTCCTCAAAGTTTCCTTCAGAGTTATCATTTTGTTAATGAAGTTTCCATGGACCCAATTCAGTTGCATTGCCTAACTTTGAAGGAAAAAATCTCCTCTTATTTTAGTCTGTTTTAATTAGTTCTTTTACAATAGCATTTCTCCTATTACTTTTCATAGTAAGTGTACAATATTTCTAATCATCAATAATATTACTTCACAAGGAAAATGTAGTTTTTCCATGTTTCAGACAACTGTTTTATGAAGAATTTTATGGAGTATCATCTACTTCTAGATTAGACAATTCTGAATTTCACAAGTGCTATCATTGCTAGGTAATATAGAAATGTCTGCTGCATTATATTGAAGATTATCAATAAAATCAGTTTTCAAGATTAGCATTTTTAAGATAATACTTTATGACCAAAGATAACTTAAAATAGGAAATATACATTTTCCAATATTTTCCTAAGAAAAATTATCATTATATTAACTTAATAAATTCATCTTTTTTAAATATGTAAACACATTTTAAAGAGTTCATTATAATTCATTGAAGTTAGATGTCATAATTTACTTAAGCATTCCATATTGTTAGACAGGTGGATTGTTTTATTTTTTCTAATGCATATTTGTCTGCAGTGGACATCCTCCTGGCATTTTATTTTTGTTTGATGATTGTGCCAACTGAGAAACTCCAAAAGTGGGACTATAAGGGGGAAGTGAATGACCATTTGAATTGCCTTTGATCATTGAATTATATTTTTGCTTTATTTAGAATTTTAAAAAATCAATTTTTAAATTGAATTTTTAAATCAGTTTTTTGAATTTTCTTTTGAATTTCACTGGAATCATAATTAGATTATATTTTGCTTAAGCAGTTCATCTTTTTAAAATTTATTTCATTTCTAGCTGACTGGTTTTAGCC
Organism: Manis pentadactyla; assembly: GCF_030020395.1. Classification (NCBI taxonomy): domain Eukaryota; kingdom Metazoa; phylum Chordata; class Mammalia; order Pholidota; family Manidae; genus Manis; species Manis pentadactyla. The sequence goes on from NC_080021.1 coordinate 76,668,513, forward strand.
AATACTTAATAATACTGAGGATTTTAATGTTTGCAACAAATTTGTACAATGCATCAATATTTTGTATTTTGAAGATTTACAAGAACTGATTTTTGTATTTTTAGTTTACTTACAACAAAGGTTATATGAAGTATGTTAAAGTATTCTTTCTTACTTTTAATTTAAAATATACTTAAAATAAATATATTTTTAAAGTATTCTTAAAAATATTTCAACTTCCCCTTTGTAGGCCAGTCATAAAGAATCACAAATCAGTATGTTACAAGTTATTAACAATAATAGACACATACCCATTTTTGGTAAGGGAATGCTGCTGAAAATCTCAGCTACCTTCTTACATATGAAAGAAAAAAAGTGCCATGTGAAATTTTTCACCTAAGATGCCAACAGCATCATTGTTCAGAATCCTCATGAACAGAAAATCAAGATTCAGAATTAAAATTAGTGCATTATTAGAATCTAGAAATGACTGGTTCTTGGTCACGTATCCCTCTATTTCTTTGCAAGTGCCATATCAAAAAAAAAAGATAATTTCTAAGTATAGTAACACCCAAGAAAGTTTATTAACAATTCCATGTTGTTATTTTATCTTTTCCAGACAGTAAGTATCTCATGGAACATAATGTCCCTCTACATAATATGCTGTTCTAAAAATAGTGTATAAAAAAGAACTTCAAGTCCCCAAAAAATCACCAAATATTATTTTTATTAAGTCATAAGATTTCATCTATTTATTATAATTATGGTAGTTGGTTTGCTAAAGAAAAATGTTATTCACATTTCCAAAATAACTTGGACATAAAAGATCAATGTAGAAAAGGGAATTTGGGGTTTGGTAAATTATTTTTCATTTTGAAGAAGAAAAATAATAACTACAAGTATTTACCCAAATATAGCCATCTTAATTATTACTCTCCAAGGGCTAAAATCTTTTTAAATAAGCCATTTTCTTCAATCTCAACTCTGCAATTCTACAACCAACAGTAAGAAGTCAGCCCACTTGAATTTTGCTTCTCTAAACCAAAGTTTTGAATTTTGCCCTCTCATCAAGGAGAATGATATTTGATGTTCAAACCAAAAAGTAGCCAGAAGCATCTGTGGTTTACCCACTCTGACTTCTGCTTGAAATCACCTGATGGACCCATTACTTAATGTACACATCATGATGGACAGTGGCTCCAGTTTTATTTAATATTTAGCAACTGCAGAAGCATATTTGAAAAATATCAGCAAAGGTAAAATTGGGATAATCTGAAAGGACATGCATCTATATAGTTACTAAAAGCGTGCTTACAAACAAAAAACAGGTAATAAAGATTTTCCAAAGCACAAACTGAAACACTAGAGGAACTGAAAAGCTAAAGAATGAAGCAAAAGAGGTGGGGCGGAAGATGGCGGCGTGAGTAGAGCAGCGGAAATCTCCTCCCAAAACAACATATATCTATGAAAATATAACAAAGACAACCCTTCCCAGAATAAAGACCAGAGGACACAGGACAATATCCAGACCACATCCACACCTGAGAGAACCCAGCACCTCGCGAAGGGGGTAAGATACAAGCCCCGGCCCCGCGGGAGCCGAGCGCCCCTCCCCCCAGCTCCCAGCTGGAGAAGAGCAGGCAGAGCGGGAGGGAGACGGAGCCCAGGACTGCCGAACACCCAGCCCCCGCCATCCGGGACAGAGTGCAGGGCCCTCGATACTGGGAAAACAGGGCAGCAAGAACAGTGAGCAGGCACTGGAGGCTGGGCGACAGAGGACATAAGAAAAGCGCGCGACCATTTTTTTTTTTGCTTTTTTGCTGCTTTGTTTTGGCGAGCGCTTTTTGGAAGTCTTAAAGGGACAGGGACCCCAATATTAGGGAAACAGGGCAGAAAGACCGGTGAGCAGAGGCCTGAGGCTGGCACCGGAGAATAAAGAAAAACGAACGACCACCTTTTTTTTTTTAATTAAAATTTTTTTTTTTTTTTATTAAAAAAATTTTTTTTTCTTGTTTTTTTTTGTGGTCGTTGTTTTGTTTTGGCGGGTGCTTTTTGGAAGTCTTAAAGGGGCAGGGCGGGCCACTTAATCCAGAGGTAGGGAATCCGGGATCTCTGGGCACCCTAACCCCTGGGCTGCAGGGAGCAGGGAGGCCCCTTACGGAGATAAATAGCCTCCCAGCAGCTCCTGCTCCAACGCGACTCCACCATTTTGGAGTAGCTGCCCGAGCCAGGCCACGCCCACAGCAACAGCGGAGATTAACTCCATAGCAGCCGGGCAGGAAGCAGAAACCCTGTCTGCGCGCAGCTGCGCAGCACAAGCCACTAGAAGCCGCTGTTCTCCCAGGAGAGGAGGGCCACAAACCAACAAGAAAGGAAGTCCTTCCAGCCGTCACTCGTCCCAGTTCTGCAGACTATTCCTATCACCATGAAAAGGCAAAGCTACAGGCAGACAAAGATCACAGAGACAACACCAGAGAAGGAGACAGACCTAACCAGTCTTCCTGACAAAGAATTCAAAATAAGGATCATAAACATGCTGACAGAGATGCAGAGAAACACGCAAGAAAAATGGGATGAAGTCCGGAAAGAGATCACAGATGCCAGAAAGGAGATCGCAGAAATGAAACAAACTCTGGAAGGGTTTATAAGCAGAATGGATAGAATGCAAGAGGCCATTGATGGAATTGAAATCAGAGAACAGGAATGCATGGAAGCTGACATAGAGAGAGACAAAAGGATCTCCAGGAATGAAACAATGTTAAGAGAACTGTGTGACCAATCTAAAAGGAGCAATATCCGTATTATAGGGGTCCCAGAAGAAGAAGAGAGAGGCAAAGAGATGGAAAGTATCTTAGAAGAAATAATTGCTGAAAACTTCCCCACACTGGGGGAGGAAGTAAGCAAACAGACCACGGAAATACACAGAACCCCCAACAGAAAGGATCCAAGAAGGGCAACACCAAGACACATAATAATTAAAATGGCAAAGATCAAGGACAAGGAAAGAGTGTTAAAGGCAGCTAGAGAGAAAAAGGTCACCTATAAAGGGAAACCCATCAGGCTAACGTCAGATTTCTCAACAGAAACCCTACAGGCCAGAAGAGAATGGCATGATATATTTAATACAATGAAACAGAAGGGCCTTGAACCAAGGATACTGTATCCAGCACGACTATCATTCAAATATGACGGTGGGATTAAACAATTCCCAGACAAACAAAAGCTGAGGGAATTTGCTTTCCACAAACCACCTCTACAGAACATCTTACAGGGACTGCTCTAGATGGGAGCACTCCTAGAAAGAGCACAGCACAAAACACCCAACATATGAAGAATCGAGGAGGAGGAACAAGAAGGGAGAGAAGAAAAGAATCTCCAGACAGTGTATATAACAGCTCAATAAGCGAGCTAAGTTAGGCAGTAAGATACTAAAGAGGCTAACCTTGAACCTTTGGTAACCACGAATTTAAAGCCTGCAATGGCAATAAGTACATATCTTTCAATAGTCACCCTAAATGTTAATGGGTTGAATGCACCAATCAAAAGACACAGAGTAACAGAATGGATAAAAAAGCAAGACCCATCTATATGCTGCTTACAAGAAACTCACCTCAAACCCAAAGACATGTACAGACTAAAAGTCAAGGGATGGAAAAACATATTTCAAGCAAACAACAGTGAGAAGAAAGCAGGGGTTGCAGTACTAATATCAGACAAAATAGACTTCAAAACAAAGAAAGTAACAAGAGATAAAGAAGGACACTACATAATGATAAAGGGCTCAGTCCAACAAGAGGATATAACCATTCTAAATATATATGCACCCAACACAGGAGCACCAGCATATGTGAAACAAATACTAACAGAACTAAAGGGGGATATAGACTGCAATGCATTCATTCTAGGAGACTTCAACACACCACTCACCCCAAAGGATAGATCCACTGGGCAGAAAATAAGTAAGGACACGGAAGCACTGAACAACACAGTAGAGCAGATGGACCTAATAGACATCTATAGAACTCTACATCCAAAAGCAGCGGGATATACATTCTTCTCAAGTGCACATGGAACATTCTCCAGAATAGACCACATACTAGGCCACAAAAAGAGCCTCAGAAAACTCCAAAAGATTGAAATCCTACCAACCAACTTTTCAGACCACAAAGGCATAAAACTAGAAATAAACTGTACAAAGAAAGCAAAGAGGCTCACGAACACATGGAGGCTTAACAACACGCTCCTAAATAATCAATGTATCAATGACCAAATCAAAATGGAGATCCAGCAATATATGGAAACAAATGACAACAACAACACTAAGCCCCAACTTCTGTGGGACACAGCAAAAGCAGTCTTAAGAGGAAAGTATATAGCAATCCAAGCATATTTAAAAAAGGAAGAGCAATCCCAAATGAATGGTCTAATGTCACAATTATCGAAATTGGAAAAAGAAGAACAGATGAGGCCTAAGATCAGCAGAAGGAGGGACATAATAAAGATCAGAGAAGAAATAAATAAAATTGAGAAGAATAAAACAATAGCAAAAATCAATGAAACCAAGAGCTGGTTCTTCGAGAAAATAAACAAAATAGATAAGCCTCTAGCCAGACTTATTAAGAAGAAAAGAGAGTCAACACAAATCAACAGTATCAGAAACGAGAAAGGAAAAATCACGACGGACCCCACGGAAATGCAAAGAATTATTGGAGAATACTATGAAAACCTATATGCTAACAAGCTGGGAAACCTAGGAGAAATGGACAACTTCCTAGAAAAATATAACCTTCCAAGATTGACCCAGGAAGAAACAGAAAATCTAAACAGACCAATTACCAGCAACGAAATTGAAGAGGTAATCAAAAAACTACCAAAGAACAAAACCCCCGGGCCAGATGGATTTACCTCGGAATTTTATCAGACATACAGGGAAGACATAATACCCATTCTCCTTAAAGTTTTCCAAAAAATAGAGGAGGAGGGGATACTCCCAAACTCATTCTATGAAGCTAACATCACCCTAATACCAAAACCAGGCAAAGACCCCACCAAAAAAGAAAACTACAGACCAATATCCCTGATGAACGTAGATGCAAAAATACTCAACAAAATATTAGCAAACCGAATTCAAAAATACATCAAAAGGATCATACACCATGACCAAGTGGGATTCATTCCAGGGATGCAAGGATGGTACAACATTCGAAAGTCCATCAACATCATCCACCACATCAACAAAAAGAAAGACAAAAACCACATGATCATCTCCATAGATGCTGAAAAAGCATTTGACAAAGTTCAACATCCATTCATGTTAAAAACTCTCAGCAAAATGGGAATAGAGGGCAAGTACCTCAACATAATAAAGGCCATCTATGATAAACCCACAGCCAACATTATATTGAACAGCGAGAAGCTGAAAGCATTTCCTCTGAGATCGGGAACTAGACAGGGATGCCCACTCTCTCCACTGTTATTTAACATAGTACTGGAGGTCCTAGCCACGGCAATCAGACAAAATAAAGAAATACAAGGAATCCAGATTGGTAAAGAAGAAGTTAAACTGTCACTATTTGCAGATGACATGATACTGTACATAAAAAACCCTAAAGACTCCACCCCAAAACTACTAGAACTGATATCGGAATACAGCAAAGTTGCAGGATACAAAATCAACACACAGAAATCTGTGGCTTTCCTATATACTAACAATGAACCAACAGAGAGAGAAATCAGGAAAACAACTCCATTCACAATTGCATCAAAAAAAATAAAATACCTAGGAATAAACCTAACCAAAGAAGTGAAAGACTTATACTCTGAAAACTACAAGTCACTCTTAAGAGAAATTAAAGGGGACACTAACAGATGGAAACTCATCCCATGCTCGTGGCTAGGAAGAATTAATATCGTTAAAATGGCCATCCTGCCCAAAGCAATATACAGATTTGATGCAATCCCTATGAAACTACCAGCAACATTCTTCAATGAACTGGAACAAATAATTCAAAAATTCATATGGAAACACCAAAGACCCCGAATAGCCAAAGCAATCCTGAGAAAGAAGAATAAAGTAGGGGGGATCTCACTCCCCAATTTCAAGCTCTACTATAAAGCCATAGTAATCAAGACAATTTGGTACTGGCACAAGAACAGAGCCACAGACCAATGGAACAGACTAGAGAATCCAGACATTAACCCAAACATATATGGTCAATTAATATTTGATAAAGGAGCCATGGACATACAATGGCGAAATGACAGTCTCTTCAACAGGTGGTGCTGGCAAAACTGGACAGCTACATGTAGGAGAATGAAACTGGACCATTGTCTAACCCCATATACAAAAGTAAACTCAAAATGGATCAAAGACCTGAATGTAAGCCATGAAACCATTAAACTCTTGGAAGAAAACATAGGCGAAAACCTCTTAGACATAAACATGAGTGACCTCTTCTTGAACATATCTCCCCGGGCAAGGAAAACAACAGCAAAAATGAGTAAGTGGGACTATATTAAGCTGAAAAGCTTCTGTACAGCAAAAGACACCATCAATAGAACAAGAAGGATCCCTACAGTATGGGAGAATATATTTGAAAATGACACATCCGATAAAGGCTTGACGTCCAGAATATATAAGGAGCTCTCACGCCTCAACAAACAAAAAACAAATAACCCAATTAAAAAATGGGCAGAGGAACTGAACAGACAGTTCTCCAAAAAAGAAATACAGATGGCCAACAGACACATGAAAAGATGCTCCACATCGCTAATTATCAGAGAAATGCAAATTAAAACTACAATGAGGTATCACCTCACACCAGTAAGGATGGCTGCCATCCAAAAGACAAACAACAACAAATGTTGGCGAGGCTGTGGAGAAAGGGGAACCCTCCTACACTGCTGGTGGGAATGTAAGTTAGTTCAACCATTGTGGAAAGCAGTATGGAGGTACATCAAAATGCTCAAAACAGACTTACCATTTGACCCAGGAATTCCACTCCTAGGAATTTACCCTAAGAATGCAGCAATCAAGTTTGAGAAAGACAGATGCACCCCTATGTTTATTGCAGCACTATTTACAATAGCCAAGAATTGGAAGCAACCTAAATGTCCATCGATAGATGAATGGATAAAGAAGATGTGGTACATATACACAATGGAATACTACTCAACTATAAGAAAAGGGCAAATCCAATCATTTGCAGCAACATGGATGGAGCTGGAGGGTATTATGCTCAGTGAAACAAGCCAAGCGGAGAAAGAGAAATACCAAATGATTTCACTTATCTGTGGAATATAAGAACAAAGGAAAAACTGAAGGAACAAAACAGCAGCAGAATCACAGAACTCAAGAATGGACTAACAGGTACCAAAGGGAAAGGGACTGGGGAGGATGGGTGGGTAGGGAGGGATAAGGGGGGGAGAAGTAGGGGGGTATTAAGATTAACATGCATGGGGGGGTAGGAGAAAAGGGAGGGCTGTACAACACAGAGAAGGCAAGTAGTGATTCTACAACATTTTGCTATGCTGATGGACAGTGACTGTAAAGGGGTTTATAGGGGAGACCTGGTATAGGGGAGAGCCTAGTAAACATAATATTCGTCATGTAAGTGTAGATTAGTGATAGCAAAAAAAAAAAAAAAAAAAAAAGAGCAGTTCCTGTGTGGTAACCTCCAACGAGTTCTACACAAGGGTATAAAGGGCATATAAAAGTGTAGGCAAAGAGTCTGTTTGTGTTTATACAGAGGATCAAAGCCTAATTGGGCTACCCCGAAAATGAACTAAGATACGATATGAAAAAGAACTTCCAACATCTGCACCCTCTGGAAGACTCATGCCAGAAGATGATCATCAAAAAACCCCAACAAAGATCCACGCACTGCTACAGCTGTAGATGCACTCATCCCACCAGTTCCTGGACCTGCCATGGGAATGAGGAAGGAGATATCTAAGCTGGCCTGTGCATACAGTAAAACAACAAAATTGGACTGGATCTATACTGTTGGAACTCAACCAAGAATTTGGAGAAGTGCAAATTGTAGCGCTCCAAAGTCTTACAACTACAAACTATTTATTGTTGAAAGAACATATGGCATGTGAACAGTCCCCAGGAATGGGTTGTTTTAATTTGTCTGATTTCTCTCAGACTGTTCAAGTTCATTTGGACAATACCCACCATATCATAGATAAGTTTTCACAAATGCCTAAGGTGCCTAACTGGTTTTCTTGGTTTCACTGCAGATGGCTGGTAATTACAGATATGCTTTGGTTATGTAACTATACTCCTATTATGTTAATGTGTGTGTGCAATTTAAGTAGTAGCTTAAAACCTATACATGCTGAAGTTACTCTACAAGAAGATATATCAAAGAAATAATCAATCTTCCCATGTTTTCTTCCGCCTGCTACTTCTATAGCTTTTCTTCTTCCTTCCTAATTACAACCCTTAAATAGAATTCGTGCCTCATATGAAATTTACCGAGTATCATAATTCTTCCAAGTGGTAAAGATACCTCAAGACAAATGCTGGGCATAGAAGCCACAGGGCATAAATATGCAAAGAAGTAAAAAGCTAACTTTTTCAAACAATAAGGCTTCTCTCTCACTTACCAACTTCACATTTCCCTGTATGGCCCCGGAAGATGACTGGTTAGCCAGAGACGGGTAAGATTCCTCAAGGGAGGAACAACCTAAGACAGGCACAGTCGCAGGGGGGCCATCAGGTGAGAAATTGGGGATCAACAGAGGTGAGGCTTAGAACCTCACCCCCCCGTTCTGAGAGAAATCTTCTGCATACGTGGATGTTTTATTGCCCTTGTCTAGCTTGGATTAACACATAGTCTACAGGCACACACCTGATCATCTACATGTGCTCTCTTACAACACTAAACTATGTTTTCTACCTTTATCTTGTATCTACCTACCACTTCAGCATTTTATTAAAAATAATAATAATAGAGAAATGTGGTATCCACATATAAATCAAGTATAAAAACCAAATGAGTATTCATATTTGAACTGACTGTTTATAGTTCATAATGCATGAGCAAAACCGAAAGTTTCTGTGATGACTGCCCTTGTACTGTTCACTATGTAACTTATTCATTATGTAAGAATTTGTTCTACATGTTAAAACTTGTTTGTTATGCCTCAGAAGATTGGAGACTGACAAAAATTAGGCTTGGGGTGGAATAATGATTGTGCATTGAGCATTGACTCCCCTATACAGAATTTTATTGTCGTTAACAACCATTTGATCAATAAATATGAGAGATGCCCTCACAAAAAAAAAAAAAAAAAAAAGGACAGACTTCCAATGGTAAAATAAATTAGTAACCGGGATGTAAGGTATAGCATAAGGAATATAGTCAAGATATTGTAACAGCTTGGTAGGGTGATAGCTGGAACCTAGAATTATGTATATAAATGTTCTACCACTGTGTTGTACACTTGAAACTCATGTAATGTAATACTGTGTGTCAACTACCCTTCAATAAAAAATAATAATTAAAAAAAAAAAAAAAAAAAAAAAAAAAGAATGAAGCAAAAAAAATTTATTGGAACAATGTCAACAAACAGTCCACAAGCAACAGAACTTGGGAAAGCCAAGAACTAAGGGTCACATAAAGCAAAGTTTTCTTCCTGCAAAGTTCAACTTTCCATAAAGTAAGATATCTGCAGATTTCGCTGATTTCATTCCTTCAATAATATTGGTTTTGCAGAATTGCATAGAAGAGCCAAAAATTCTCTCTGGACTTCAGTTTTCTTTCTAAAATGATTGGATGGAGGATATCTTTATGCATCTTTCACTGCATTGTGTTCTACATCCCACATTCTATTCTATGTGCCTATATAGCAAAAAGGGGGATTTTTATACAGCTTGCAATACTTGAAAATAATTTTCACTGAGGCCACAGAAAAGTGGCTGTGACTTCTAATTCTTGAGACTATCTCTCAACATGGTAAAGCAAAATCCAATTTCATAGAGTCTTAGTTTTTGCCAAAATCACATTTAAAGCACGATGACTTTAAATTAGGCCACCTTTTCATCCTAGCTAAAAGGCGATCACTTTTTTTGTCTCAAGTTGCACTTGCTACAGTCATAATGGAAAATTGTAGAATACCAAAATAGAAACTGAGTGGTATTAACAGATGTGATCTCAGCAGGGTTCCATTTGTTAAAGAAAACATTGAATATTAATTAAAAGTTAATTAGAACTAATTGCCAGTTAGAAAGAAAAAGTAATTTGAAGCTACTCACAGCCCTTCTATTATTATTATTATTACCTTTGAGATTCCTACTCACCCAAGGGCCGCCAAGCATGCTACCATTCCTCCCTATGATATCACTGTTATGCCCCACCCTGTTATATTTAACTCACTGTATTAGACTACAATTACCGTACCCAAACATATAGTTGCATCACTCACTGAATACAGTCATGAAGCAAGAGTTAGTATTTTGCTGAGAGGGAATTCCATGTGTCGTACAAAACAAGGAATTGAAAAAGGAGGAAAGCAAGTGTAATAATTTATGAGTGACATGGAAGGTGGTGGAGGACAACAGTAGTGGCCCTCTGTTGACTGTCTTCCCCACATCTACTCTGCCTTCTACTAGCTAATTACCCTGATTTCATTCAGGGATCCATGTCTCCTATGCTCTTGAGGCCCATGTGTGGGGTCAAGCTGTATCACCCAGACTCCAGAGATAGTGTGTAATAAAGGCTTAAGTCAGATCAATGGATTCTTCCCACTCCAGGGACTGAGTCTTGTTTGAAGGACAAGCAGAATGAATCTTAGAGCGTCATTCTAGGTTTCCCATTCAAGGGGCTCACTCTTTCCTGCTGGAGCTGAAACTGAAATGAAATGGGTTGTAGACGACAGCTGTCTTGCCACCTCCAGGCAAAGTTGATACTGGCAGGTGAGATGGAGAGAAATCCAGCCCTGCAGACATCCTTGAGTCCTGAAGCCAGATGAGCCTGGAACTTGCCAACAAATTCCTTTGTTTTTTTCCACTGAAGCTAGTTTGGGTGTGTTGCTAGTCACTTAAAATTAAAAAAAAAAAAACTTACTGAAACAACACTTTGAAGATATTTATAAAATAATGGCACAAGAGAAGACCATGTACTAATATTTCTGTTAAAGTTTAGGAATATATAAACTCCCAAGAGAACTATTGCTTCCATACACATTCATTGGTTTTCCTTTGACAATACCAGGGTAGCATTCAAGATGACTGCAAAACTCTGAGCTGCTATTTCTTAACAGTTAGACTGAGGGCCTAATCCAAGAATACATTTCCTATGCATCAGTCAGATCACCAATCCACAATCAATTTTCATTCACTCTTGATCTGGGTAAAATTTAAATCATTGATCTAACAGAAAAGATTTTTTTTTTTTCCTTCTTAGGAAGGTGAGTTCATATAGCAGAGAAATGAGATTTTGTTTTGTTTTTCAAGAAAATGCCTTGGATTGTATATTTCTCTGTCTTCTCTGTGTCCTAGCCTTGAGATTCCAACTTTGATCTTCTATATAATAAGTAGCTATTGAGAATAAGAAACCTGCTAATATTTTAATATTCTTTGAAATAAAATATAGTAGTAGGTGGCTAATATGGATTTTCTTCTTTTAGTTTTTAGCTTTTATTTTAAAGTTCTTCTCTGATTCATTAAGAGTATTCATATAACCCTCTGGCATATGTTATTAGGAGGTGAACCATGACATCATAAAACTGATCCTCTCATTTGCCCAATTCTGTTACAGAATGAAGCCACACTTTTTGTGTTGCATTTATATAACTTGAGCACCCTGACAATTTTACTGTTTAATGGCAAAACATGGCAATGGACTATAAATAATGCTAAATATGCTAACACTAACTTGGCTTGCATATTTATGAGTTGTGGTTTACAACTTTCAAAAATACATATTTTTCAAGTCACAGACGAGTTTTTTACTTCTTACTTTGAGACTCCAATATTTAAATACTGTATAAAAATATGAGATTTTGCCTTTTCAAACATTCTTAGCTCAAATGCTGGACTGAGTCCATGTATTTAAAAAGCTTGTTGTTTATTAGAAGTGTTATTAGTCTGAGCCTTCAGGCAGTTCTAAGAAGGTTATACAATGAAACGGAATTCACATTACCAATCTGGAAGTTTCATTCTGACCTAAAAGCTCTATCAATGAAGTTTAAATGTGGCACAGAAAGGTTGTTCAGATTTTCAATACCTTAATAGTATTTTTGCCTTGGAGGCTTTAAGAAATATTTAATATTTAACTTGTGATTCACAAAGGCAACATCATTTTTTTCAAGTTTCTGTATCTTTAGCTTTTTGAGGAGATTCCATAATAATGTGAATAATCTGATCTCCATATATAAAGCTTTTTCCAGTGAAGTACTCTTTAATTCTGACTAACTGAATAGTCTGTTTTACAGGAAAATAATAAACAATAAAATACTAACCAATCAGAACTCTAAAGGAACTCTCCTGTAGTTTATAAAGTGAGAATTTTGTCTTTAGGGTTTTTCTCTACCTATCAGAGGCTTCTGGTTAATAAAAGATACCCTGAAATTTATTATCACATAAAAATTGTTTAAATACACACACACACAGACCCACACACAATGAGTAAGCAACAGGATTTAAATTATGTAACTTCCAAATACTCTATCCTACATGACATTGCTGCATCTATGTATTTTTTCAAAACATTGGGAAACAGTCTCAGCCTGAGAAACAGCTGAAATTCAGGGTATATCTATATTTTAAGAATAAAGTTTATTCTGTCAATTATGTCTGTTAACAAAAAACTACAAACCACATTTTATTTGCATTTTCAAATTAACTTTATGTAGGGAAGTCTTTGGAATTTGCTTCTAAAATCTTTAATTTCTTATTATTACGATTTATGTCATTTGATTTCATGTATAGCTTTAACCAGCTTTGGATTATCCACACCAAAGAATGGGAACATGGCACAGATGATGTAAAAATGGCAGCTAGCATGAACATCATTTATATATTTGTCTGGAATGCATTTTCTGCTGCCCTTTTTTCCCCTGAACATTTACTTTCCTAATTATGTTTTACTCAGCCTAATCTTTAAATTAATTTTAATTCCCTGAGCTCCAACTGACAGTGAGAAGAATGGGAGAGAAAATTTCCTTAAGGGAAGGAGAAATTAGATTGAGTAATAACAATCACTTGTGTTCCTATGCTGCTACGGAGTTTCCAACACAATTTTATGTTAACCGCCATTATGAGGTAGATAGAGAAATATATGTGTATGTAAAAAATGGTGTCTGCCGCATACAGCTCCTTCAAAGGAAAATGGCTGGTTCCATAAGGGCAGGGATTTGGATGCTGTTTGGGACAAACAAAACCCTAAGTACTTCTCCCAGTGACTGGAGCATCATTTGTGCACAGCTGATATTTGATAAAGAGATGAAAATTCAGTTTCCTGTTGAGGGGTCAGCCCTGTGCCATCTTCCTGTGTCCCAGGTGGTCTCATCTCTATCTAGGCAGAGCTGGGCGGCCAAGGGGAGCAGGGACCCAGGTACGGCTGCCAAGTGGCCACAGTCTTCTGCAAACCTGGCCAGCAGCTACTGAAGAGTCAAAGTGGAAATTTGGCCTAAACAAGGATGGGAGAAGCCAATCCATTTCTCACAGGAATTTTAATTAGAAAATAGAGAATCAGTTATTAGGGCAGGCTCAAGCTGAAAGGAAAGCCCACAAAAAGGCCTAAATTAATACAAAATCATGAACTTCCTTTATTTTCCTTTATATATACATGTAAACCTCTAAGTCTAGTATTAATCATATCCCTAGGGGCGTGAGGAGGCAGAGATAGAAGATATGAACACCAGTGTGACTGCTGTTTCAGTGACACTGCGCAGCCACCCACAGACATATTCTTACAGAAGCTAGAGTTTAATTTCTTTTGGGAAACTGATTATGGTAATAAAAACATTATCAGTACCAAGAATCTCAAACAAAGATTACTTTCCTAGTTATATTTCAGTTTTGGTGTTTCTAGGTAAAGATAGTCATAGTATATTTTTTATTAATTTCTAAACAACTTCAAGAGTTAATGATAAATCATTCAACACTTGTAATTCCTTCACATTTGTAATTGCCTACTGTTTATTTTCTATTTGTAAAACACATCATGTCACCGCATAATTTTTTAACTTAGAGCAGGTTTGAGTAACATGTTTAGTCTATTCATTAAGTGTGCCTTTCTGATATTTTCATTAAAAGATTTCACTTTTAGTTAGTAGTAACAAGTCATTTACATCTCACTGTGTAATATTTTGTTTTCATGTAGAAGCAATGAATAAGTTTTAAAGCAATTTTATGATTAAATTCATTGAAGATGGAGCAAATAGTCACCATCACAATCAAATTACTATCATCGTTACAAATACATAGGTACTCAAGCTCTGAAAATACATACTTGCATTTCATTTGCTCACCCCTCCCCTAGTGTTGATCAAATCCAGGCTTTTCAATAGCAAAGAAATTTCTGCTTTGGGCAGAAATGGATTAATCATATTACAGCTAGCTGGTAACTGGTTCTCATGTAAAAGTAATGACATGCTAACAAAAAGGAGAAATGTAGGTATAGAGAGGGAAGAATTATGATTAGCTAGGTTTGAAATAAAGGTGTATACTTTTCTGTGCAGTAAAATTTTCTCATGAGTCTAAAAACCTACAGGATGTAGTATTTAGTTTATCCTGTATTTCCAAATGTAAAGTACATATAAGTAAAGATAGAAAGATAATTATACTACTCACAAATTCCTTGAAAAATCATAAAATAATTAATTTTGCTGCTCTCATCTATAGCATCATTACATCAAAAATTAAGAAATATGAACTGAGCTATAAAAATTCTATTATTATCAAAACAAAAGAATTCTTAGATTCATTTTTTTTCTTCCTACTCAAGAAAAATTTCCATCCTTATAAGAAAATAATATAGGTAATTATAAAAGTGTGTATTATAGTTTCCACATTACTATTGAAATTTTATAGTTCCTTTAAAGGTTCCCACTCAAGAGGATAAATTTGGCATTTTATGGCACAACTTTATATACTGACTCTTCCATTCTCTTCTAATTGGACATGCATATCACTCAGACATATGGACAGATATGACAAAAAAGATCATGTTCTTTTGAAATTATTCTGCAAAACATACTAGATTAAGGAATGGTCGATGGACTAAGAACCAATTGCTCTACTTAGAAAGGCATTCTTTTTGTATCTTATTCATTTATTTCTTGTTTTCATATTTGCAGAGAGGATTCTTTCTTTGTGCTTTGATTATTCACAGTGTGAAGAAAACATTCTAAGGTATATTCATGAGCAGATATTGACTCATAAAATATAAGGTGGGCACGCCAAAATGAACATAACATTTGATTCGAATAATTGACTCAAGATATTAGGATGACTGAAAATATTCTCTTGTGTCTTTGATTTTAAGCACTACATTAAAGTCACTGTGGTTCATAATTTTACCACACTGGAGAAGTCACTCCACAATTAATGCTGCTTACTTATTATAAGGAGTCATTGTTTACCATCTCAGGCTATTAGTTTAGCTTAGGGTCTTGAGCCTAAAAGCACTATTTTTTGCAAAACACTTAAGGCAATCATAAGTCCATAGAAGCCTTCTGTATAACCTATTTTACTGACAAACAATTACATTTTAGATTGAAGAGGTGAAATGATTAAGAATATTTGACTTAGTTGCCATGACAGCATACATTTTTCATCAGGCACAGTGTAATTACTACAATTTCAATGATGTAAAATCAAGAAAGATGATAACAAACAGCAGAACCGTGGAGATATTGCCATTGCAACCAGGTTGCCATAGCAACAGTGATAATAATCCCGGTGATAGATGTTTTCTCTTGCTCTTTCCATTTTGTACGGTTATAACATTCAGAGCCAGTTTTTACCACAGCTTTTTATAGTTTATTAGACTGTCAAAATAGTTTATGAGATGTTGTTGCAAAGGAAATGACTGAGTTCCGCAGCCTAATAAAAATGCCAAATACTCTGTTTACATACTGCTCCAGCACTTAACAAACATTAAAAAATTGTATGAAAAATGATTTGATATTGTATCTGTATTAATCAATTTGCAAGGCATAGGCTTTGTCACTGAAGGTCAAATGAATAGTTTTCAAACACTACTTTTGGCGAACCTTTTGAAAGTTCCTTTTTTGACCTAACCCTTGCAACCCCCTTCACCTGGATAGGAGTATAAACTACCCACAGGAAATACTCTGAACAACGCAAAGATAAATAGTTATAGAAAATTGAAACCACATTTGCTTCTCAAATTGTTTTGGGGGGAAATATTTAAAGTTTATGGTCAGGAGTATTCTACATTAAAGTTTTTAAAAACAACAGTTCTTGAAGATATGGCCAGAGATAGGGGATGTTAGTGGAACAGGCTCAGAAATAAACACTGCAAGTGTGAACAGTTTGACAAGAAAGCATACAGTAATATACAACAGCATGAGCTCCGCAACATACATACGCACCATGTAATGAATATAATTCACCAATATGAGCTATCTGTGCCAATCATTCTATAGAGTCCTACATCTTATGCAAGCTGTTCTTTCACATTCAATGGAAACACATTACAGAGAATGTGCTTCAATACAGACCTACCATGGGTTTTGCCTGTAAAAAAGGGTACCCTAAGATGCATGCATTCACATGAACCCAGAGGCTTTATAATTTATTGCAGTCATGTCGAGGATTCATGAATAGACTGCAGAAAATTGAGTCAGACATTAAAGCTTTGGGCGCTGCTTATATGCAGCAAACAGAAAGCTCTGAATAGTTTCAAAGATCTGTGCAATTCTGTGTTCACAGGCAATTTTACCAAAAAGTATAGAGAATATAGGAAGAATTTTCAATGATAAACCCACCCTCTATACGCCCCCATTTGTCCCCCACCACCATTGTCCATTTTAGTGCAGTACTTCACATCTAGTCAGATTAGAGTTTAGGTTAATTCCACTAAGACATTTAGGGTCATGGCCTGTTATCTTAGTGCTGGAAGACAAAAAAAAAATAAAAGGGGTTAGAATTTCCTAAGTGTTGCTTACTCCCACTTATTGATGATCTGCTCCATGTGTTTATTATTATCTTTATTATTGCTTTTATTCTATATGACTTTATTATTTTTTAATGGGTATTTTTGAATGGGTGGGATCAGCCATTATGGATTTTGAAACCAGTGGTTTGGGTCACTTAATGCTCTCTCAGCTTCAGCTCCTTTGTGAATAGGAATAGTAATGCGCAAGCTTTTCTCACATGTATTGAATTTGTGCCTGCCCATAGTAAATACACTGAATCTGATAATGCTGTCCTGTGGGTGCCCGGGTCACACAGAGATGCCAGGAAGTTCACCTTTTTGGTCTGGCTGCTAAGGTGGGGGGTGTGAAGAAGGAAAAAAAAGATGGGACTTTCATTATCCTTTCCATCAGGAGCACCCCAGAATGTGAAAGAAAGGATTGTGGATGAGACATCCTGTAACATATTCCTCATATAATAGTAACTCTTTTGGGAAACCATTTACTGACTTAAGATTTTTAACAACTTAAATAGTAAGTCCAAATAGTTCACATGACTTTAAAAGTGCATATTACTTTGCTCATCAAATGTAACACCACCACTACTCCTGAAATAAGCCACCGGCATATTTTATGGTCAGTGGCATCATACTCCTGTCCTGAACACTGTCCATCATTAAGTAAGGACATCCCTGGAACAGGTTGCTCTCTTTAGCAAGGACTTAGAGTAAGTTTATTACCAGGAGTGGTCACTTTTTCCAATTAGGTTTATCATCTGCTTAGAGAAAAATAGTATCCCTCAATTTAGGCTCAAAAACAAAATAATTCTAAGTGCCTAAGTAGTTCTCTTTTTCTTACTCTTTCAGTATTTCCTCTACTCTGATAGTGACAGATGCCATATTTTTCATGACATGACCAATATAATATTAATTTCATCTATTAATAACAAACCAGATAGCAAATTCCTTCCAGAAAGTAGTTAAGGAACTTAAGCTACATAGAGATGTTAAAATAATAATGAAGGAAAGATCAAAGGCCTGGAATGAGGAAGAAAGGTAGTGGATGGAGGGCGTGTTTAAATCCTCAAAAGAAATTTTCACCATTGCTCAAAGTCAAGTTAGCTTTTATTCCTTCCTTGAGAGAATGTTCTTTATCTATAATCTTAAGAAAATGTTCTGTTCCAGGAAGTAATACGTGTTTCTTAACTTGAATTGCTTTGATGTATGGTTATGCCATCATATGTAACTTACAAAACTGCCCTGCTGGGATGTTCATTATTTAGTATCTAAAGAGCAATAACTCTAATCTTTACAGCATTTGAGTTAGCTGTAAAAAAAAAATCAATCTTAATAGAGCAGCAAGTATCTAGTTTTAATACCTCAGAATACCATGTACAATGGGGCAGAGTATTTTATAGTTTTATTTTTTAAATTGTTCTCTACTAAGAGTTTAAGGTTTATTCTTGACTTCTATTTTGGTTGAATATATAAAAACATCCTTAAAATATATCTAAAGTATTTTAAAGTTGATTCTACTCCATTTTCTTCTTTTCTTAATAGCTCCTAACTGTGAGATTTCCTTTTCAAAGGGATAGTCTTGCTTCAGAACACACTTCCATTGTCCAACCTTTATTATCATTCTAAATGTGTATCTATATCATGGTTTGTCTCCTGTCCTCCAACAGTGTCCATCCTTTTGGACTGTACATTAAGTATAGAGGAACATCTATATGTAAAATATTATACACCCACCTGGAAAGATACAGATCTAATTCTATACTTTGGCAAGTCTATGTTTAAAATCTGCTTTGAGATAAATCAGGTTTAAAAAAAAATCTGTTTG
This sequence comes from Manis pentadactyla, assembly GCF_030020395.1. Taxonomy (NCBI): domain Eukaryota; kingdom Metazoa; phylum Chordata; class Mammalia; order Pholidota; family Manidae; genus Manis; species Manis pentadactyla. The sequence continues at coordinate 76,687,449 of NC_080021.1, forward strand.
CCTAAGAGAAATTGTCAATTAAATTATTCTAAAAGACAAAATGGAACGATAAGAATTGCTTTAACTCATTTTATAGTAATTCTCAACCTCAGAGGTTCTTGCAAGACTTGCAATCAGTGTCAGAGATTGCAATATTCAGGTACAAAACACAATTTTGCCATTTGAGAAGTGCAGAATAAAGATATTAGCCTTGCTGTAATGCAAGGTTTACTTGTATGCCTTTATGGTTATTGAGCCTTTACGGCAAGTAAAACTGATATGACCACCTCTTTGCTTGCTCAGATTTCAGCTGATTCCTCATTGTTTTATTCCCATTGTACATTCTCCATGCAGAGAATAGCTGAACCAATATTTAACCTTCCCCATATACAATTGGTTGAAACTTATTTTTCATATATTAGATTCTTCCGTAAAAATTTAGAGTCCTTACAGTGAGATTGCTCTGTAAATGGAATGTGTTGTTCATCATGGACATCTCTGATAGTATCACAAATAATACTTTTTAAATTAGAGAAAACTTGGCTCCAAAACCATATGCATTCTTTGCATTGATAACTGAATTTTTTAACTTTCTTGAATTATCTTAAAAATAGTTTCAACTAACTTAGATGAAAAATGGAAGTGACTGCATAGAAATCTTCCTTTGTCCTTTCAATATTCTCTCAGCATGAACAAAATAAAAAACATGAATTTTTCTAATAATAAAAATGTTTTTACAACAGTCTGTAATTTGTAATTCTGAGGCAATATGAAAAACTAAAATTCAAGATGTAACAATGACTGCTGAAGTTACAAATCACTTCTGTACATCTGGGATTTTACAGTGGATATTTCTGTCTTGTACATTTTATCTTGTTATATTTCCACCAACTGTTATTCCTTTTGCTCTCATGTAGCTTTATCCTGGATCACAGTTTGGAGGAGATGTAGTCTTCTAAGACAGAAATTGTTTCAAGATGCCAGAGTACATCTTCTGTTTTCTAGATGAATATTTTAAGGAATTTTGGGAACACCAGATCAGATTACCTCTTTTGAGTTACACAAACAACTTTGATTTCCAGGCAGCTCCATAAAACCTTGCATACTTTACTTCATAGCTCCTGTTTTCTTTGACACCTCATCTTTGGTTGTTATTGGTTCTGTGTTATTTTTCTAGCCAGAAAATGCAAAGGGAAATTCATGCCATGTGAGAATTTAACTGTAATACTGAGTATTCGTTTCTCAGCATTCTCTGAACTGTAAGCCACTGGACTTGATTAGATCATTCTATTAATTTAATCCCAATCTCATATTTAAAGACAAAAAGTCATTTAGCAATTAAAACAAAGAAAAATATCAAAGACATAAAATTCAACTTTAAATGTTTTCTTTGGCTCAGTAAGCATATTTTCCATTTTACTGGGTTCATTTCTAAGAAGTAGAATGAGACAATATGAAATTTTGCTAGAAGGGAGTGCTAAAAATGAGAAATCACATTGTCCTGAAAAATGCTCATAGTCTTCTGGTGTGCACTGCTGAAATTCTGAGTTTTCTTCCTCTGAAGTCTGATAGGTTTCTAATCTCAGCTATATAGAAGTTCCTTCATGCCATGGAACTTCCCCTAAGAAATCTAACTTACTATAACATGATAACAGCTACTGGTTAAAAAAATACTGAGGAATCTTAAATAACATCTGTATTTTTAGCTGATTATCTATACAAAGATAAAAGTGGAATGGGATAAAAATTAGACACATCGTATGATCACCTTGACTTCTGTGAAAGATGTAATGAACACCTATCACTTTTACATTAGACATTTAGTGAGAATTAGTATACCCTTTAAGATATATATGTCAAGTCAGAACTAGTGATGACAACTTTTGTTAGTCACCATACTGGTAACGTAGATAATGATTAACTATCCTTGATTCTTTCTTCTCCCCCAATTTAGCATACAATCATCAGTCAATAAATTGTGTTAATTAATACTCTGTGAATTGTTTCCTTCCCTCCATTCCAAAGACATGTCCTTGCCTCATCTGTGTCCCTTGGTCTTCCTGTTACTACACTCACTTGCTGTTCTTCTTCAACCCAACCTCTATACCATAACCAAGGATAATTTTCTAAGTGACAAATCTAATCTTAACCTATTGCTTAGCATCTTTGGGATGCCCAAGGTTTCTGATTCTAAATTAGAAAGTGCCATATTTGGATTTCTAAGTTAGGAAAAAGTGAGAAACAAGTAAAAGCTGGACATCTAAACCAGCACACAGGAAGAGGACTCAGTCACAGTGATAAGGCTTTAGATAAAGTAAGATTTAGGAAAGCAATGAGGTGGGTTTCATGTTGAGATTAAGATTCATAAACCAGGCCTTTTCCTAGCTATTCACAATGGGTTCCCCAGACCAGCAGCTTCAGCACCACCAGGAAGCTTGTTAGCAATGCAGATTTCAGCTCCATCCCAGACCTATCACATTGCAAACTCTGGGGATGAGTCCCAACAATCTATATTTTAGTGAGCCCTCTGGGTGACTCTGATGTCCACTGGAGTTAGGCAACCACCATCCTAGAGAAAGGAATGAATCTAAGCCTGCAAGTTAGAATTAAGGGGCCCATCTGTGGAGAGAGATGTTCTGCCACATCTGGGAAGGAGGATTTTTATCCTGGGAGCATTTAAAGCTGTGGTGCCGTTCCCATGTATGCTGCACATTATAAGCACCTGGGAAACTTAGATGTTTCCAATAACGATACCTGACCTTACCATGGGCCAATATCGTCAGAACCTGTGAGGGTGGGGCCCTGGCAATGAGGTACTTTAAATATAGCTCAGGTGATCTTTATGAGTAGTCAGGACTGCAAACTGCATATTTAGGGATATCCTGACCTCCCACTGGGATTCTTCACTGCCCAGCTGAATAAGTATCACTGTGTCCCCATTTCTAAAATTATAACTACCCCGCTGCTTAAAATCAGGACCAGCTTACCCAGCCACACTTCTAGGGCCAGCCCTGGTAGTCCTTGCTCAACATCAAGGCCACCACCCTGCTCAGTACCAAAGGCACCTTCCATTTGGCCTAGTGTAGCAGTCCTAGAGAGCACACCTGAGCAGGGCTGGTGAAGCCTTTGTGCACGCTTCTATACTTCATCCTGTCCACCGCTCCAGGTTGTTTCGAATAGGTGCTCATGCATCATGCCCAATGAGATAAGCAACTCTATAGTCATGCTTTACATTTTAACTCAGGCTGCCTAATATAAAGTAAGCCCTTATTCTGTGCCCCATGACATGGCTTTCCTCTTCCTAAAGTTGTATTTTACGCTTCAAGCCTGAAGTCATAAATCACTCCAAACTAATCTTTCATAGTTTGAAATTGCTTTTAATAATAAAAAACAAACAAAATATTATCTTTGGTGTTCTTTTACCAATCTCTCCTAAATTGTGGTGAATTCTAATTTGTCAGAAAAGGAAATAACTGTCAACTTGATGATCTTACATTTTAAACAACTACCATTGACATATCATATAATTTCCTATGTTTAACCATGAAATGATCTAATTTACACAATACAAATTGGAGATTTTGCATGAGGTGATGGTCTTGGGTGTTGCTAGTCAGAGTGTGGTCCCATGCACAGCAAGCTGGAAACATTTGAAAGTGTGTTAGAAAAGCAGAATCTCATACTCAACCAAGTCCTACAGATACAGAATTTAAATCAGAATTTGTATTTTTAAAAAAATCCCTAGGTAATCTTTCTGTACATTAAGGTCTGAAAAGCACTGGTATTGGAAATGTTAAAGAAATTGCTTCAAATTCAGACTAGAGAACCAATTTTACTTGATAGCTATAAATCCCCAAAATATTTGACATGCTAATTAAAATTACAAATAAATTACTTTCCTTCTTCATTTAATAGAAAATAAGATTGAAAATTAATGTAGCTGAAGGAGAACTATGGTTTCAAGAAGTTAAAGTTTATGCAATTACTCTCTGCCACAGAAAACATACCCTCCTGATATACAGGAATATTCCATGTTGCGAATGCAAGAAGAAGCTGTGAGACAAGGCAGGTCAAGTCAGGAAATCACTGCTCCCAGGGCTGGCCAGTGCCCAAAATGTTAGAGCACTGCAGAATTTCGAGATTCTTGGTTTAACCATTGTGAGGGAAATAAAAGTTCCTATGGTCAGGATCCTCACCTGACCCTAAACTACTTGATGATGTAATTGGCCTACTGCAGAGGATACTATTTACATACTGTGGAGAAAGTGAAGGTTCCAATGACCAAGATTCTCACCTGGCCCTGGTTGACTTGCTCACTGTACACATGTGGATAATACGTTGTTACTGACTCTATATGAAGAGCTCCGCCCAGTGCTCTGGGCTGCTGCATGGCTGCAGGTCTGCAAGACTGCAGGAGAGCAGAGATTGGAGTGGTGGCAGGGCCCAGGACAGAGACTTGAGATGGCTGTGGGGGTGGAGAGGCCCAGAGTCAGAGACTGGCTTGCTACATGCAGGATCTCTCTGAGTGGATGGGATTCTAGTGATTGACTTGCCACCATGGGAATAAAGTTGGATATAAACCCTTTCACCTCAAGAACGTTCCATTCTTCAGTCTCATTGATTCCATAGTGAACTTGTCCAGCACTGAAACCCATTGGCAAGACACACACCCACTGGCAATGAGCAATTATTGTCAGTGGTCACTGTATAAAGAGCTGCACCCAATGCTCTGCCCACAGGCAGAGAGAGAGAGAGAGAGAGAGAGAGAGATCGTCAATTCCCCAGAGGCAGACGTGATTCCCGCACTCAGTCTGCCACAGTGAGAATAAAGCTTGGTATGAACCCTCTTACCCATCACATTCCATTGTTGTTATTTGGTCTCCACAAATCCAGAGCGAATTTGCCTGTAGGCAATCCCCTCAGGCGAGACAGTCATTCAGTTAACATTATGGAGCATATGCCGTACACCAGAAATGGGTTTAGGTGCTAGGAATTCTTGCTTTCAGTTTGTTCACTGTCTATATTTTGGAGTAAAGCTTGGGAACAATGACAATGCAGATTGATAAAGGCTGAATAAAGTCATGCACTACTATAATGGAGGCTCAAAAAAGAAAACTGAATTGACTTGAGAAGAGAGCATAGGTAGGAATAACTTCTGAGAAAAGGATAATGGCTGGGTGTCAATTCAGATAACTGGAGGTAAGTAGAGCTGAGTTTCAGGACTAAATAATTTATTTACGGGTTATCTGAAGTCTTTTCAGAAAAAATGAGCCTTGCAGGTGAAATCAATAAGATTATAACTGAATGATATTTAAGGGAAAGCCTTTGGAGAACAAGTGGAGGTTGAAGGGGAGACAAGGAAGAGCTGAGATTCATGCAATAGACGGAGAAATAAAGCTTTGAAAAGAACAAGAATGCTTCCTGCTCTGTCACTGAAGAAGAAGGTAGGTGCTTATTAGGACTATAGGTAAGGAGGCAATTAAATTGAGAGGCTTTGTGCCTGAAAACTCCTATTTTCTCAGTGAAGAAAAATGCAAGTTCTTCCAGAAAAGAGTGAGGTGGGTTAAGAAAGGTAAAATAGGACAGCATTGCAAATCAGAAATGCTTCTTTTTGGTACTATGACATGGCATTTTCAAGAGACACTTAAGAAGGAGGTGGTGAGGGTCTGTGTGTGATTGAAAACCACAACTTTGTCACAGCAACAAACCTCCAGGTTGTGTGATTTTGTATAACATTGTTAAGCAGTGCTTGAATTAATTGAAGGTGCCAGGGTTGTCATGTGAGTGCAGTAGAAAGACAAATGTGGAAAGTTCTTGAAGATGATGTCAAGAGTAACTGAAGTGATGTATGCATCTTAAACTTCCATGTGTGCATGTGTTCACCTGGTGATCATACTGAAATGCAGATGCTGGTTCAGTAAGTCTGGAGTGATGATTCAAGTCCTCACTCTTAACAAGTTCCAGAAGATGTTTATTCTGGAGTTCTATAGACCACACTTTAAGTAACAAGTTTCTAAATTGTATAAAGGAAGAGTTAAAACTCAAAATGGTGATAATCTGGGAATAAAAAGGAAGGGATAAATATACATAATGTCAAAAAGCAATTATACCACTTCATACCCGTTAGGATTGCTATTTTTAAAAAATAAAGTGTTGGTGATGATACGGAGAAGTTGAAACCCCTGTGCACTGTTGGTGGGAATGTAAAATGGTGAAATGGTATAGCTGCTATTGAAAAGAGTATGGTGGTTCCTCAAAAAAACGTAGAATTAAGGTATGAGCCAGAAATTCCACTTCTAGTATATATACCCAAAATAATTGAGAGCAAAAACTCAAACATATATGTGTCTACTCATGTTCATAGCAGCATTATTCACAAGAGCCAAAAGGTGGAAACAACCCCCCATACGTCCACTTATAGATGAATGAATAAACAAAATGTAGTGTATACATATGATGGGATATTATTCAGTGTTAAAAAGGAAGGTGATTTCGGGAAAAGCAGTATATACAGAGAAGACAAGTAATGATTCTATAGCATCTTACTACGCTGATGGACAGTGACTGTAATGGGGTATGTGGGGGGGACTTGATAATAGGGGGAGTCTAGTAACCATAATGTTGTTCAAGTAATTGTACATTAATGATATCAAAATAAAATTTTAAAAAAACATAAAAAAAACAAAAAAGGAAGGTGATTCTGACACATTACATCATGGGCAACCTTGAGGACATTATGCTAAGTAAAACAAACCAGACACAAAGGACAAATACTGTATGATGCCATTTACATAAAGTACTTCTAGTAGTGAAATTCACAGACAGAAAGTAGAGTGGTGGTTCCAGGGGCTGAGGGCTGAGGGATGCAGAGTTAATGTTTAATAGATACAGAGCTTCAGTTTGGAATGATAAAAATTTTCCTTAAAAATACTAATGCCTAGCTTCTACTTCTAGCCATTCTCACATAATTGCTATGATATGTGACCTGGTCATCAGGATTTTAAAGTCCAAGATGATTCGAATGTGCAATAAAATTTGAGATCAAGCAGATTAATTTTGAAAGAACAAAAGGGATTTAAAATGGAAGAGTTACAGCCCTTAGAGAATAATTTTTTAAATTCATTTTTTGAGGAAACTATACAACAGCCTTCAGATTCTTGCTTTCCTCTCTGGAGACTAGCACTCAAAACTGTCTTAACAGAAAAATGGGTTTGTTGGTACAGTTCTACTCTGTCACAGATTTTGACTGGCATCATACGAAACCTTCATGCCCTGGGCTCTGTCTGCTCAAGATAAGCCAAGAGCTTGGATGAGGTCAGCACAAAGGTAACAAGTGGGGTGCTCCCCTTGTGACTGCATTCAGTCTCTTATTTCTGTGAATTTTACATACCCCCAAAGAAAACCAAGAGGAATTGGAATCAAAAGAAAAGCAGTGGGGACAATAAACATCTTTATCATTTTCTCACCATCTGATTTTTGTTTGTTGAAGGAAATTGAAATGTCTGGGAAGACTGGCCTATAGTACAGTGAAGTTATCACTGAGTAAATGTAGTCACCTCTGATGTGTGATTCCAAGATCACCTTGTCTGAAAAGGAAACCTTTTAATAACTAGTACCTTTCTGCAAACTATGGTTTCTAAAAGTCCCTAAAAAGGTGTAATAATCACAAAGAAACAACGTTTGTAGAATATACCAAGTCAGATGTTCTTTCAAAATTCTTGATTTTACCCTTTTCTAAAGAGGCCAAAAGGTCTTAAACATTTACTCTTACAATTTGTTTAGAATGACCTTAAGGCATTCTTCTTTTGAGGACACACACACACACACACATATAACATAGATGTATATATAAATGCAGCATATATGTATGTATACACACACACATATACATATATATATTATACTTACATATACACACATGTGTGTATGTATGTGTGTGTATATATATACACACACACATATTGTATTTATACATGATACCACTGACTGTGTGGTCTCAAATAAGCATAACATTTCATACTGATCTTCAATTTAAACACTTGCCTTTTTTTTGCCTGAAGTGTTGAGAATTATTCGAAGTTACTTAAATTCTATTTTGGAATGTGGAAATAAGGAGAGGGAAAGTTCTATTTCCCAATATACTTGTAATCCTGAAAGACACTATTTGTTGTTTAGATTCACCTTTGGGGGTAGAGGCAGGTGTCAGAAAGAAATCACAATGGTATGTGAATGACAGGACCCACGCTACCTTACTCTGATTTAAATAGTCTTAACAGAAATTAATATTAGATCCTAAAGCATCTCTCAATCCCTGAAACATGGTATTTATAATCTCATTGATCTTAAGACAACAGAATAAATATAGGCAAGCAAGAAGCAGTTCAAAGGCATTTTGGCATGTGTATTGTAGCTGAAATATAAAATTGTTAGCAATGCTACCTCATAGGATAAAATAAAGATTATCGCATGGAGAAGTTTTTTCTCTATTTAGAATCTATCCTTTTATATCTGCCCTTGATCTACAAAGTCATCCAAAGAAACTTTCCAGACTGGTTAGCTAAATTCTTCCAGTTAGAAGTTGCTCCCTAAAAGTAGCTTTGGCACTTTCGAAGGCTCATTAAAATATTCTGGGCCCCCAGGTATCACTAAGGAAACAGTCACAATAATTTGCTAAATGGTATCTTTGGGACCTTACAAAGGTCTTCTTCCTTACAAAAGACTAACTGGCTCTCAAAAATAAATTTACTTCCTACCATGATAGGGTGCAGACCCTTAGTGTATTATTGTTCCAAGAAGAATTTAAGGGGGGTTTTAAATCAATTATTTGTTTTAGACAAATTCTGTGATCTAAAAAACTCCTAGTTTTGACTATTAAAGTCTAAAACAAAAAAATACCAACCTGGCTGTAGTCTTCTCCCTAGTCAGGCAGTTCGCTGAGAGAACTGCCTATTTAAATGGTATGGGGCCCAGCCTTTAATTCCAAATTGGCTGTCCTGGAAATGCATCAGCTGTTTCTTTAAGGCCCAGAGAAGATTTATAAACATTTATCTAAGTTTAAGTGAAACTAGAACTATCTTCAAACTCTTAAATGACATAATCTAAATAAACTAAACTAACATCTCTGAAGGAATTTCCATTACAGTAATGGAAGAAGAGATGAAAAGCTACATTAAAAGTTATGTGATCTTGCTTTAGTGTTCTTGCAGTGTTTGTATTTGTTAATTTACCTTCTCTAACATCTTGTACTATATTCAACCAAATAAAGTATAGAATCGAGGTCATATGGCTTTACATGGCTAAATATTCCCTGAAAAGGAAAAAAGAACAGTTTCATGGAAGTAGCAGTAAAAGAAGACAGGAGAGCTGGACCTGAAAATTAAATCTGGCATTCATGTAAAGATCAAAATTAAGAACACAAAGAGAAAATAAAGTTCCTGCGACAGCCCCCAAATTCCTTCCCTATTCTTGGCATGCTTTACAAAGGGGAGACTGTATTCTTCTGTGTAGTCAGTAATACACCCATTACAAAAATACAGGTTTGGGGAAGTACTGCTATGAAAGAAAAGGGGTCATAAAACCTGTACCCCCACTCCCATCCTCAACTGTAGCAGAGAAATCAATAGGTATTTCTAAAAGTAACTTCCCAGCTACCACAAAAACAGGAAAATAGCTTATACCTTACTCTTAGGACAATAGCGACTTTAGTGTATGTAACGGAATTTACAAGCCTCAAATGATATTATTATGACAATTTGCAGGTTAGTAAAGGAAACGCACAAAGATTAAAGAACTTGGTACATCACAGAACTAGTAAATGGCAGAAACAAGATCAGGCAATCATGTTTTGGTTGTTTGTTTTTCTTGTTTTCAAAGAAAACTCTCCAGGATTTTCTCATCAGTTATTCTCTTCTGTATTTGTTCTAAATCATTAAATTTTTTAGCACTACCAATTGCTTTTTCCTTCAGTGTTTTTTATCTTATGATTCCCTTTTTAGTATGTGAAAATCAGCTGAAATATTTTATTTCTTCATTACCTAAATACTAAAGAGCTTTAAGGGTATTTTCCTCCTAGCACATATGTTTGTCTTAGGATTTTAACATACACTCATCTCACTACTATTACTTTCTGATACTCTTTATTTCCAGGTGGTTAAGAAACACTTAATCTTTTTGTTATTAATTTTATACGCAACTTATTTCCTCACAGAATATGGCCTATATCTTTTCTGCTTTGGAGTAGTTCTTTGTTGGAATTTATTTTCCATTTTTAGGTACCAACATTTCCTAAAAGAAGAGACTTTTGATATACACATAATCAATCTATCTCTGCATCCAGATTTAGATGTACTATATTTATATTTATATCTAGATATAGATATAACATGTACATGTGTACCCCTTATATTCGATCTCATTAATTACATTATTCAGACTGTAAAATAAATTAAATTTTCCCCTTTATCTCTTAAAGATTGAGGAACACTCTTATTGTGTCTTCAATTGCTCCTTAAGGTTTTAGTAATGTTTAGTTCTATATTTTTGATATGTTATTCACCTCAGGTAATAACTAGATGTTATCTTCTTTAATCAATAAAATTGCTCTTTATCCTGGTAAACGTCTTTGGCCTAAAATTCCACTTTGTTTGATGTTAATATAACCCAAATGACCCCAGACTTCATTAGCCTATGGGTACTAAGGATACTCCATTAATATTAATATCCTAATTTGCTTGCTCATTAACCCCTACCTGTACAACAGTAGGACCTTGACCTCTACTTAGGAAGTCCCTAGGCAGTATCTGACTTGTTCTCTGGAATCAGTAATCTGCTTTTTGTGGCTACTGGCTGCTGTTTGAAGACAGACTCTTGGCTCCTGTCAGCAGCAACCAGCAGCAGCAGAGAACATGGAAGACTGGCTTCCAGGCCAGACATGTAGTCCTCAGGTGCCTTAACAGAGACTATCTTCTGGGAAATAGAGAAATCTTTTAGAGGGGTTTCCTAGTGAAGGTGCCTTCTTGGGGATAAATGACAATACTACTGAAATTAAAATTCAGCCTTTCTTTTTCCCAAGACACATATTTGCTGAGAGAAATTTGAATAACAATTGCTCCTCTCTCAGCTCCAGGCCTGATATGAATTATGGTTTATCACAGCCAAACTATCTTTGCACAGATGGCTCTTCTCTCAAGGACCACACCTCCTTGAAATGTGGATTCTTTTGGAATACCTTCTCGCACATTTTGAAAGATAAGTCTTTAAAATAAAGCTTTTATTTTTAGAGTGCCCATTATTTTGTAGGCATGTTGTGAATGATCTTAAACCTCATGCCAATCCTATGACAGGAGACAAATTAAGTAACTTCCTCTAAAAGAGCAAGCTACATCTATAATCACCAATTTTTCCTGCTCTGACTTTCTCAATCTTGGGTTTTTCATTTGATTCATTTTTCTGGTGACTAAAATATGCCCTCAAGTACATTTTTCCTAAAAAAATACCTCAGCCTGTGTCCACTTTGAGTCTTTAAAGAGAGGTTCTATATAATGTTTCCACTGTGCTTTTACTCATGTATGACAATACTTTGGTCATTCTTTCTTTCCCTGCAAACTGGAAGTATAGCATAATGTGTAACATGTTAAGGATTAGCAGAGTTATTTCCTAAAAATGCAGATTCCTGGTAAGAGTTCATATAATTCTGATGCAGATGTTTTGTGAATGACACCTTGAAAACCACTGTACGGTGCTTGGCATTACAGCCTAACATCAGACTCTTGGAGTCTTTGCTTTGTTTCTTACTAGTTTTGCAACAGTGAATATATTTCTTAATCTCTCTAAGCCTCAGTTTACTTATCTGTAAAATGTGACTAATGATAACATATACGGGGGGATTAAATGACATAATGCCTGTAAACATGCAGCATAGCTCTGAAAAGTAAATGGTTGACAATTGTTTGCTAATTTTACAATATTATTTGCCATGCCATTATCTACCTTTACAAGTTATAAAAAATAGTGACATGGCCCCCAATTTTTTTCATTAAACTTTTCCTGATTGACTTTGTACTTGGACCCTAGAATTATATCTTTGTCTTTGAAATTAAAAAAAAGTATTTGCTTAGATGTGTTTTTTTTGTTTTTCTTTTATTTTTTTCTAGTTCATAGTAGCATTCTTGATGTCTTGCTTTTGTTCAGGAAAGTTTTCCTTCTTCTTTTTGTCTTTCAATAATTGTTCTGCTCTGAGAATTTTTGTAATTCTTTCTTTACATTCTGGGGAATCTTCAAGAGCATGCTCGTTACATTGTCAATTTCATAAAGGCAATGCCGAGTCTACATTTTGCCAATACTAATGCTATTTAAATCATCTTATAGGGTTATTAATTTATTTATTAATTAATTGATCTGATGGGTCTCCTAAATTTTTAATCATCTCACTTTTTTTTTCTATGATAGAATTGACATTTTATTGAATTTAAGATTCTGAAATAGTAGAAATCTAAAATTTATGTTCCCCATAGTAAATAGCTTGCTCTGGTGGGAATAAGGAAATGGATCATACTTGCAGTTGTGGAAGTATGAATTATGGATTATTAGCTTAGGTGTTTCAGATGATGAAATCTGTAAGAGCAGGATTAGGCATGGTAGAGATAGAAATTTTATATTTGCTGAAGCTTGGTTATTTGTGGGAAGTCCACATAAAGCTGCCTAGTAGAAATGGATATTCAGATCTCGATTTTGAAAAGTCTTACCTGAAGATAAGTGTTTCAGATATTACTCTACACTTGATAATGTGAGCAAAGGAAATCAACCAGAGAGAAGGTACATGGGACAGAGGCTGGGAGTAGAACATTGGAGAACAATCACATTTCAGTGATGAGTTTACATTTGAAGAATGCCATTAGACTATGAAAAGTGTGACTAGAGAAGCAAAGAGGGAGGAATTCAGGAAAGAAGATTAAAAGAGGGCTCAGCAGTGACAGTGCTACAGAGGCTAAATAGCATGAGAATGTGGAGGAAATGACAAGATTCGTAAAATAAAATATATAACGGGTTATTGACGTAGCATTAGAATGAATTTTTGTAATTCAGGAGAGGTAGAAAAATAGCAACAATAAATTTAATCTACACCTTCGATAAGCTTTTTTTGGACAAAACAAGAGAGACAAAAATGGTAGAGATCTGGCATGAATTGCATTAAAGACTGGGAGCTAGCTGAAATAAGCCGAAGATACAAGTAGCATGAGAATAATTAATGGAGGGAAGTTCAAAGGGTGTGAGAAAAAATGGAGATAAAGCACAGAAGGAGGGAGGTGTTATTCTTGGATAAAAGAGACTTCTGAGATTAACCAGAAAAGGCAAGTATATGTGTGAACTCAATAGGTTTGTTGGAAAGCAGAGGTAACATGTTAGAAATATCTGTGTGAGAGTGTGTCAGGAGATTTAAAGAACATTATGGAGTGATTGCATTAATTCCAGTGAGGATGCTGGCATTAAAGAATGTCAAAGTGTTTTCAGTGTCCCTATCATATTGACAATAATAAATTCATAATAAAACCAACCAATTTACATAGTTGTATCAAAATATTTTTTCTAGAACCATTTAGTACCTTGAGTCTGCTGGCATAGTATTTGCAGGGAAGATGTGCCAGAGAAGAGGTAAAGTTACTGAATCAAACAAAAGTATTGAAATCTACACGAATGGGATCTAGGCTGGGTTAGGTGTGCCAGATACCTGCCATGCCCATGGTGTTCTCTGAGGAAACTGCAGAGTCATGCCAACCCTCTCATTCTTTGTGTCATGCCAATCCTATCATCAAGTTACTAGGTCAGAAATAGGCACCCAAAGGTGAACAACAATGGGTGGAGCTACAAGATGTGCCTGGCATGAAAACCGCCCAAGAATGATGTTTTAGTTTTTTGCAACATAACTAACCCACTTTCTCTGTGAGATGTACATGACATAGTATGGTTGTGTATTATAAAACAAACTACTGTATATACCTATAAGACAAAAACTGAACAAAATAAAAATTTTTTTAAAAGTGATTGGATAGGAAGCATAAAAAAGAAATGTGAGAAAAAGTGCATGTTAAACAAAAAAATTACCTGTCATAGCTAAACCCTAATTTAAAAAATTAATTCTAACAATGAACTAAATGGAATTATGTTTTGTTTTTCATAGGGACCATACAAAAGTATAAGTACAAAATTTAATTTTATATATTCTTTATTAGCAAAAATAGAGTATTAAAAATAATGTAGTATTATTTCTTCTCTATGAGAGCTTTGAACTTTTTTTTTGGTTGAGAACTAATACCAGGATTTGGGATAGGAGAGTTGCTAGGGTTCTTAAAAATATACAGACTTGGAAATATTTTAATCCTTTCCAGATTGGTCTCACTTTCAAGAACTGGCCCTCAGTAGGTATGCTATTGTTTTTGGTCTTAAAAAACTCACTTTCAAACAATTCTCTTTGCAGGATAAGTAAAATAGGATAATCAGTGTGTTATCCCATTTCTTTCTCTGATACCTTAAATATCTCGTTGGAGTAATAACACCTACTACAAATAATAGCAACCATTGATTAAACTCCTGCAATTTTGTCTGGCACTTTAAAAGTTATATTCTTATTCTTCTGTGCTTGCATATTATTCTTATATTCCAAATTATATATAGAATCTGTGATAATTACAACAGCCTTATATGGTTAGTAATATTTTATCCATGTTAGAGTTTAGGAGACTGAAACTCAGAGCTATTATGTGATTTGTCTGAATTGCTACAGTTCCCTAAGTGTTGTACCAAGAATTTCAAGGTAAAAATTCATCTTTCCGCTCATCTTTTTCACCATCTGTCACACAGAATTTATAGAAAGATCAATACAGGGACTTAGTTTTCTGGAAATATGGTATCCACATTCTTGAAAGTACTAATATAATATCTACAGTCTGTTTCTAGGGGCATAACCATAACATTCTAAGAAAATTTTTAAAGATCATTATTGTTTTTAAATTATTCACTCAATGTCTATTATAACTGTAAAACTCCCTGCCCCCAAAAAAGACCAGTCCTTTAATACTTGTTAGTAATATACTAATCTGTATATTTAGTACAAGGCAAATAAAATATGAAATAAGAAAATAGTTATCTTTTATAAACATTTTGAAATTTTAATTTTTTAAAATAATTTTTGTAAATTATATTATTTATCATATTTTAAGAGTTTGAAGTGTGAATTTATATGCAAGACTAAATGTCAGACTAGAATACCATTTCATTTGTTGATACTGTTAATATATACTATATATTTTGTAAAAATCTATTTAATTATATAATGAACACCATGAGAAAATTATACTTTGCAGAAACACTCTAAGACAATTATAGCTCAATTTTGCTTCCCTAGAATGACAAATAGCAGAACTGCCCCTCTCTCCCACTGCCATAACATCCTCAAGTCAGAAAGGGCCAGAAGATTAGATTACAAATTCTAATATTTTTTGCTACAGTAATATTTTAATGTCATTACAAGAGAATAACATTCAGCCCTCCAGTAATTATTAAATTAAGCCCTAAATGTTTTATAGCATGTTAAAACTCAGAACAGAATCTGCAGTGTGAGAAAACTTGGGAGGATCTTAATTCTTACACTTCATCAGCACTACCACCATTATCTGATGAAGGCATTGACCAACCTCAACCTGAATATGTCTGAGTTTATAGAATTCTCTACCAGTTATAAGACCCCATTCAAAGAATGCTCAGTTCTAATTCTTAGAGAGTACTTTTAGAGAATTCAGTTGAAAAAGTTATATTCATTTGTCCTAGTTTTACCCTCTGTGGTTAAACTAACAAGCTATAATCCTTTTTCCATATGGAAATACTTCTGTTACTTGAAGGCAGTTATTGAATTTCTTTGTGTCATCCCAGATCCTCCAACTATTTCTCTTGATCTTGAGACCCTCACCATATTCGTCACTCGTCCTAGAAAAGGTCCACTTATGACACATCTCTGGATGATGGAAAATAATGCAGTGTTACTGCTCACTATTTCTAGACTTTTATTCAGGAGATCCTTAGGGTGAATAGATTTAACAAACATAATTTTGACTATTTTAGAGCAAATTCAAAGGCCCATGATATAAAGTGATTACTAATTTTGCCAATTGAAAAAGAACCAAATTGCACAGGTTACAGGATCACTGTACAGATGCAAATCACTTAATGGATAAGGGTGAGTGAATAAACCTGATTAGAAAATATCCATATTGCTGTGTAGCTTTCTGATTCTATAATTCTCAATATGCAAATACAGCTTTTGTTAGCATGTGTGTGTGTATACATGTGTGTGTATGAAAAGTGACCATAAAAATTAAGCCAACTGCCAGTGCTGTGTTGGAAATAAAGTAACACTAAAAGGTCTAGGAATGTTATGATGAGAGCCACAAAGTATGTTGATAATTCATTCTTTAAATTTGATACATAACATGAGTGAGTCTACCTTATGTGTTCTACATAATTTTAAGGCAATTAATACAAATGGAAATGACTGTCCAACCAGTTTAAGTTTTCTCATCTAATAATGAACAAAAATTTATTGATAGGCAATTTCTAGGCTGATATGTCCAACAAATGAAACCCTCTATACTGAAATGATTTGAGAAACAGTCAAGAGAATTGAAGATTTCTGCATAAAGAAACTTACAGATTCAAAGGTTCAAGATATATCCTTCATGATATCAAAGGTCTACAGAATCTTTTATGAAATAGGCTAAGGAGATACTAGAGATTTTTCAGTTAATACTCACACTGAAAGTAAAGATGTGGGATAACAGCATTGCAAAAACCCCATAGCACTGGACTCTGTAGTAGGCTGCATAATGGCTACCCAAAGATATCAGATCAGAATATATAAACTCTTACACCTCAATGATGAAAAGATAAATAACCCAATAAAAAGATGGGCAAAAGATAAAAATAGACATTTCTCCAAGGAAGATGTGCAATTGACCAATAAATACATCAAAAGATGCTGAACATCATTAGTCAGGAAATGAAAATCAAAACCACAATAAGATACCACTTGACACCACTTCTAGAAAGACTAGAATCAAGAAGGCAGATAAGAATCAACAAGAATGTGGAGAAATAGAAGAAAGCTTCATATTCTGCCTCTGCTGGTGGGAATGTAAAATAGCACAACAGCTTTGGAAAACCCATCACTCAAATGATTAAACAATACCGTATGACCCAGCAATTCTATTCCTAGATATGTACTAAGAGAAATTAAAACACATGTTCACACAAAAAACTTGTACATGAATGTTTATATCAGCATTATCCATAATAGCCAAAAGGTATAGATAGTCCAAATGTTACTCAACAGATAAACAAAATGTGGCATTTCGTACAATGTAGTATGTAGTCATAAGAAGGCATGAAGTAAGGATACATGCTACAACTTGGATCAACCTTAAAAATATGTTAATGAAGAAAGCCAGTCACAAAATCCATATGTTATGTGACCCCATTCATATAAAATACAAATAGAGAAATCTATAGAGACAGAAAGAAGCTTAGGATTAAGGTGGGGGGAAGTTGGCAATAGGGGCTGTTACTAAATGGTAAGGGTTTCTCTTTGACTTGACAAAAGTGATCTAAAATGGGCTATGGTGATGGTTGCCCATATATGTGATTGATTATGCTAGAAATAATTAATTATTCACTTTAAAATGGGTCAATTATATGGTATAAAATGATATCTCAAAAGAGCTGGAAAAAATTAGTTTAATTTCTATGTGCTGAAAGAGAAACATACCCAAGGTGATTGTTAAATTTTTTAAAAGTTGTAAGAATGGACAGAAACCAGCAGTGCTAAATGGAAAGCTAGTCCAGACCCCACTGACAAATAAAATAATAGCATCAGCAGGAGAGCCAGAGGGTTCTCTCTGACTGGAGGGACTTCTCATACATCTTTGCTTGCTTTAAGTAAGTTCACAGACATCAACCACATGCATGATCCCGTAAATGGCATAAACAACTAAGACTGGGTGCTCATTGAGGACCACATAACAGAATCTTCTCTTTTCAGGGAAGCATCATTCATTACCTTGTAGCACCAAGTGTGGCTGGTGAGGACTTTGTGAACCATTTGAATACTCTAAGAGAACTTTTACTTGTTTAGTTTTTCCTTACAGAAATGTTTTAGAATCTTTTCTTCATATCTGGAGATCTGAAATTTCACAAGAATACCTCCAAGAATGGATTTTGTTTTCAATTTTATTTAGCTGTCTAACAGCCTCTGAATCTAAAGACCTTTATTTTACTTCTTTTACACTTTTCTCAATTCCATTTCACTCAATTTGCCCTCACAGTACACAAATTCCTTTTATATTTTCAGGCTGAGTTTTTGTGCTAATACTCTATGAGATAGTTTTCAGTCATATCTCTGAGCACCACTGTACTGTTTTAATTCCTGGCAGTCATAATTTTAATTTCTAAGAACCTTTTCTTGTTCTATGATTCTTTCACTGTTTCATCAAAGTCTGTTATCTTATGGCTACAAAATCTTAGACCCTTTCGGTACACGGGTGACTACATCAATTGCTTATTTTGATCTTACGACTGCAAACAGGGGCCTCTTAAATCAGAATAAGAAGGCCCTTACTCTGACATGTTCAACTCTTATAAAGTAACTATAATCCTAACTATTTTATTATAGAGAGTCGTCCTTCAGTTTTCTTCGTATGGTACAAACTTCAAGCTCACAGTTGTACTGCATCAACAGGGACGTGGGTTGGACCAGCACCTCACCAATGCAGTTAGATGCTGACACCGTTCTTTTCCTCTCAGGGCAGCACCCCTTGTGAGTACCTGCTGACTCCATTTGAAGGCTCTTCATAGGTGTCCCGGTCCCTAGGAAAATAGCCCTGGTTATCACTTTTTAGACTGATTCCCTATTTATTCCTGCTTGTGTTATTTCTGCTTTGTTTCATCTGTCATCACACGCATGTCTGTTTTTTGTCTTCCCGAGTTGCGTTTATAACTTCAGTCCGCTGTTGGCTTTCACTCCTATTTTCTTGCTATTGTGGATTGTTCACTTTTGCACACCTTTATTTTTATTTCAGGGGTGTTTTGTAAGATCCAGGAGGCATATGAATGTTTTCAGGCCACCATCTTGAACCAAAAGGTATCAGAACCAAGAAAAACATCAAATGGCATTTTTATAAACAAAATCCTGAATAGTAAAGCCATACCCAGACAAAAACAATGTAATTAAGTGGATTAGGCCACCTGCAAGAGGCAGATTTTTAATACCTTTGGCAAAACAGTTAAGAGCAAGACTTAATCAAAACATCAACCATAGTAACACCAAAACCTGATGAAGCCATGGGAAATTGTAAGGTCTCAGGTGATGCTGGAATAAATAGGAAAGCAAAGTCTATCTGGGAGAAAGGTTAAGAAAACTCCTTTGTGACATGGAACTTTGAGTGCCACATTTTTGATAAAATAGATAACAATGAGGCTCTGTATATTCTTGAAAGGGAGGATGACAGGAAGAATGCAATGTTTGGAGACCATTGTCATACCAGTTGTACAAGCAGTAAACTGAATCAAGGGCAGGCTAGGTAAAGCAAGGAAGATCCTGTGTACCTTTGTTGATACAGTCTAAGAATGAAGGTCTAAGGAACTAGTGGAGGATGGTGGGGATTGAAAAGTAAGAGGAGAGGAAGTCCTCTTGCTATTTCATTTAGTTCCATTAATTGTATTTTACTTCCAAAAGGAAAATAAAATAAGAACAAGAACTACAAAAAACAGGATCTGAAACAAAGTGTCATCATCTGTAAAATCAGAGAAGATAAACTAGGCAGATGTTACATTATTTTTCTACTTTTCAATATTTAAGAAACTATAATAAAGTTAAAAAAATAAAGAATAAAGGGAGGGCATAAGAATTTTGATTTTTAGGTGTTGTACCTGCAAAATTCACAGCAAGGGTTTAAATCTTGCTGGGATTTTATCTCAGATAAAAACAGAATTGACTTAAACTCTGTGAGTCACAGATACCTAATCTTCAAAATGAATTCGATAGTATCAACCTCAGAGAATTCTTGGGAAAACAAAATATGGTGGTATGTGGAAAATCAAGTTTGCCTATTACTATAGAAGCCTTGCAAACCTTTTTTTAAAGATAAAACATCATATAGATAAGTGAGGCATATCTCAACTTTGCAAACTATTATTTAAAAACAGTGTTTTGCCACACCAGTTTGTACTAATAAGAAATAAAATTAAGGAAAAATAGATAAGCTAAAACAGTCTAATTTTAAAAATTACTCACTGAATCTTCTTATGCCAATTAAAAAAAAAAAGTCATTTAACCATAAGTCAGTTTCCTTATTCAACACATACACTTTAATTACAGGATGCACTATGGTTTTACATTTTATATGCCTCCAAGTGATCTAATATTATTGTTTCTAAATCTCCAGTAAATATAGTCAGCAGAATGCATTGTCTCCATGCCTAATTTCACTCTGTAACGTACTGATCTGAGAACTTTTTGAATTACATATTAATTCTGAGGACAAAATTTTCTTCTGGAGTTGAAAAACTCAGGCAAAGCCAAGAGTACCAAAATTATTAGATATAAGATGTAATTATTTTTATTATATTATATTTTATATTTTGCTGTACAAAAATACAGTATGATTTATGGTGATCAATTTTCACAATATTATTTAAATCAATTAATGTTTTTATGTCTAGGAAATACCGTGTCACCAGAATACATTTCACTTCTGTTCATTCTTTGCTCATGTGAATGACTGCTTAGAATAATTGCCAATGGTTACCTATTTTCATGTCCTTTTCATGGCTAATGAAAATCTAGTGGTTGTTACTGTTTTCTATGGTGAGTTGGAAGTAGGAAATGAATTAACTGGAAATTAGTAAATTTCCTCTTTATATTTAGTGTAGTATTCTCTTGAAAAGTTACCAAACCAAAATCTTAAATGGAATAGCAATTCTTAAAGCATTATAATTGATAAATTTCAGGTTTTTCCATAGTTAACTAAAAATACTTATCAAGATTTTGCCGAGACTCATAATGAAAGTTATAATCATCATGTATCATATCATTGTTAATTTACTGGCAGAAGAGAGTTCTAGATTTAAAAATATCACTTAAATAACAATCTTGTGATTATCAGTTTTCTGTAAAACTTTAGTATTGAAGTAATAAAGCAACTGGACCCAAGTCTCTCTATCTATAGGTTAATAACATTTTTTAAAACAAAAAGAACTTCTGCAAAGAAATTTCTCTAGTATATATATATATAGATTTCATTGTTTGAGTCCAACAACTCATGGACCTGAATATCAGTGGGGCTAGTTGATAACAGCATTTCCTCTACAAAATAAGTTTTTAAAGTGTGACTTGGGTGTTTGCATGAAAGTGTGAATTGAGCATTGGTTAATGAAACCTGTGTGCAACATATAGACAGCTTTGGGGCAGGATCTTAATGAGTAACTACAGCTGCCTTGTTTGGCTCATTGTATCAAGCAGCAGAGAAACTGCTTTATCCAAGGTGCTAGATCTCAGATGGTGGTGTTATCTTTTGTTTATCACACTGTTCTGAAGCATTCTGAAATTTTTTCTATTTGGTGTCTCTTTTTACTGTCTTATTTCAATGTTATGCTCCATTATGAAAATAGGTGGTAAACATTATGTAAGAATCACTGGGTTAATATTCCCTGTGCTGATGGTGATGGTTGCAATGTAACAAACACCTGGAATTAGTAATCAAATGGTAGATTATCCTAGTGGTATTTAGGTTTTATACCTATATACTCACAACTTCTTAAAAACCATTATCATCAAACACTTCTGGAGGAAAAATACCTTTGTTATTATAATCTGCTGCTCTCCTGTCAGGTCTTTTTTTTTTTCCATTAAAATTGCTTTTGTGCCTCAACTGTTTAATAACTTGAGATTTCTCAAGTGTGATTGTTGACTTATACCAGAGGAACTTTGATCCAGCAGTGGTATACAGCATGTGAACCAGCTCCGCTAACTGTTGCTCCCGATAACATACTTCCACGTGATACCACACTCATCCCAATCAGCGTGCCCCTATAACAACTATAATGCTTGTGTTCTTCTGAATAAAGGGAAAGCTTAAGCAAATAAACACAAAACCTTTAGGGAAAAATAGCTTATTAAAAAATCTGTGCAGGGATCACGATGGAGAGCTTCTCCTCATTTCTCATCAGAAGGCTGTGGGATCCTATCAGTGAATGCCAAAGGTGACCCAAAATGGTTTCCCTTGCCATTAATTTTACCCTGGCCAGCAGCAAAGAAGTGCTAGTTAGTTCAAGGAACTTGCAGGAAACTTTAGTATCCTGATCCATACTTTAAATATGAATATTAATTTATCTTTCATGATGAAATATTGAAACATTCCTACTCATAATCTCTTTCTGTTTATTTTCTAATCATGTAATTCCTTCACCAATAAGCCAGTGAGAATAATAGTAACACACATAGAACATTGTTTTTTTAATCTTTTTCTTTGATTCAAGCTTTGGGAAGTAGGAACGATTATCAATGTTTTTCTATTATTAAAGTATGCTGTAGCCTTCAGAGGGGTGAGATGACTTCAGGAGAATGAATACTGTAGGGACAAAATTTCATCTCATTGCCACACAATAAAATCCATGTGTTTTCTGTATATCATGCTAGTGGTTTAGATTTAATTTCTCATGGTGTCAATATTTTTAGAATAAATAATAAATGTCCAATCTGATTATAAACATTCTTATTACCAATCTTTTTTTTTATTAAGGTATCACTGATATACAATCTCAGGAAGGATTCACATGAACAACATTATGGTCATTACATTCATCCACATTATCGAGTGCCCCCTCCCAGCCCCACCACATCAGCGTAGCAAGATGCCACAGAGTCTGAGGAGCAATCCTGAAGGAAGTAGGAGTGTTTTGTACGAGCACCAGATGCTGCATTTGGTGAGAATGTTCTTGGCACCACATGATTGCAATGATGTGTTCTATTCTAACTCTTTCTGTTCCTTCTTTCTATTTCGACTTCTTCTGCATAGACCTTTAACATCTGGACCCATGCAATAACTAAGTTTAATCACTGGATTTGGGTGACTAATAAAAAGGATTGTATATTTGCAAGTGCTCTCAGAAATGATAAAATGGTATTAAAAAAATATTCTTCACATTGATACAAAATTTTAAGAACCTATTAAAGGTATATTTTTCTGTCACTATCTGTTAAAATAGGAAGCTTACATGCACTCATATTCTTTCTCTCTCCAAAATTCAAGTGCAGTAATACTCTGAATATGTTAAATCCCTTAGTTTATCTTTGGATAGATGGTTAGAATTGTTTTTCTAGTGTTTTAGACACACTAGATCATGTGGGGGAAAAAAATGGGAAGGAAATTAACTTTTTTTGAGTGAGGTACCAGACACTATGCTACTTACTTAACACCCAATATTTTATTTAATCGTAAAACCACCCTTTGGGAAAGATGTTAATATTCCCTTTTTTATCAGTGAGGAACCTCAAGTATACATTGGCTAAACTACTGGTCCACATTAGCAGAGTGATAAAATATGGTTTGAACAGGACTCTCCCTGCTTTTTCTTTCTACTCTGTAACAATAGTATTAGGCTATAGTGATTGAGGGAACAAGGCTTTATTCTCTTTTTATCCATTACACTAGCTTCGAAGATAGCTTTTCCTCTGAATAAATCATTTTCAATACTTGGTAAATATACCATCTCTTACTTTTGACAAAATTTAAATTGATAATTCCAGAGTTGGTACTTGTAGATAACAAAAGATTTTTGTTTCCTACTTAGCATTAAATTCATTAATAACAATACCACAAAATTACTTCTGCCAAAAACCTCATGAAACAGGAACTAATCAAAGCTAACACACTTAACAACTAATGATGATTTTAATTTAGCTGTAAATGCCTTAAAGGCTAGTAATTAAGGAGCAGTTACGCGCTTTTTGTTTTGCGAAATAAATTATTGCTGTATGTTTTGCCACAATTTTTTCTCTTTAATTTTGCTAAAATAGTGTTCTCTGTGCAAAAATTTAAAATACATCTAATGGCTAGATAATTTAGATAACTATATTATAATAAATTTTCAGTTAAAATAATGTCTCCTGAAGATATTTTGAAAATAAAACCAGAGACAAATGTGTTATTAAACAACAACAAAAAGAGCCAAGTAAATAAACTCTTTGCAGCCCTTGATTGCCTGGTACTTCTCACTTCAGAATTAATGAAGGGTTATTTGTTTAGCAACAGGAATGTGAGTCATATATCCTAACAATTTTATGGCTCTGAACAATAAAGGCTAACCCAAAATTGCATATTTTCACCAGAGATGATCATCCATATTTTCTCTTTAGCAGTTAGATCAGTAGCTCCAAAATTAGAAAACTGAATTTGAGATCAGTGATAATATTACTCTCTTGTATTTATACATGGCTAGTGAAGAGGTTCCAACAGAAAGGGTATGGGCAGGGACTTTGTCCTTCTACATGCTAAGAATGCCAAATATAAAATTGTGAATAGTGCCAATGACCATTCATGAAGACAAAATCCTTTCTAAGAGACCATCAAAAAAGTGAGGCAATAATTTTGAACCCCAGGATGAGAAAAACAAATGCATTCTGAAATGGGATTGGAAAGAAATTGGGAGTTAGGAAAGGACTAAATTCTGTGTATATAACTATAGTAGCTGATACTTTTTCCCTGCTCTCCGGTAAAAATTCATTTAAACATGGTCAAATAATAAATATTAAATAAGGAAAAAATAAAGCCATTTGAAGTCTCCAACAGTGAAATAAAGTTAACCAACATTAACTTTGTGATGGCTATATGTGTTTTGTGTTATAATGTGTAGGTATATATATGTGTGTGTATAATAAATATACATACAAATAAATAGATTTTTACATAAATGAGAAGGCCACTTCCATTGTATTCTTTGGGAATGGTGCAGCCCTGGAGCTAGGCAATGTGTAGATTCCATAAGTGGAGAATGGTACACATGTTGTTATTGTTATTTTCGATTTCTTTTTGAAAAATGTAAGGCCTTCCCTTATTAAAACCCCACGGTTTCCATCTCCTCCTAAGGACATTAGGACATCAAATGTAATCATGTCTTTAGTACAGATATTTAATCATATCTGTACTTCAGGGTCCAATTGTTTCAGAAAAATTAGATTGAATCATATAAACTTTTCTTCTTTTCTCGATTTTTTGTAAAGGCTTAATACTCCATATTGTACATGTATCCCAATTTATTCAACCTTTCCTTATTGATAGTTCCCATTCTTGGCCACGGTGAGCAATGTTGAAATAACATCCTTTTATATGCCCTTCCAACTTGGTGCTTACCTTTCAGTAGAATAGGTTCACAGGAGAAACATTTCTGGATTGAAGTGTAAATAACACAAATTTTAATAGGAAATCTGTAACTCTTCACATTTCACATTTCTTGCTGCATTGTGTATGACATCAGCACTGGTTACAGTCTTTTCCAATCTGACCACTGGAGAATTTTCAGCATCAATTCAGATATTAACTGACCCTTTATATTTGTTCTTCAGGTCCTTTGTCCATTGTTCTATTTAGTCTTTTTCTTGTAGATCAGGAAAGATACTATTATATTACTAAAATCAACCCTATACATTTAGAGAAAATTATTTTTGCCCACATGTACTTTTTACCTGTTGTCATGTAAAATTTTGTAATTTTCCTCGATTTGATATATAAATATAGCTCATCTTTTCTTTTGTGACTTCTAAGATATGAAGCTTTACCTAGGGAGACCTCTGGTGCCCCTTGATTACACATATAGGGATTTAGATTTTCTGCAAAAAACTTCTTTTATGATATTGCTTTATACACTTTATTTTTTCACTATTTTGAACTATTTTTACAAATGACATGAGATGGAATTGATTTATCATTTCTTTGTAAAACAATTTGTGGCAGTTTATCCTTTTCTTCCACATATTTCCATATGTGTGCTTTTTATGTCAGAAAACTAATTCTGAATTCTATATCTGCCTCATAAATTTATCTATTTCTATACAAATAACCATAGTGATCTGATGGCTATGTAGTATGTTCTGATATCTGGTAAGCAAGTATCCCCTTAGTTTCTTAACTTAGTATCTTATTATCTTCTTTGAGAAAGATAATTTACTGTAAGCTTAATCATTTCACGCACTTTCAGATGAGTCTTTTGAATTGTTCATTGGAACTGCATTGTACTTACACAAAATTGAGGGAATATATACTGCTAAGGTATTTTGTCCCACTCAAGACATATATTTTTAATTTACCAAGATTCACTTTATGTCTTTCAGCCAACATAGTTTTTCTATGTAGATATTGTGTTTCTCTTATAAAATATATTTCTTAATATTTCAGAGGGTTTTTCTTGGTCCCCATTGTAAATGGAATATCATTTTCAATTTTTACTTTCAGGCATTTATTGCTAAAGTATAGAAAAGCTATTAACTTTGGATAGTCTCTTAAGAATTCAATATTTTCTAGTTTTTTTTCAAGGTATGCAATAATATCATCAGGAAAAGGAAATAAAACTATACTTTCTTTTTAGACATTTATATCATTTAATTCATTTTTTGTTATATTGTATTAAGTCCTCAAAGGCAATGATAATTAGTAACATCCTAGTAGAAATTCTAGTATATTTCCTAATTTTAATTAAACTGATTTTAATGATTATCATTTTAGATATTTGTTTCTAATTTTTGATAGTCTTTACTATATTGAAATATTTCTTTTATTTCTTTTAACTTAAGTTTTCTCAGCAATAATGACAGGATATAATTGTATTTTCAGCATCTCTTGATATGTTTTATTTTTTTCTCTTCTCAATTATTGATATAACTGATTATATAGGTCAGTTTCCTGATACTGAATACCCCGTATTCTTTAAGATAAACCTTGCTTGCTTACAGTATATTATTCTTGTAATACATTGTAAGACTTCATTAGCTAAGTGTTACTTAGTATTTATAACTATATTTCAACATATCTTTATAACTTTATTACTTTTATAACTTCATAACTTTATTTTATCTTATAACATTATTAATAAATGAGATTGATCTATAGTCTTGTATTTGTTTTTCCTTTCCAGCTTTGTTTTTAACGCTGGTTTTATAAATCAACTGTAGAGAATTCCATCTGCAATAATTTGAATAATCTTAGAATCACTTTTTCTTTAAAGTTTAGATACATCTCAACTCTGAAACCATCTGTTTTACGGGTTTTTTTTTCATGGTAACTTTAATCACCTTAACTTTGCAGTGGTAATTATCCTACTCAAATTCTCCCCTTTCTCTAACACCAGTCAGTATTAATAGTTTGACAACAGGCTGAAAGGCAAACATGTCCTTTCTCCGAGTTTTCATTTCTTTCAGTGAGATAGATATAGCCATCTCTCACTGTTCTTTATCTCCTTTATCATTTCTAGTGTCTGTCTTTGCTCTTTTTTCCATTCTCAAGATTGTAAAGATTTAATTTATTTTATTCATTTTTTCTTCTCTCCTCTCTATGAATACAAACATTTTAAATCATAGTCTTCCTGATACACAACTTTCCCTGTAATTCACAAGTTTTGTTTTTGTTTTCTTACAGAATATTGTATCCAACAGTTTCTAGGTAATGAATATTTTTTTGTATTTCTTTTTCGATCTAGGAAAATGTATTTAATTTCAAAGTATTAAATTCAGGTAGCTTTATGATTCATTAAACCTTTTTATTACATTAGAATGGAGAAAGTGTTTTTAAACTTCTACTTGGGAAAACAGTAGTTTTCACTATCAAGCATAGAGGTTTTTATTAATTTTACTTTTTATCTTTATTAGTTGTGATGTACTAATTTCACAGATATCAAAATATAAAAGAAAGTTATGCATTGGAACCAATCATTATATAGTACAACCAGTCTACCCTGTGTGGATTATTTTTTAGTTTGATTTTCTTTGATCCTTTTTCTCCCCCTGGTTTGATCACAGTTGCTCTTCATTTCCTTTTTACCCTTGAAAACTTTTAAAATTATTCTTAGTAGTTACCATTCAGTATAATTTTCTAATTATCTTTAACATCTTCCCTTTTTTATATCGCAGAATATTTGTCATTATTCATGTCATTCTCCTATTTTTCCCTCCTTTCTGTGAGGAATTTGGAAAGCTTTCTTCTTGTTTTCTCCCACATCTCAATTTCTCTGTTTTGTTGGGTAATTATGCACTTAGTAGAATTCATCTTGATGTATGTCTCTCCCATTTCAACAGCTTTCTTAAACTCATATTATACATTTATAGAAAGTCAATATTTATTATTAATTACATATATATTCATTGCTCAACACTTTTTCGACTTAGGATTTATACCCCTCTCAAGGACCCTGAAGTGTAGTCTCATTTGTTAATCAGTTAGAGTCAAATATTTTCCAGAGTGTTGGATTTTTCAGTATCAGATAACACTGTATGTAAAACATCAGCTTCCCAGAGCCCACTGTGCTGCCCTTGTTTAATGGAGTTTCTTTTGAGTCCATCACACCAAGAGTTCATTTCAAACCAGAGTTGTAATGCTGTGTGAGGGTTAAATGAAACATTAGGAACACTATTTGTGAAGGTTTCATTATCATGCCAGGCATAGAAATATAGGTAGCAAATGTTCTATCTTTTCCAACTTTTTTTCCCCTGAATCAAAATATTTGGTTTTATCAGTAGGTCATGGAACATTTTAATACGTGGAATGACTGGATCAAATGTTTGTTTTAAAAGGTTCTTGGATAGAAATGTGGAGGGTCAGATAATGCCTAGGAGACCACTCAAGACAAAAGTGGGGAATGTTGAAGGAGGATGAATCTGTAGCCAGAGAGGCCAAAATGCAAGCTACAAATATACGTTATATGTTTTTGAAAATGACTATGTAGATAATGAACAGGTAGTGAAATTCTTTAAGACAGAGGGAATGTTCAAAACTGTGTTTTAGGGGCATTCTTCTAGATTAATATAAGGAAGATACCAAAAAATTGGAACCAGAGCAGGGAGATGTTAGAGTTTAATTGCCTAAGTGATGCATTCTTAAATCCTGACTTAATGGTGATGGAAATAGAAAGGACAATAATGGCCTTCAGCATAGTTAACTGCACTGAATGCTCACTTGGGCCACAATGCCAGGCACTGCTCCAAGAAGTCATTTAATCTGCACAACAGCATTGAGCACTCTTCATATTGTTATTATGCTCATTTGGCAGAAGTTAAATAACTTGTCTAAGTTGAGAAACAACAGAGTATTCAGCTGGATTCAAATTCAGACTAACTCTGAACCCTTTGATTAAAAACCCTGTGCTACATGAAATATTGTAAAGAGAGAATAACTGACTGGATGCCACTCATCAAAGGTTAGTGGCATGTGACCTAGAGATTTCTAGTCTGCGAGGAAAGTTGGAAATACTCTCTCAGGACTTTGATTTTAGAGTTAGGATTCATACTTATTCTCTTAGCTTGAGCTTATACTTCTCATAGAATGGACCCTCTAAATCTTTCCCTGACTGTGGCAGAACCTAATGTAAAAAGATATATCACATTTCTTTTAAAATATTCTGATTTGGTTCAGTCTGGCTGAGTCTCTGCACTTGCTGGGGTTTGTGAGACCTTCAGTGGAAGGTCTGGAACTCCCCCTCCTACACTTCATCAGGCAAGAACCAGGAAAATGAAGAAGGAAACTGTTCCCAGTCAACAATAGACTCCTTTGGCCAGTCTGTGTCACTGACATACTTAGTTCACCATCAGTCAGGCACAATTTTGATGCTCAGAGCCAGCATTGACATTGAGGCCCACCAAAGGACTCAAAGCAGAACACGTAAGGAATAAATGAATATGTGCCCATGCCACTAATTCCCATACAAACTTTATTTCTGGGTCCCTGAACTTGAGAGGGAACTAGTATTCTTTTACCTGGGAAACTAAAAGAACCTTGGTTTTCCCACGCTCAGGAAAACCACTTTTGTTTCCTTCAGTTCTTACCATTCGTGGCATCCTCATCACTTCCCTTCCTCAGAATATGTGGCTTAATCCTTCTACAGGCCTTGGGCTAACAGTATGTCACCAAGGTCAGAGGGTCAAATGTAGGTCACAGATGTGCTTAGTAAGGTCAATAAAGTGCTGATCTACACATTATTATAAATTGTCAGCAACTAAAAATGTGGATATTTCATATAAACATCTAGAGTCCATCATCCATTACATCAACAAAAAAAGGACAAAAACCATCTGATCATCTCCATAGATGCTGAAAAAGCATTTGACAAAATTCAACATTCATTAATGATAAAAACCCTCAACAAAATGGGTATAGAGGGCAAGTACCTCAACATAATAAAGACCACA
This sequence comes from Manis pentadactyla, assembly GCF_030020395.1. Taxonomy (NCBI): domain Eukaryota; kingdom Metazoa; phylum Chordata; class Mammalia; order Pholidota; family Manidae; genus Manis; species Manis pentadactyla. Next base: position 76,717,918 of record NC_080021.1, read on the forward strand.
TATGACAAACTGACAGCCAGCAGTATACTTAACAGTGAAAAGCTGAAAGCTTTTCCTCTAAGGTCAGGAACAAGACAAGGATGTCCACTCTCCCCACTTTTATTCAACATAGTACTGGAGGTCCTAGCCACGGCAATCAGACAACACAAAGAAATAAAAGGCATCCAGATTGGTAAGGAAGAAGTCAAACTGTGACTATTTGCAGATGACATGATATTGTACATAAAAACCCTAAAGAATCCACTCCAAAACTACTAGATCTAATATCTGAATTCAGCAAAGTTGCAGGATACAAAATCAATACACAGAAATCTGTTGCTTTCCTATATACTAACAATGAACTAGCGGAAAGAGAAATCAGGAAAACAATTCCATTCACAAAATTGCATCAAAAAGAATAAAATACCTAGAAATAAACCTTACTAAGGAAGTGAAAGACCTATACCCTGAAAACTACAAGACACTCTTAAAAGAAATTAAACAGGACACTAATAAATGGAAATTCATCCCATGCTCTTGGGTAGGAAGAATTAATATTGTCAAAATGGTCATCCTGCCTAAAGCAATCTACAGATTCAGTGCAATTCCTATCAAAATACCAACAGAATTCTTGAACGAACTGGAACAAATAGTTCTAAAATTCATATGGAACCACAAAGGACCCAGAATAGCCAAAGCAATCCTGAGAAGGAAGAATAAAGCAGTGGGGATCTTGCTACTCAACTTCAAGCTCTACTACAAAGCCACAGTAATCAAAACAATTTGGTACTGGCACAAGAACAGACCCACAGACCAGTGGAACAGAATAGAGAGTCTGGAGATTAACCCAAGCATATATGGTCAATTAATATATGATAAAGGAGCCGTGGACATACAATGGGGGAAATGACAGTCTCTTCAACAGATGGCGTTGGCAAAACTGGACAGCTACATGCAAGACAATGAAACTGGATTATTGTTTAACCCCATAAGTAAACTCCAAATGGATCAAAGACCTGAATGTAAGGCATGAAACCATAAAACTCTTGGACATAAACATGAGCAACTTCTTCATGAACATATCTCCCCAGGCAAGGGAAACAAAAGCAAAAATGAACAAGTGGGGCTATATCAAACTAAAAACCTTCTGTACAGAAAAGGACACCATCAGTAGAACAAAAAGGCATCCTACAGTATGGGAAAATATATCCATAAATGACATATCTGATAAGGAGCTGACATCCAAAATATATAAAGAGCTTACACACCTCAACAAACAAAAGGCAAATGATCCAATTAAAAAATGGGCAGAGAATCTGAACAGACACTTCTCCAAAGAAGAAATTCAGATGGCCAATAGGCACATGAAAAGATGCTCCGCACCACTAATCGTCAGAGAAACACAAATTAAAACCACAATGAGATATCACCTCACACCAGTTAGGATGGCCAACATCCAAAAACAAACAACAACAAATGTTGGCAAGGATGTGGAGAAAGGGGAACCCTCCTATACTGCTGGTGGGAATGTAAATTAGTTCAACTATTGTGGAAAGCAGTATGGAGGTTCCTCAAAAAACTCAAAATAGAAATACAATTTAACCCAGAATTCCACTCCTAGGAATTTACCCTAAGAATGCAGGAGCCCAGTTTGAAAAAGACATATGCACCCCTTTGTTTATAGCAGCACTATTTACAATACCCAAGAAATGGAAGCAACCTAAGTGTCCATCAGTAGATGAATGGATAAAGAAGACATGGTACATATACACAAAGGAGTATTATTCAGCCATAAGAAGAAAACAAATCCTACCATTTGCAACAACATGGATGAAGCTAGAGGCTATTATGCTCAGTGAAATAAACCAGGCAGAGAAAGACAAGTATCAAATGATTTCACTCATCTGTGGAGTATAAGAACAAAGAAAAAACTGAAGCAACAAAACAGCAGCAGACTCACAGAACCCAAGAATGGACTAATAGTTACGAAAGGGCAAGGGACTGGGGAGGATGGGTGGGAAGGGAGGGATAAGGGGAAAAATGGGCATTATGATTAGCATACATATTGTAGTGGTGGGTGGGGTCATGGGGAAGGCAGTATAACACAGAGAAGACAAGTAGTGATTCTATAGCATCTTACTACACTGATGGACAGTGACTGTAATCGCGTATGTGGTGGGGACTTGATAATGGGAGGAGTCTAGTAACCGTAATGTTGCTTATGTAACTGTAGATTAATGATACCAAAATAAAAAAATAAGAAAACAAAATTTTAAAAAAATGTAAGAAAGAAAAACATCTACAGCCCATATTCACAAGTAAGAAAAGTGGACTGGAGTGTTAATGGTTATTATTCTTGCGTATGCAGATCCCACAGCCTGCACCACCCCCAGTCTAGCCAGCCCTAGCGGCAGGTGTCAGTTCTATTTTTCATTTGACTCCTGAAGATATTCAGTGTATCTTCTGGCCTAAAGTAACCCAGAGTGAAGCTCAGTCTCCTAGGATATGAAGCTCCTCACTATTCTCTTATAAAATATCTTATTCTTTTATAATGAACCTGCAACTAAGAAAATATAAACACAATTGTTTTTCTATTCAGGTTGTTCTGTCATTTTAACTTTTTAGCAGAGTACTCTGCTTCTGCTATGGTAACGTTCTGTGACCTTGACCACTGATGCTTATACAATGAACTGAAGCAATGAAAGTGTTACTTATAACCCAGTGAGCACTACATCCAACAGGACAGAAGAGCTGCCCATTAAGTTTGTTGTGAATTGTCAGGAAGACTGACTACATAGATGTCTACTCAGAGCAGCAAGTCAGACGATAATGTGATTAATTTTTTGGATGCAAGTAGAAAAGTAATTGAAAGGAATGAAGCAAGAATGAAGAAACTAAGTTGGGGAGAAATCTTTGGTATGGTGTTCATGTCCTCTGTGGGACCACCTGACCCTGTTTCCTACCTACAACACAGTAACTGTTACTTTGTTGTATTGACCCTGGCTTCTCATGTCTTACAGCTAACTCATCCTGAGTTTGTCCTGTTTTGTGACATAATGTTTTGACAGTGGAATACAATAAAATTTCAATATGGATCTTAAAAAAAATTTTTTATGCCAACATTAGTACTGACTTTATTCAAAAAGTTGTAAGCTTCTCAACTCATTATGTTGTGAAACAGCAACAAATTGAAATAAGTTAGTTATGCCTGAAATGCCTACCCTAGTAGTTTCTGAACTTAACATGAGTATGACAACTTGCTTATAAGTCAAAATATTTTCTTCACCGTCACAATAATGCAATTGTAATTTTAGTATTCACTGATAGATAAAATTATAATAAAGACCTCTTATGAATTAATTAATATTTGAGATTTTCATACTTTGTAATCATGTTAAATTCAAATATGTTTGAAAGTGGGCCATCAGACACTATTTGTTGTTCATATAAACTTCTAGAATACTTGTGGTAGTTTTAGGACATCCTCCCCTTCCTGGAGTCCATAAATTGTACATTGGGAGCCGTTGATTTCCACAAGCATACTGACAGTTGAACTGCATAAATGAGTCTTATTACCCAAATCAAAGTATGTGTATCTGTGGGTATAACCTTATTATACTATGCATGACTCTAAGGGAACCATTCAAGAGAGTTAGCCATTACTTGTCAGCTTCCAGAAAATTGGCAAATTGTCAGTAACCCAACAAAGGCTCTCTTCTTGACATATTTCCAATCTGAACAGATTGTGAATAGAGTTGCTTTAATTCAGCCTGTCTCAAAGCTCACTACTGTAAATCAAAGAGATGTACGGCCTGAGAATCACATGAGAAAAAATTACTTTATAAGGCATGCTAGATAAAAATCTGTCATATCATCTGTTTTACAGATCTACCATTACAATTCATAGGTACTAAAAGCAGGAAACAAAAATAAAATGTCACTGTTTCCATTAGTGTCAAAAGTACACATATAAAAGTCTCTTGTCATATCAAGGAGAAGCAATAGCTATTTCTTTAGGGTATTCATGGAGTAAAAACTAAAAAACACCAAAACTATCTCTGTGTGTACATTTTACTCCCTGATTTTTACCTGACATGTTTTTTAATTTAAGGATTTTAAAAGCAAATATTGTGCTCTTTATTACGTATGTATAACTCTTCCTCTTAGCTTGTAATTATTAGATTATGGATCTAGATCTTAGGTAAAAATTTTTAGTAACACATAGAAAGTACCTGGGTTTTCTTAAGATTGCTAAGAATACTACTTCACTGTGGACAGCTAATTGTAATTAGACTTATTTTAACTTACACACAGTAAAATTCACTGGTTTGGTGTACAGTTCTGTGATGTTCAGTACACACATAGATTCATGTGAAAACCACGACAAACAGAATCAGAGCAGTTCCATCACCACAGGAAACTCCACTGTGCTTCCCCCTTTGAGTCAAACCCTCCTGTACCCCAAATCCTGGCAGCTACTGATCCCTTTTCTGTTTCTACAGCTTTGCCATTTCCAGAATGTTATATAAGTGGAATCCTGCAGTAAGCAAACTTTCAAAACTGAATTTTTTCACTTAGCATATGCATTTCAGCTCCATCTCTGTTGCTGCCTGCATCAACAGGTCATTGCTTTTCATTGCTGAGTACTACTTCATTACACTGATGTACTATACTTTTATATTCATTCACCCACTGAAGAGCATTTTGGGTGTTTAATGATGCTCTACATATTCACATACAAGATTTAGCATAAACATAAATTTTCATTTCTCTACAGTAAATATCTAGGAGTAGGATTGCTATATGCTATAGTAAACATATGTTTAACTTTGTAAGAGACTGCCAGACTGTTTTCCAGAGAATAGCTCTAGCATTTTGTATACTGACTAGCAAGCCATTAGAGTTCCTGTCACTTTGCATCACACTATCATCTGGTATTGCTGTTTTATTTTTCTTACACATTCTAATAAATGTGTAGTGGTGTCTGTTTGTGGTTTTGATTTGCATTACCCTGATGGCTAATGATGTTGAACATCTTTTCATCTGCTTGTTTTTCAAAAGGAATAGCTTCTTTGATGGGGTCTGTTCAGATTTTTGCCCATTTTTAAAGTGAATTCTTTGTTTCCTTATTGTTGGGTTTCAGAGCTTTTTAAATATAGGATACAAGTCCATTGGCTAGTACACAATTTGCAACTATTTTCCCAGTTGGTGGGAGTGTTGGCTTTTAATTCTCATAACAGTGCCCTTAGCAAAGAAAAATTATTTTAGTTTTGATGAAACCCTTTATCTCTTTTTTCTTTTATGGAATTATGTATTGTTTATATGAAATTTTGCCTAGCCAAAATTTCCAAAGATTTTTCTCCTGTGTGTTCTTCTATGAATTTTAATATTTCTTACATTTAAGTCAATCATCAGTTGTGATTAGATTTTTATATACACTGTGAAATAGAGGTTGATGTTCAATTTTTGCACATAAATGTCCAATTGTTACTGCACAATTGGTTGAAAAGGCTTTTATCTCTCCACTTTTGAGCTTTGTCAAAAAGTCAGTTGATCATACTTATATAGGTGTACTTTTAGATTCTCTATTATATTCTATTGATCTATGTGACAATCTTTTTACAACACCACTTCCTCGAGTACTGGAAAATTACAGCAAGTCTTAAGTTTTGGTAGTGGAAGTCCTCCACATTTTTCTTTTCCAAATTGTTTGACTATTCTAATTCCTTTGTCTTTCCATACAAATCATGGTGTCAGCTTGTCTATATATATAAAATTCCTACTGGGATTGGATTGCTTTATATCTATACATTAAATTGAGAAGGTAGTAATTATGTTGATTATTCCAATAATGAGCACAGTGCATCTCTCTATTTATTTAGGTCTTTTTATTTTTTAAACAGTGTTTGGTAGCATATATATCCTGTACATATTTTGCTAGATTTACATTTAAGAATTTCTTTTGTATATTTGTTTTCTGAAGGATGGGACTATTATAAAAGATGCTTCTTAAGATTAGGTTTCCAATTGTTTGTTGTTAGTTTATAGAAATACAATTGATTTTTGTAAGATAACTTTGTATCTTGCAACTTTTCTAAACTCCCTTAGTAGTTCAAACTTTTCTTTTTATAGATTTCATGGGAATTTACTACATAGAAAATCATGTTGTCTATAAATAGAAACTATTTTATTTCTTTTTTTACAATTTGTATGACAGGTATTTCTTTTTCTTGCTTTATTTCACTGGCTAAAGCATGTAGTAACATGTTGAATAGGAGTTGTGAAAACGGACTTTCTTGATTTTTTTTCTGATTCTTAGGTGGAAACAATTCAATTTTTCATCATGAAGCCTAATGTTAACTATAGATTTTCTTTAGATGAACTCTTTCAAACTGAGAATGTCCCTTCCATTCCTAGTTTTCTCAGAGTTTGTATCATACATGGATATCGAATTTTGCCTAATATGTTTTTTCTACATCTATTGATATGTTTTTGCACTTTTTTGGTTAGGTTCTTATTTAGTCTGCTAATATGATGAATTACATTAATTGATCTTCAAATATTGAGCCTATTTTAGCAGATTGGTGGAAGATGTAGAGAGCCTCTTAAATATACTTAGCAAATATCAACTCTGTAAAATCTGATGATAGAAAGCCAAAATGTAACTCAACAAACATATTTCTAAGTAGTTAAGATGGTAAGGTTTACATATACAGGTTTTCCTGTAATAAGTTTGACAGAAATTTGCCATAGAATACAATATTTAATGGTTCTAGTCTGCTGGGCTACAGGTCAAATCTTGTCCCAAATGTTTTTGGTTTGGCCTATAAAATATTTTAAAAAGTTGACTTAGAATTTACCATTTAAACTTCATGAGATTTCATTTCCATTTCTAGATTTCTAGTTTCCCTTGAAAGCTCTCACAAAACTAGACTTCATTGCTGCATGGCACCATCAGTTGGAGCTAGGTAGCAAGTATCCCTGTTTTATAAAGGCCATCTGATCCCTATTTTACTATAGCCTCCAGAATTCCCTGAATTCTTTTGCTCATTTGTGTTATCTGTCCACAGCTATTGGCTATTGAGTATGCCATCACTGCCCTAGAGAACTGGGTAGACTGCATGCTAATCAGTGTTTTTTTAATCCAAAATGATTATAATATACATAGTGAGATATTTTGTGTATAGAATATCTATTTTTAAAAATGAATATATGCTATGGAAATTAGCAATTGTATAGTTTTGGGAAGCAAATATGAATTAATATAGATGGTGTTATATGGCCATGTGTATCAAGAGTCTTAAAAAAGGCTCATATTTTTGAAAAGTTAATTCTATTTATGCCATTTACCATAGGGAGACAATTTAGACATGCACAAAATTTTAACCATAATGATTCTCACTGGTACTTAAAATAGGAAAAAATCAGAAAAATGAGTTTTTCTGTCAGGCTGGCAGAATATCAATGACAAAATCTTCTTACAAATTCCAGCCATTCCCAAGTCCCAAGGAAATTGCTTGTATTACATTGCCAAAGGATTAATGTAAAACCAAACAAAACCTCCTGTGTCTGCATGCTTCCTGAATGAGAGCAAATAAGTAGCTTCCAAAGAAAAACGGCTTCCTATCAGGTTGCTCTCTGCCTGTGATTCAGGAGGATGGAGGGTCTGTGCTAACCAGAAACCTCAACACCTGCCCACTTTGGATGGGGTCTATGTAGGGAACTACCAAGAATGGGGGCCCTTTCATCTGTCCCTTCAAATTTATTCAGAAGCAATAAATGCAAATGAACACAAAGTTGAAAGCGTATTTCCAAAAGAAATAGCATAATGTGCATAACTGGACATACGACAGGCCTCATGAGGAGCACAGGCCCATAGTTGTACACCACCTGAGCACGGTGGTGTGTGCACAGCAACTATGCGCCATGCTACAGTGGACAGCTCAATATCCCACATCTCGAAATAGTGGAAGAACCATAACATGAGAACCAAAGAACCCCCTGGGGTTTCAGCAAACCCAATCTGGATGAATATCTGCTACATACAAGAAACTGGGTTGGGGTCATGGTCATCAACCTCTATTCTGTCTCTAGATTTGAGCCCAATTTGAACATTCCACAAGTCCTGTCTTTCAGGAAATCTCTTTTTAGTCAAAGAAAATTAATCCAGACAGAAAAAGATAACAGCATGAGGGCTATAAAACATTCTGAACCAAAAATAACAGAAAAATATAGCTTTGCATATGCAGAAATGCATAATTTTAGAAGTGATTTACATAACATTTATTTTCAATATATATACATATATATATTTTTTTAATTAATGAAAACATTTAGGCTTATGGAGGTTTTACCTTTCAAGTTTTTCACATTGCTGAATATTTCTAAATGCCGACATTTCAGTCTTGGTTACTCTTTGACCCATGGATTAAGTAAAGGGAAATTCCATGTTAGATTTTTGTGGCTTTTATTTAGTTGGTATGGAGTGTTTTCATTGTTGTTTATACTCCATTGTGATTAGATCTAAAATATCTCTTTTCCTTAGGTAATTTAAACTTTATCTGTGGACTACAACCTGATTCTTTTTCTAAATAGTCTATGGTTATTTGAAAATAGTGTGACATTTTTGCTTAAGAAAAAACAAGTAATAGTGCACCAGTTTATCCTCTACATACATTTTAGTGTTTCTACTTATATCTGCTGAAGTTTGTCACACTACAAACACATGAAAAATTCTTATCCTTCATTAATATTAAATCTTTCTACATCATTTTAATTGTATATCTCCCACAAATATCAGTTAACTAGGCATTTACCTGTTGTAAACTCAGTTTAAAATTTTTCATCTTGTAGAATTTCATTTCAGCAAATATATCTGTTGATCGCTTATATGCTTATTTTACTCATTTGATTTTAAATGCCTTGTGTTTATTGTACTTTTTCATATTCCCTTTTATTTACTTTTCTTGTTTTATAATATTGATCAAGATTTTGTTCACTTTTTATTCCAGTGATGTTACCAGTAGTTATTTTAAATTTTGTAACATATATTTGAATGTGTATTTATTGATGTGAACTTCTGATTTTAAAAATTTAGCTATTCACCGTATTCTTTGATTAGTGCTTCTTTTATGCACTTCATTTTTTTTTATTTCTGTGTTTGCCTGTTTTTTAGAGAATTAATTGAATTAGATTTCTAATTTACCTAATTACAAATGCAATTTTCATAAATTTCTATTCTGTTTTTTAAAATTTGTGCAGCATGCTTTCTTAATTCCAAGAGAATATTTTTGTTTTCCTTTTTCATGGCAGCTTGATAGTTTTTGTGGTTTTAAAATTCTTTTATCAGGTTATTAAGGTTTAATTTACATAGTAAAATCACCCTTTAAAAATGTATACTTTGAACAAAAACCACCACCACAATCAAGATATGAACATATCCATCACACCAAAAAGTTCCTTTATGTCTTTGCCATCAAGTCCTGCCATTAGCCCATGGCCTAGGCAACAACAGATTGAAATTTCTCCTTATGTCATAAATGTCATATAAAATGAGTCATGCTGTCATATGCATCAGAAGTTCAGCCCTGCACTTGAGTAGTGTTCTATTGTATGCATATATCACAACTTTTTTTAATCCACTCACAGGTTATAGGACATATGGGTTTTTTCCCCAGATTTTAACTATTATGAATAAAGCTGCTGATCATGTACTGATCTTTGTGTAGACATAGGTTTTCATGTATCTTGGCTAAATACTTAGGAGAGGGATTGCTGGGTTCTATAGTAAGTGTTGAACTAACTTTTTAGGAAATCTCGCTGTAACATTTTGCATTCCTACCAAAAATATAAGGGATTTCATGTTGCTCTGCATATTCAGCAGCAATGTAGATTGCCAGGCTTTTTTATATTTTCACTTTTAGCCATTTTAGTGCATGGCTAGTGATATTTCATTGTGCTTGTAACTCATATTTTAATATTAGTAATGATGGATAGTGTTGAGCATCTTTTCATGTTTATGTTTGTTACACATAAAACTACTTTGGTGATACATCCTCATGAAAATGCAGTATCAGATAAATCCAATTGTTGCATCCCCAAATGGAAAGACTATACGTTTAATATTGAATAACAAGTCCATCTTTGTGAAACTCAATTGAGAATATTTGTGTAGGTCTATTTGTGGACTCCCCATTCAGTAATATTGTTCTATATATCCCATTCAAAACAACACCATTTTAATTACTATAGCTTTCTTTGAGCCATACTTTCCTGCTTCTTTCTATATCTTACGATTCTTTGTTGAAAACTAGACACTTCAATATTATATCTTTAAGATACTTGCCAGATTTTGAAACTGCCTGGAATTGGAGGCCAAAAGATTTAAGTAGGAAGGAATGAAGATCTCAGAAATAAATACACAGCTGTGGGGAAAATGGAAGTTCCTATGGCCAGGATCCTCATTCAACCCTAAACTACTTGACGATGTAATTGGCCTACTGCTAGGCTAATGCTTCCATACCCATAGGCAATGCGCTATTTTTGACTGAGTCACTATATAAAGAGCTCTACCCAGTGCTCAGGGTGGAGACAGAAATGGAGGTGGATATTCAGGCTCTAATCACTTCTCTTGTTTCAATTGCTTCTCATGGGCAGGTGCCACTTGTACTGGGAATGGTAGCACCTGTTTTACTGTGGACAAGAGTTCACCCCCCAACATTAATCTGCTACCCTTATCCCCAGAGCCACTGGGGGTGACACAGCTGACTTGATGAGGTAGAGCCCCAAAACTAGAGGTATGGTGTTTCCATAACTCCAGAATATCTTAGCTAAATCTTGATGGGAGCCTATGGTCTGACTTTCAGACTGCTGGACGCAGACCTGAGTCTTATGCTTGACCTACTACCATGAGAATAAAGTTGGGTAAAAACACTTTTACTCCAAGAATGTTCCCATTGTCATTTCTTGGTCTCACTGAATCCATAGTGAACTTGCCCCAGGCTGAAACCCATTGACAAGACAGTATGATAAAGAGAGAATAATACTATCTTGTCTTCTAACTTTGGCAGTTTTAAGTGAAATGTAACAAAAACTGAAAGAAAAAAGTAAAATGAAAAAATAAGGAGGTCAGACCATAGGCTCCCATCAAGGTTTAGCTAAGATATTCTGGAGTTATGGAAACACCATACCTCTAGTTTTGGGGCTCTACCTCATCAGGTCAGCTGTGTCACCCCCAGTGGCTCTGGAGATAAGGGTAGCAGATTGGTGTGGGGGGGGGGTGAACTCTTGTCCACAGTACAACAGGCAGTACCATTCCCAGTACAAGTGGCACCTGCCCATGAGAAGCAATTGAAACAAGAGAAGTGATTAGAGCCTGAATTCCAGCTGAGATAAAGTGGTGAGGCTGCTGTTGGAAGATTATTAAGGAATTACAGCTTTCTGAACCAATTCCAAGCATTAGAGCTAAATCCAACTAGAGCCATGCAGGTGGTTTTCAAATTGTCATTAGATCACAGAATTTCCCTTTGAAAACTGGACTTTTGAACTTGAATTTATTCATTTCTGAAGACTACCCAGATGCAGCTTTTAAAATTCATCTCGAGGACCAGAATTTATCCTTTTAATCTAGACAAGTTTAAGTTACTTGAAAGTTAAGTGGACAACAGCACTATAGAGCTGGGCAGTTCTGTTACTGATATATCAAGTACTCCCCGCCCAGATTATCCATCAGCAAATGAAACAGTAAAGCAGGGCAGGTACAGGGAAGGATACACCTCAAACTGCTAGAGTGTAGACTAGTTGGATGGCATGAATAATACTTCACTGTGGTCCAGTCTTCAAGTTCGCACAATCCTCCTTATATTGTTGAAACTTCTTAGAAATGTTATACAGCAGAATAAAAGGCCAGGTATTTTCAATCCTTTGGTCATTAAATGTATGAACATATCTATTCTTTATTTTGATTCACTGTTGTAATGCAGGAGGAAAGGCCAAAATATCAACTTTATTGTGAAAGCATTGAAAAGATGTGGCAACTGTAACCATTTATTTATTTTTTTGAAGCACAATGCTTTAGAAAAACTTCGTAGATATTATGTTTTGGTAAAATAAAATATATTATGCTAATATAGAGAACTGAGTAGATTATAGGGAATTAATGTGTCTTATTTAAGATAGTGATAAGGAATTCTTTAAAAAACTATTAAAAATTATAAAGTTGGTTGTACTTGCTTAATTGTAAAAGGCAAGTACTTTTTGTACAAGAAGCTGAATTATAAATTTCCAATAGAGGCAAAATAGATTTTTTAAGAAATTGCTCAAAAAACATAGTAAACATGAATTTATTTGAACCTGACAGTTTCTAAGAGTTAAATAGAGACATTGTAAAACTTAACAATTATATTCAGAAGTTTTTATACTACTATCTCAGAAACTTAGAACAGAAGCAAAAATTTCATAGAATATAGTGTTAAAATTAATGACATAGTGAAGAATTCAATTATATTTCCCTTACACTTATACTCAGAAAGTAAAACAAAAACTATATCATTACAAGAGCATTAAAACTATGAATTATATAGGAATAAATGTAACAAAATTATGAATCTATTGGAAAACATAAAACTTCATTAAGAAACACTTGGACAAATGGAGAGATAATGTCATTCATGGATATAATTAAAGATACCAAGTGTCCATCAAATTTATTTGAATAATAAGTGCCATATTTTTTCTCTTGAGGAACTTGAGAAAGTAATTTTTAAATAAAAATGGAAAAATGATAACCATATCATTTTTTAAAACAAAAAGAAAATCAAGTTGTGAGGTCTTAGTCTCAAGATATCCTAACATATTGTAAAGCTCTAATTATTTAGAGATTATGGAATTGAGGCAGGAATAGAAAATAGGGTATGAATGCATAAGAGAACCAAGAAAAAGATTTACACACACATATGGAACTTTGATATAGACAGAGGGACAAGGTAGATCAATGGAGAACATGAATATTTCAAAAAATGGTACTGAACAATCGAGAGCCATTTGGAACAAAAATAAACTGGTTCCATCTCACATGTTACAACAAAAATCAATTCCAGGTAGATTAAAGTTTGATAATGGAAAGAAAAAGTATATAGCTTTTATAAGATATTATAGAAGTACATATTCAAGGTCTCACGTTAGCCAATGGTTTCTTTACCAAGACACAAATGGCAATAGCAATAAAGGGAAATGCTGATACATAGACATATGACAAATTGTCTTTTAAATGGAGCAAAGGAACAGGGCAAAAACTAGCTTCAGAATAGAAGACATTTCACAAAGGGTAAGAATCAAAATTAAAACTCAAATTATAAAAAAGAAAATAATTTACAATGAAATTTTTTAAAGGAAAAAATCTCCACAAAAGTGGATTTCCAAATGGTCACTAAGGATATGAAAAATTATTGCTCATATAATTGCAAATTAAAATAATGAGATAGTGTATGCTATCAAACTACAACTGAAATGGCTGGCAGTACCAAGGGTTGGTAAGAATATGGGGCTATCAAGCTCTCCTACAATGCTGTGGCAATGTACAATGTTATAGTAAAGAGTGTGTGTCACCTAAGGAAACTGAAAAAATATGCATATTCATAATCCAGAAAATCCACTTCTAGGTGTATGTCTCAGGGAGATGTGCACATGTGCTTCAGGACAGAGCGACGTGAAAGCCCATAGTAGCACCGTTGCCAAAGCAGGGTACCATGAAATTAATAAATTGTGACATATCCACACAACATGGATAAATCTCACCAACGTAATTTTGAAAAAAGAAACAAGACACCAAAAAGGTTATATTATTTCATTAATACAAAATCTGAAAGGAGACAAATCTAGATTCTATTGTTTACAGGTACATAATGATATGGTAAAACTATAAAGAAAAGCTAGAAAATGATTATCACACAAGTTCAGGTAGTGGCTACCTCTAGACATGGATGGGGTTATTTTAAACATAGCACAAGTTATTTTGGAGGAAGGACGTGGGGGCATTTTCTGGAGGACCAGCAATATATTCTTTCTTGTTTATTTTATTTTGCTCTTTTATCTTTTTAACCTGTGCATAAGTGTTTTATTTACTGTTTATAGTGTATGTTATGTTTCATGAGAAATGAAAAAGCAAAATATTCACAATACCAATTAAAAGGAGATGTCGTTAAGGAATAACCTTGAAGTTGTACAAGAACTTATAGAGCCAAACATAATATGTTATTGAAAGACATTAAAAAGAACACAAATAAATGAAGAGCTGTACTACATTAATGGATCACAATACTCAACACAGAAAAGATTTACATGTCTCACATGTAATTTTCAAATTTGAAGAAATTCTAGCCACAATTCCAAGAGGGAGGTTAACAAACAGGTTCTAAAGTTTATTTGGAGAAATAAAACTTTATAGCCACAATCAATCTGAAAAAGAATACATTTTGGTATAGAAAATCTTTCTTTCATAAGGACACACTTTTGTTACCTTTAAAATGAAGTCAGAGATACTTAACTCCTTTACAGTTCACAGAATATAAGAATACTGTCACTTTCTTTCTTCAAAAGACCTCTAAAGCAGGAAAATATAAATTTATTTTAGCATCCCATTTCAACTGTTACTGGTTTTCATTTTTGGAAGTTATTTTTGCAGCCTAAACTAAATCTCTTATCTGTAAGCTTGTTTCTTATTTTGTTACCATTGTTTGTGCTAGGAGGCTTCAATTCTTAAAGACTTTTACTGTGTTCTCATCATATTTTTTCTCCCAATGGGAAAAAAAATAATGGTTCCATAAACTTTCCATTTTTTCATATCTCTGCTGTTTTCCAAAATTTTCTTTCTTCTGGCTATATTTCTCTCAGACCAGATTGGGTCAGAGGCCTGCAAGAGTGTGGCAGGGAGGGCAGGGGAAACAAGGTAGTTATAGGGGGAAAAATCCATTTGAGGAGTGTGTCCTCACTTTCACTGGTCCTGCAGTTTAAAAGGCATTATTGCAAAAGGTGTTATAATAAACAATAATTTTGTTTTACAAGTTTGCAAAGCTCAAACCAATAGCACATTTATGTAACACAATGTATGACTAGCACTATATGATTTCCAGTATATTTTCATAATCATTATTTCATTTCTTTCTGTCAACAACCCTTTGAATTATGACTGAGATTAGCACCTCCACTGATGAGAACCCTCAGAATGTTAACCCAATTGCTGAAGGTCACTAGAGTGGAGCAGAACAAGCACTAGAAAGCCAAGTCCTCTGAAGGTTTTGCCCATATTACTTATTTTTCATGTATTCCAGTATTAATTTGATATGTCAAAATTCCAGCATCACAGAATAATTCAGACAATCTTCTAGCATTTATGTAATGCATTATATTTTTAGGTTACTGGGTGTTTTCTCTTGTGAAATAATATATTCATTGCTATCACTCTTGGTTGTAAGTAGAATAGTAGCCCCCCAAATAACTATATCCTAATGTCCCCCAAAACTGTGAATATGTTACACTATATGGCAAGAAGAAATTGAAGTGGAGGATGGAATGGTGGTTGATAAACAGCACACTTTAAAATCAGAAGATTACCCTGGGTTATACAGTGAGGACAAGGTAATCACACGGTCCTTTAAATGAAGAAGAGGTGACAAAAGAGTCAGTGTCAGAGTGATGAGATGTGAGAAAGCCTAAACCAGCTGTTACCATTCATTTAGACCTCCATTCTTTGTCTTCTGGAAGGAAAGAATTGATGGACAGACAGAACAGTCTCAAGCAGCAGGAGTTTCTTAAGCAAAGTGAAAACACTGTTAAGGGCAGATTGCTTCTGTCCGGATAGAAGAAGCCGCCCTGCTATTAGGGTTAGGGTTGGTTATTATTTCCTCTAAAATGGTGAAAGGTCCCTTCCTGAATCTTACATTATTTAATTGACATGTTGATTGAAAGCTTCAAGTTATATAACCTTTTTCCTACGGCACAGGTGCTTAACCATAAGTACAAGGGGGGAGGTCAAACTGCGATGTAAATTTGTTATAATTATAGTCTAATGAAGTCCAAGGTGACCTCAGGTCACCTCTTGGATCTTGGTGCACTTGCACCCAACCTGTGTTGGTGATCTGGAAGCCCTGCTAGGCTTTTACACTTTATCTTGCCCTGATAAATCAAGAGACTGAACTGTGAATGGGTGAGCAGGTGGGCTTGGGGCATATTCCACCACTGTCATTGGTAGGTGGGAGGCAGAGGACCTTGTCGAGGACAGGGCAGAAACTGCTCACATCTGCCTAGCCACCTGACACAACCATTGTTGTTTGAAGATGGAAGGGGCCATAAGGCAAGAGAAGAAGGAGGCCTTAAGATACTGGAAAAGGCAAGAAAATGATTCTCTCTGAGAGATTTGTTTCCATCAACAAATACATGGTTTCTTTTTCAATGCCAGTTCTCCCATGCTCCAACACTAATAAGATATCCATCTGTAACTCTGGGGTGGTAGATATTCCCAGCCCAGAGCAAACTACCTTTGAAGCTAAAATCAGTCAAAGGGAGAAATAAAGTGGGGGAAACTCATTTATTGCTTACAAGCAGTCATTGACTTCTGCTCACCCATGTCCCTTGCAATCCAGCTGCAAAAGGACCCCAAAAATACGTCTCTGGTCTAGGTGCACGTTTTCTCTTCCTTTATGTAATCACCTATTGATATGCAGATGAACTACTTCTTTCCACTCAATGGAAACACCTATTGATATGAAGATGCACTAAGGCCAGGAGAGAGATTCTGGAAATACTGCAATTTTACCCACACCATTTCAATTCAGCCCTTAACAGACCCCACAGGTTAAGGGCTTGTAAATCCAGGGAAAGGAAATCCCAGGGCAAAATACCTCTAAAAACCGAAATCAGTCAAAATAAAGTTTAAAATCCGTTTATTGCTTACAAACTGCAGTCTGGGACCTTCTCTCTTTCCTGCTCCAGCAGAAGCAAAACCAGACCTCTCCCTCCCCTACAAACTGCAGTCCAGGGCCATCTCTCTCCTCTGCTCTGGAAGAAGGAAACAAGCAAGCAAGCCAGCCCCCTCCCCTTAACCTCTCAGGTTCAGACACACCCTCAGTTGCCCAGGTAATTACCCATTGATATGGAGATGAACTTCTCTCCACCCCTGAGGGATGATGCAAATGCTCTAAACTCATACTTCTCTCCACCCTTGAGCATCTGTTGATATGCAGATGTACTAAAGCCAGGCGAGACATTCTGGAAATATTACAATTTTACCCACAGGACTTAGTCCCACAAGATTGCCCCCACTTCAGACACCAACAAGAAATGAATTTCCAGGCTACCCACATTTCTCCATGTATGACTAGAAATTCTGGGATTCCCATGACTCCTCTGCAGGTTCAATAATTCACTAGAATAATTCACAAAAATCATGAAAATACTTAATATTACCAGTTGATTATAAAGGATGCAACTCAAGAACAGAAATGAAAGAGGAGCATGGGGCAAGGTATGGTGTCGGGAGGCATGCAGGGGTTTCATGCCCTCTCCAGGCCTGCCCCTTACCCAGAAACTCATGTACTCATCCACTGGGAAACTCTCAAAAGCCCATTGTTTAAGGGTTTTTAATGGAGGTTTCATTACATAGGCATGCTTGATTAAAATCACTGGCCCTTGGCACTTGAACTCAATCTCCAGCCCTACAAAAAGGTACCTACAAAAAGGAACACAGCCCTGCCAACACGCCTTGATTTTAGCCCATTGAAACCTATTTTGGACTTCTGACTTCCAGACCAATCTGAGGTGTTTTAAGCCACTAAAACTGTGGTATTTTGTTAGAGCAGCAATAGGAGACTAATATACATTTATATTTTTATTATTGTTTATATATATATTGATTTATTTATGATATGATATATAATATTTAATTATATATAGTTATAAACATTTGCAACAGATTATCACACTCATGTAATGAGGCAGAACTTCAGATATTAAAAAACCTGGGAACAGCTTTGATGTTTGTTTGTTGGGTTTCTTTTTTTGTTATTTTATTTATAAAAGCAAGATTTTATTTTTCACAGTAATTTTTCCTCTTGTATAGCTGTTTATATCAATGCAATGCAAAGTGACAGGATCCTGAAGTTTGAAGGAAAATACGCTATTTTCAGATCAGATATCAGCTGTCAACTTGGATAGAATGTATTATTTCTGATATTTTACAGACGTGTTCACAAAAATTTTGCATGCTTACAATTCAGCTCTGGTGTGAAAAATTCGTTGAAATATGTTGCTTATGGAGTGCACAATAAGCACTCTTGTGGACACAGCTTGGATAGATTATACTGGGTCTAAGTGTGAATGGATACATATAAATATGAAATAAAAATGAGAGATTGAAAAAATACTCAATGAAGCAAATGAAATTGGTAAATAATTCACATCAGTTAGTATCTCAGACACAGTAAATGAATATGCACAATTCAGAATTCAGTATACTCTCTTTAGCTGGGGCTGAATTTATATAGTAGCCAGAAATCAGGAAGCTAACTCTTCATTAATTACGCCCTATTTTCTGTTGATTGAATTAGAAAACATGACTTAACTATGGGAATCTATAAACTGTAAATATATGGATGAGGAATCTCTTAATATTATTATACATGTGGAGCATGATCTATCATTTCTGCTAAAATTCATTTTTCAAATTCTTTTAAATCTCTTCCAACCTGAAAATACACAAAAATACAAAGTAGATTTTTATTGTTTTGATGAAATGGACATAGATGAATTAGTATTTCCATTTCACTCTAAGGTAAGTACAGACAAATCCATTCTGTGTGGCACTTAAATCCATGGAGCAAATTGTTAATTTGGGATTAAAAAAACACATTAAAAAAATTAGAGTTCTCTATCTGTGCTAAAGCACCATGGTTTTGAAAGTGAATAAAATAATTAGACTTAAATCATATTACTTTCCAGAGTGAACATGTCATTGAATCATTTCTTCTTTTCTTGTTAGGCATAATTTATTGTTTTTTGTTAGTATTGCTGTTATTATCTATATTTATTCAAAATTATAATTCCTAAGTTATTAAAAATAATTAACATGTTTTTTTAAATGCAGTAGGATATATATTTTTTTAACTACATTACCTTACTTAGTCTTCACAATTATTAAGAGAAATAGTGTTTCAAAAATTTTTTTAAACTAGGAAATAAATGCTTGAACTCTGATTTACCATTTCCAATTTCAAACTCAGATATTCAGCTCAGTGCCAGGTACACAGAACAAACCGAATAAATTTTTTTTAGCCTGTCTAACCCTTATAATTTCTGGGGATTTTTTTCATAATAAATCAAAATAATGTTACCAATTAACTAGTTAACAGATGCCAATTATGTTGAAACCTAACTCCAAATTAGACAATATTACCTACAAACAATTTCACATCTCCTTTGATAAATGCTTAGCAGGCCCTCTGTATGTGGTTAACATTTTGTGCTCCTCACATATGTCCTCCATGTCAGGGCAAAAGGCAACCTGTTGTTCAGGCTGGCGTGGCTTAGCAAGCAGCATCAGCCAGGAACAGGAGCTCCCTTCATGTAACCCGTCCTCCCAGAAGCGGTCCCTTTTCACAATTCATAAAAGGCATAAAGGCATCATATGTGCCCTGGTTTAGCACACCAAAAATCTCTTGTTGAATTTTTTACTTTATTAATTCAAAATCTAGTTACTGGATGTATCTGTTGAGTATACTAGGAACATGGTAATTATATAGTTTTATATCATCATGATTAAAATTATTTTCTCTCAGCTATGAAGATATTTGTAATGTTTTATGAAATATTCCAATATGATTAGCTCAAAAAGTTTCTGCATAAATAGTTTGGCACAAAGACCATATTTTTTCACAATTTCATAGAAAAATGGGACCAAAGAGGGATAAAAAGGACAGACAGCCCATCAAATAGTATCCTCTCTCTCTGAGGGTCATAAAGATAGAAATAAGCCCGTTTCCTGACATTTGGAAGGTTGGATTTACCATATCAGCCTTTTGGTTGGAAAGCTGGAGTTCATTAATTCAAGAGTCCTAAGTAACAAATGCCCTCTTTCCCATTCAATAACATTCCTCCAATCTCCCATTCAAATGTCGCTATTTAGGTTCAAGACATCAGCATTATTGCTAATATAGTGACTATCCAAGTGATTGACTGATTGATTGAACAAACATTCATGTAATTTATTTAATTATTTTTATTAGTATATATATGTATTTATATAATTCTTAATTTGGGTGATGTACTATTGTAATTGTTTTCTAAGCACTAACTGATTTAATCCCCTAAAAAGTCTGGTATATAACATTATTATTATTCAAATTTTATTGATGAAGACACCAAGGAACAGAAAGTAACTTTCTCAAGGTACCACAGCTAGTCAAATGTCAGAACTAGTATACTGACCAGTTAGCCTGGGCTCTAGAGTTTTTACTATTAACAGCCACTTGTGTTATGTCCACTCTTCTCATCTCATCTCTTTTTTTCCTTCCAATTCGCTTCCTATACTACACCAGGTCAAACTCTACCAGAGATATTCTGACCGTGCATTTATTAAGTACACTCTTGTATGCTCTGCTCTCTGCCTGTACCTGTACAAGTCAACAAAGTCTCAAGATGCCCTTCCAGTCTTCCAGAAACCAACAGCTCAGTGGAGGAGACTAACACGGTGATGAGTGGTACCATGCATGCCATGAGTTTGATATGCTAGAACACTATTATTCTAGATCCTTTGGATTTTTTGGCTCATGGCGCATATATTAAAGGATGGCAAGCAAAATGAAAAATGAGATACAGTTTTATTAATCAGAGAAGTCCTTCATAACATCAAAGATACAGTGATTTTTATAAATTTATGTTGTAGTAATCAGCTAAGGGCTTAAGGCACCCTCGATATAGACTTTGCCCACTACAGAACAGCGCATGCCTCCAGTGCTCACATCTACAAAGAGTACTAACTATCACAGACACGGCACAGGAAGAGGATGAAGAGGGTATATGCATCTTCTTCCAGTGTGCACACTGCTGAAATGTAGCTCAGTCAGTGCTGGGCTCTGACCAAGCAGGTTAGCCAGAACTTCTCCCTGGTAAAGGGCTGGAGATGCCAGCCATGTCCTATTTATTCCTTAAGAGTTGCAGGCAGCAAAAGTTTTCTTCTTTCTGTGCTTGGGAGGAGAGAAAATATGGGCTCTTCCCAGCAGGGGAGTGAGATACACAGCACTAGAGGAACACTGGGTGTGAATCCCCAAAGAGCAGACTTTTAAACAAGGATGTTGATTATTTAATCAATAGGCATAAATGTTTACCAAAAGACTAGAGAGGAATGCGTATATCTAGCAAAAGGAAGAAGACACACAAAGCCACATAAGTGGAAAAGAGTATAGAGGGCCCAGGAACATGTCCTTGCTGAAAAGGCTGTATATTCAGGGTGGGGTCCCAGGAGGTGAGACCAGCTGGCAGGAAGGGGTTAGAGTGTGAATGAGTTTGGAAATTTAGTGAGAAGTCTTGTCTTAATCTTAGAAGTTGTTTTCAAAATATGTACCATGAATTCCTGGAATTCTGTGGACGATTTTGAGGCCCCCCCAGCATTTTATTCAAATATCATTTAAATTGCATTTTAAACAATTTTAAAATATGTGACGAAAAATTACATAAACAACAATACTATAGTCCAACACTTAACATCCTGAAGATTATCAGTATAATTACGTATAACCAAGCTATCTCATTATAGGGTATAAATTTGACTCTTTCTGTAAAATTATTATAACTTCTAATAAAGAAAAATCATTGATTAGGAAGTTTGCAGTGCTATACTGATCATCTTTAAAACATTCCGTTCTAAACGTGCTTACTCAGCATCAGGAAATGTTAAGATGTGTTAAAGCTACTTTTAGAATTTATGGTAAGATGTGTCTTTATTTTATACCAATTTTATATTTATAAATGTATGTTTTGTTTTGTGAGGTAAAATAATTACCTTAAAACTAGATATGCATTTCTGCTTAAAACTAGGAAATATAAAAATAGTTGAAGAGCTATCTTAAATGTTGGCTAGTTTTAAGAAGAAATAACAAATCAACTTTCCTATAACATGATCATTTAACTATTGTGCACAGTGACAATACAAAATAAAATCAGTTTTGCTCTACTCTAAACACAAAATCACTCACAGGCAAAAATCACTCGGATCCTACTAATTTGCTCTTGGTATTTATCTTTAGTTGCAATAAAATATCCCTACCTCCACCATGTTGTATGCATGAATTTTCCAAAAGAGTTTCTATGATTCTTACTTAGTAATAATATTTCATAATACAACATAGAATACATGAAAAAACTTTAAACTTCTGTCTGTAAAAATGAATAACAATGTTATTTTAAAAAGCATGATTTAAGTTTAAATATGATGATATTCAAATACCTTAATATATCACATTTGTTAGAAAAGCTACATTATCAGGAAGGAGATTATTAAACTTTCTGCTTACTGACATTGCAAAAATGTCATATGAGTCAGCTGCTAGAAAATGCAATCTGCTAATTCAATCAAGACAAAAACATCCATTGTCTTGCTGTATGTGATATTTTCATATGAGCTTTTGTTTTCTGGGATCCTTGACATATATACCTCTAGAAAAAAAACATAATATGGGACTGCACTTGGCATTCCTAGTATATAGATCTAGCCTATTAAAGATTAACGATATTTTCAATTTTTAAATATCTGGCTTCCCAAAGAACAAAATGACATGTCTTGATATTTTAGTATAAAGAGAATATGTTTTACATATGTAGCTACAATTAAGGAATATAAAATAGCTGTTAACCTCCAAAATTTATAAATGACCAAACTAGCTGGAACTCATCATGGGTTACCATGTGTTCCAGTCAGCTCAGGCAGCTATAACAGAATACCATAGAGTGGGTGGGGTCTTTAACAACAGGTTTTTATTTCTCACAGTTACAGAGACTGGAAAATCCAAGATCAAGGTGCCGGCAGATTCACTTCCTGGACTGCAGAAGCCACCTTCTGGCTGTGGGTTCCCATGGCCATTCCTCCAGTGCCTGTTTATTTCACTCTCTTCTTCTCTCCAGAGCACTAATCCCATCATGATGCCCCGCCCATATAACCTAATCAAACCCAGCTTATCTCCCACAAGGAGCTTCAAAAACAGTCTTCTTACTTAAAAAATTACAGAGAATTAAAAAACGAATTTACTGGGGTATGGGTTAAAATGATAAAACTGCCACATAAGTAAATTGGGACACAACAAATAAATGGATAGTGGCTGGTGGGAACAGAATTTCTCACTGTTGGAGAGGGAGTTTACAAAAAGGCAAGAGATAAATGCTAAAATGAACCATGTGGTACTGCATTAGAATGAGAGACAGTATGAGCTCATGTTTAGCTTATTGCAGATGCAGATAGATGGATAGAGAAATAAGATGAAATATTTGTGTATGTATGGCCAGTATACATTTCACAGCTCGATTCACTAAGAAGGCCTTGAATCAATGACACTCCTATAGTAACATGCACTCCCAGTGTCCAGATCTTGGTTTCTGATACTATCTTTCAATTAAAGGAATCAGGGCTCTTTGGATTAATGGCTGACTTTAGGACTGGGGAAGCAAACATGCAAGATGAGCTCAGAGCATCTTGACATGCCAGAAGGTAAGGAAGTGCTTAAAAAAGGAAAAACAAAAACAAAAACAAAGGATAGGAGAAGTCAAGAGAAAACAGGGGCCAACCTGGAAGTATTATTCTTAGTGGCCGAATTTAAACTTTCAGATAGAAGGGGCTCACCAAGTACCAGTTAAAATGACAACAAAAGACAGGTGTACACTAAAGCATAAACCAACAGAGTGTAAACTTCTTGTAAGATAAAAAGATGACTAACAGTTTTTCATCTGCAACACTGGAAATTGGAAGATGGGGTTTGAGGAAAGGGACAGTGTCCTTGGAATTTTGTGCCTAGCCAAACATTTGTAAATATGTAAGGAAGAAGCAAGGCCACATTCAGATATTTCAAATTCCAGAAGCACACCACTAGTCACAATTGTTTTACATTGGGGATGCGGGTTGGGGGGTTGTTGAGGTAGGTGGAAAGTTAAGCAAGAGACCAAAATATTCCATCCAAAAGGAAAGGCTCAAAAGGTAATAATAATATAATAGATATGAACCAGGAGTGGATGAAAAATTCGGTGAAATTTAAGTCAAAATAAATTTTGATAATGTATTTGCAAACTATAAAAGTCTTTATCTGCTAAAAATAAAGTTTAAAATTATCTAAGAGATTCAGTTGCTGACTCCCACCAAAATGCAGAAGAAATGTGAGCAGTTGAAAATAAACCAAATTTACCACTATTTTCAAGTTTCCAAAGTAGTTACATTATTTAAAACACGAGATTATAAACTGCTGTGCAAAGTACCTATTCTCATCATGACTACTTATCTTGTGAATAAACGTTTTTTCTCTTGTGTACAGCCGAAGTCCACAGTAACTCCTGTCCATGCTGAGGCTGATAGCAGACCTCACCATCATTCTTAGCTGTCAATTTAATATTATGAAATGTATTTAAATTTTTAATATTCTTCAATTGAGATTTATTGTTCTTGCATTCTTGCTTAAACTAAGTATATGTTACAAAGTTGAATTTATAAAGTTTATACTATTAAAATAGTTTTACTTATTTTATAAGTAGGTGTGTTTTTATAGGGATTTTCCATTAAGAAATGTATGAAAACTGTGGCTGTAGACAAATGACTTTAGGTAGGAAACTCAAATTAACAGAACTGCAGTTTAGAAAAAATAATTCTGGTGAATTGTGGGAAGAGGAGAGAAAATATAAGACATAATAAATTGTAAGGCATATAATAGCTTATTAATGATGTTGAATATCAGAGTACAGTTTGTAAAGCACTCATTGTGTACCTGGAATTGTGCGATGTCCTGTATGTACTTTAGCCATCTACTCTTCCTCACCAGCCAGACATTGTCATCACCTTCATTTTAATGGCCTGGCCTGGATGAGGAACTTGTGTTATCCAGGCCCTCTGTATGTACAGCATAGAATTGTCCACCAACTATTTCATGGTACTGCATCTGACTTAAAAGAAATAAATTGTAATTCTTTCAGATATATTCCTTATTGCATATGAAGCTACCATAGCATTTAATACAAGAAAGCAGTAAATGGTTAATACGTCCATTCTTGTGGATAGATAAAAGAATAAACCAAGATCATCAGCTCTCCCCAAGTTCTCACAGTGTTTTGGTTATTTAGAACAATAAATATTTAAAGATTAACATGCATACTTTACTACTTTTTTCTTCTTTTTGCTCTTTCTGTTTGAAATCTGAGTTGCAAAATCCACAATTCAGAAGATTTCAGTAGAATTGTCTCCATATGTTCACATAGTAGTACTTTCTTCTTAGTAAACTGAAACTTCAAAAACAAGTTTTGGATTGACTATTTTCTTAGTTTTGTTGAAGATAGTAAAAGTGAAAAAACCCACACATTTGAATGCAGGAAGGCTTTAAGCAAGCTTTCTCTCCTTCCCCCACTCTTCCTGTGAAGAATCATAACAAACGTCCCCGTTTGAACTAAATTACGCACTGTGCATAGCTGATTTCATAAGCACAGAT
This sequence comes from Manis pentadactyla, assembly GCF_030020395.1. Taxonomy (NCBI): domain Eukaryota; kingdom Metazoa; phylum Chordata; class Mammalia; order Pholidota; family Manidae; genus Manis; species Manis pentadactyla. The sequence continues at coordinate 76,743,618 of NC_080021.1, forward strand.
ATGTATGCCTCACAACCAAAGCTCTCACAACTTATCAGAAAGTTCTCATCTGAAAGGTGAGGAAGTTGGAACGCAGGCTTTTTGTATGTGGTCATATCAATTAGGGGTAGAGAGAGAAAAATGCATGGTGGGGAGGGGGGTCACCCAGGTTTGTTTAGGCCTCACTTAGCTTAAGCCCATTAAGGTCTAATTCATTATGTGTTTTACCTGATTGTGAGCAAAGACGCCCCAACATTGTATTTCTTTGTAATGCTGACATTCCCTTCACACAATTTAAAATTAAACCTTTTATTGGTCCAGGGAAGGCTGAGGCAGGAAAAAATAGAAGCTCAGGGAGAGTAATTATTTCTGTTCCACTGTGTAGGATGTTTGAGCTTTTGATTCCTTGCACTATAGAGTACTTAACAGCTCACCAATCTTACCATGATTAACAATACAGGAGAAGTTTTTTTTATCCTAACAGTGGGCTGCACACCCATGAAATGTTGGCTTTATATGCTTCTTGGTGACTTCAATCTTGTTTTAAAAATACCTCTCATTTTCTGGTGTGTTTGAGAACGACCATACTATCAACAGCATGGAGTAGTAAGCAGCAGGCATGGCAAGAGGGGATCACTATAAAATGGTTGCAAAAAGCTGTGGGTTGTATGCCATTAAGCATTCTCAGTGTGTTTCTAATGAGCTTATGATGGTCTCACTGAATTACTGTTTCTACTCCAGCCCAGTAAATTACAGTATGCCCAAATTAAATCAGTGGGACTCAATAGAAGTCAGTCTTCATCAGGGTCCACATTTGTAAGAATTAAAAAATCATACTTAATCATATTTAATCATGTCCATTGTCTCCAAAGTATTAGGCTCACTTTCTTCCTCCAAATATTTGGGTCCTAGTGATATACATAGATGCTTTATGCTCAAGGAGCAATTTTATTTCATTTCCTATTTTATGCAAGTGTAATTCTTATTCCAATTCTGGTCATTCCAAACCACTTGCAATGTGAATGCTCAAGATGAATTCCAATTCAATAATTAGTATGAAGTAGTAAGATTATCATTATCCATCTGTAAACATTTGTTCCTAAATATGTATAACTTTCTCTTTGGTTTTAAAGTGTTCTAAAAGCTGGAATTTGGTGAATTACATATTATTAAATAGCATTAAGTTATGTGATTTGGGCTGAAAATGTTCTTTAAAAGCCATGAAGAGAGACTACAATACATGTCATCTGCTGTGTGAAAGAAGAGTAATGTAGAGATAAAATAAAACACACCACAGATCAGATTTCAAGAATCAAAAATAAAATACTACTAAGGTTTGAACTGGGAGAAATAGATTTACAGAAAATGGAATAATCACTATTTTTTAAATCATTTCACATAACTATATGTTAGGCAATTAATACCTATAGTACTTCATGTCTAAAGGTTTAAGAAACCAATGTACTCTTGAAAAGAATGTATATTCTGCTGTTGCTGAATAGAAAGTTCTGTATATGTCTGTTAAGGTCTATTTGGTCTATAGTGTTGTTCAGATCTGCTGTTTTCTTATTGATTCTCTGTCTCAACAATCTATATGTTGTTGAGAGTCGGGTATTAAAGTGACCAATTATTATTGTATTACTGTTTATTTCTCCTTTAACCTCTATTAGATTTTGCTTTTAATAGGTGCTCAAATATTGAGAGCATAAATATTTACAACTGTTAGACCCCTTTATCATTACAAAATGACTTTGTATTTTTTTACCATTTTTTAATTTTAGAGTCTATTTTGTCTAAGTATAGATGTTCCTCCTTTTTTGTGGGGGTAGAGGGGCAGTCACTATTTTCTTGAAATGTCTTTTTCCATCCTTTCACTCTCAGTCTATGTGTGTCTTTAAGACTAAAGTGTGTTATATGTAGATATCTTGTTTTCTGGATCTTGTTTTTTGTTTTTTCTTTGCTTTTTTAAAAAATCCATTCAGATATTCTGTGTCTTTTAATTAGAGTGCTTAATCCATTTACATTTAAAGTAATCATTGGTAGGTAACAACTTGTTGCCATTTTATTGTTTTTTGGTTATTTTGTAGATCTGTTGTCATTTCTTGTTTCTTATCCTGTTGCCCCTATTAGTGTTTTGATGTATTTTGGTATAAGTATGTTCTTAGCATGTTCTTTTGTGTAATTACTACAGGATTTTCCCTTGTGGTTATCATGTGGCTTACATAAAATATCTTAAATTTATAACACCCTATATTAAACGGATAACAACTTCAATCGAATTTGTAAACTTTATACTTTTACTTCTCCTTCCCCTCACATTTTAAATTATTGCTTTTATTTGTTTTTATTTTATTATATAACAAATCATGGATTATTTTAGCTGTGGTTATTTTTACTGTGCTCATCTTTTTTAACATTTTAAAATTAGAGTTGTAAGGGAATTGTGCACTACTATTACCATATTGCATATTGAATCTAACTCTGACTATATATTTACCAAGTGAGATTTACAGCACTTTTACACATTTTTGTGTTATTAATTAGTATCCTTTTAATTCCACTCAAAGAACTTTCTCCAGCATTTCTTATAAGGCGGGTATGCTAGCAATGAACATTCTGAGCTTTTGTTTGTTTGGGAAAGTATTTATTCCTTCTTAATTTATGCAGGGAAGCTTCACTGGGTATAGAAATCTTTATTGACAGTTATTCTCTTTCAATATTTTAAGTATGTCATTCCATTCTCTCTTGCTGAAAAGTTTTTGTTGAAAATTGTCAGTTGTCTTATGAGGGTTCCTGTGTATATAAATTCTCTCTTTTCTCTTACTGCTCTTAAGATCTTTTCTTTGTCTTTGACTTTAACAATTTAAATATAATGTGTCTCAGTGTAGCCCTATTCAGGTTCAACCTATATGGCATCCTTTGGGCCTCATGGACCTGTATGTCCATTTCTCTCCCCAAGTGCAGGAAGTTTTCTGCCATTATTACTTTAAGTATACTTTCTGTGCCTTTCTCTTTCTGCAATTTCTATAATGCAAATGTAGTTTCTTTTGATTGGGTCCCATAATTCCTGCAGGCTTTCTTCACTCATTTACATTATTTTTTTCTCTTTGCTCCTTCAACTGGGCAACTTCCAGAGTCCTGTCCTCTGGGTTACTGATTCTTTCTTCTATACAGTTGAGTCTATTTTTGAAGCTCTACTGAATTATGCAGTTCAGTTTTTGTATTTGACAACTCTAGGAAAGAAAAGTAGAGACCAATATCTCTGATGAATATAGATGCAAAAATTTTCAATAAATTACTAGCAAACCAAATTCAGCAGCACATGAAAAGGATCATTCACCATGATCAAGTGGGATTTATTCCGGGGATGCAAGGATGGTTCAACATATGCAAATAATGTGATACCTCACATTAATAGAATGAAAGAAGAGAATCATATGATTATCTCAATAAATACAGAAAAAAACACTTGACACAGTTCAACATCCATTCATGATAATAACTCATAACAATTAGGTATAGCAGGGACATACATAATAAAGGGTATATACAACAAGCCCAAAGCAAACATTGGACTCTATGGTGAAAGGTTGAAGGCTTTTCCTCTGAGATCAGGAACAAGATGAGAACCCACTCTCACAACTCCTATTCATCATAGTACTAGAAGTCCTAGACAGAGCAATTAGGCAAGAAAAAGGAATAAAAGGTATCAGCATCCAAGAGGAAGAAGTAAAATAGTCTCTAGTTGCAGATGACATGATTTTATATATAGAAAACCATAAATAACCAAAACATTGTTTTATCTAATCAATTAATTTAATAAAGATGTAGGATACAAGGTTAACACACACTCAAAAAAAACTCAGTAGCATTTTTATACACTAATAGTATGTTTTCTGAAGCAGAAATACTTAAACTGGTCCCATTTACAATGGCATCAAAAACAATAAAATGACTTAGGTAAATTTAAGGAGGTAAAAGAACTCTATGCTGAAAACTACAAGACACTGATGGAAGAAGCTGAAGAAGTTACAAATAAATGGAAAAATATCCTGCATTCATGGATTGAAATAATTAATTTTCAAATATCAATACTACTTAAAGCCTTTTATAAATTCAGTGCAATCCCTATCAAGATTCCAATGGCATTTTTTACAGAGGAAGAAGAAGCACTCCTAAAATCTATATGGAACCTGAGTGCCTGAAGAAAGAAGAACAATGTAGGAGGCATTACATTACCTGATAAAGCCACAGTCATCAGAAAAGTATGGTACTGGAATGAAAACAGACAAATAGATCAGTAGAACAGAATCAAGAGGTCAAAACAAATCCAAGCATATAACTTCAATACTTGTTAATATTATTTGACAAGGAGCCAAGAACGCTTTTCTCAGTGGAGAAAAGTCAGTCTGTTGAATAAATGATGTTGGGAAATTTGGATATTCACCTGTAAAAGAATGAAACTAGATCCATGTCTTACACCACTCACAGAATTAAGTCAGAATGGATTAAAAACTTAAATGGAAGACTTAAATGTAAGTCCTAGAAAAAAACATAGGATTAAAGCTCCTTGACATGGGTCTTAGTGATGAATTTTTGGATGTGACAGCTGAAGTACAGGTAACAAAATTAAAAATAAGTGGGACTACATCAAACTAAAAAGTTTCTACACAGCAAAAGAAACCATTAAAGTGAAAAGCAAAAAGACTACCTGTGGGATAGGAAAAATATTTGCAAACCATATACCTGATAAGGGGTTAATATCTAAAACACATAAAAAACACATATGAAAAAAAATAAGCCAGTTGAAAAATGAGCAAAGGACCTGAATAGAATTTCTTCAAAAAAAATATACAAAAGGTCAACAAGTACATGAAAAGATGTTCAACATCACTAATCACTAGGGAAGTGCAAGTTAAAACAACATTAAGTTACTCATCATGCCTGTTAGAATGGCCATCACCAAAAAGACAAAAAGGTAACAAACGCTAACATGGACGTAGAGAAAATTGTGCATAGTTGGTGGTATTGAAAATTGGTACAACCCCTGTGGAAAACAGTATGGAGGATACTAAAAAAAGAAAAAAAGAAAAAAAGAATAGAACTACTATATGATCCACCAATTCTACTTCTGGGAATATATCCAAAGGAAATAAAAACACAACTCAAAAAGATATCTGCACTCCATGCTCATAGCAGCATTATTTATATTAGCCAAGACATGAAAAAAAACTAAGTGCCCATTAATGGAAAAAATAGATTAAAAAGTTGTGTTTTATATATTTACAGACACAGTGGAATATTATTTAGTCATTAAAAATGAGGAAATCCTACTATTTGAAATGATTTGGATGGACCTTGAAGGCACTATGCTAAGTGAAGTAAGTCAGACAGAGAAAGACAAATACTCTATGGTCTCTTTCTTTATATGTGAAATCTAAAACAAAACAAAACTTATAGAAAAAGAGGTGAGACTTGTACTTACCAGAGGCAGAGGGCAGAAGAAGGAGAATTGGAAAAGGGTGGTCTAAAGGTACAAAATTCCAGTTATAAAATAAACAAGTGCTAGAGATATAATGTACAGTACAATAAAATGCTAATATTATTTCAGGACATAGCTAACACCACTGTACAATATATTGGAGAATTGTTAAGAGAGTTCATCCTAAGAATTCTCATCACCAGGAATTTTTTCCCCTCTTTTGTTTTTTCTTTGTTTTTTTTATTATATTTATATGAGAAGATGGATGTTAGCTGAACTGATTGTGATAATCATTCATAATATATGTAAATCAAGCCATCATGCTGTATTGTCTTAAACTTTTTTAGTAACATATGTCAGCTGTTTCACAATAAAACTGGGAAAAAAAGATATTTTCTCATTGTGACATAGATAATAAAAGGCTGAGCCAGAATTGGTACCCAGACTAAAGAAAAAGAACTTAACAAACATTAACCAATTTGGTTTCACAATCTTCCTTTTACAATTCTCTTTGCTCTATAAGCACTTGGTTTTGGCTACCAAAAAAAAAAAAAGCTCCAAAAAGCCCCAAAGAGTATTTAAGTGGAATTGACTCCTACTTTCCATTTTCTAAAACCAGACAGCATAATCCCTGTCCATTAATGTATTAATTGGTGATCATATTACTGGTGGAGAGTTGAATTAGGCTATTTAATTTATAGTAGGAAATAAAATTGCTCTCCTTTCCCCACAGAATTCAGCCATCATCCTACCCAGCCCCTCCCCAGCTAGCTCAAACCACTCTCTGCTTCTCACAGAGAGCAGCTTAATAACAGGACTTTATACAGTTGTAAATAAATAATCCAGGTTCTCATTCCTAAAATGGAACGCAGCACAGAGCTGGTTTAGAAGTTGGCATGGTGTGTCCTGTGTATGCAAAGCCTCAGCGTTGATTAGCACAGACAGGAGATCGGAAAACCATGAAGCACTTTTGAAATCTTGATAGGAAGTGACTCTCTCTGGATGCAGATTTATTGGTACTGACAACATTGTTTTTCTCTCAATTTTTAAAAAAGTGAAAGTACCTAGTACATGGAAAAATACAGAAACCAAATGAATAATGAAAAAACAACAGCTCAGTGGAACTGGATGTCCCAGCTCCTGAAAGAACATGTGTGTGTGGCTGGAGGGATGGAGAGACGGAGAAAAAGAGAGAGAGAAGGGAGGGGAGAGAGGGACAGTTAAATACAAAATGTTTTCAGCAGATTAAAAAATATATATATATCCTATGTAATTTTCGAATGTTTGCAAAAAGCCAGTCTTTGTGTTCATCTAGTTCTTTAAAATGAAGGCCTATGATATTCAGTAATGTTAGCCTGAAACCTGGGATCTTTGGGGACATGTCATCTCACAATGACATATCCATACCAGCCAAGGAAAGAAATTGATGTGAAAGTGAATCCCCTCCAAAAAAAGAAAAAAGAAAGTTAAAAAAAGAGAGAGAGAGAGAGAGAAAAGCCCTAAAACAAAGCAATCTTTCCACATGTCAAAATCTCTTGATTTTTGTAGTTGTTAAGAAAAAAGAGAATGATTTACCAAGGCTTCCCAAATTTATTTGTGGTTAAGTCAAAAATTGAGTCGCTGAATGGCTGAAATACAAGAAAATCCCATACTGTAATTCAGTCTGCCTTAATATCATTGAGTATTTTTCCTTGAATAGCTTTCTGTGTCAGACAACATATTCCTTCCTTCTTTATGTCTGTTGTGTCACAGCAAACACACTTGGAACAAGCAGACCTTCAACTACATTCTTTGATGGAATAAAACTCTGAAGTTAACCCTGTCCTAATCAGAGAAGTGCACAGTATAGACCATTAAAGAAGGTAAGCATGAGCTCAGAACCACCATGCTTACTACAACAAATAAAACCATGTTGGGGTGAGGGCAGAGGCTACTCAGGCACTGCAGAAAGGATGACATGGCTGGTGGGAGTCTTTGACCCAAGTATGGCCATGGCCATCTGCATAGTACAACCCTTAAGGAAACAACCCAGGGAAACAGGTAAAAATATGGATATAAGAAATATGATAGAAGCAGGCCATTTCCTATGTCCACTGCCCCCAACATACGCAAAATTCCTTTGTGATTTCTCACTAGTGTAGCCTGAGTTCCCTGCACATTGTGGATGCACAATAACTATAGGCGATCAGTTCCATGGCCTGTCATGGGATGTGAGGTTTCACTGAGAAGAAATATAGAATTTTTAAAACCTTCATCAAATCAAAAATATTGTTATTCATCAGAATATAGATAAAATATTAGCATTTCAAGAGAATAACACTATAGAAGACAAGCAGTGTCTTTTAAAGAATGAAAACTCAATGCAATGAAAAGGGCTTAGTAGTTGCCACCAAACAAATATTAAGAAGTGATAGGAGACTTCTGAAGCTATAATATTTGTTAAATGATTTTTGTTTGACATAAGTGTGATATAATCTCTATTATAAAATGTTGGGGAATTATTTTGTCTAAAGGAGAATGTAGGGGAAGATAGAGACTGTAGCTTAATTCAGTATCCAGAGTGCCCAGGAAATTGTTATCTGGACAGAAAAGAATAAATAAGCTGGTGGACACACAAGCAAGAGAAAACTGTAGCGGCCTGCCCTCATCACTCGTTGCATCTTGATTAGATAGATCCTGAGCTCACTTCTAGGGCCAATGTTATTGCTGTTAAATTGCACATTCTAAGAGTCTAAAGGCCAGCCATGCCTTCATTCCTGAGTTCTGCAATACTTCATTCTTTTCAAAATTCTTAGTACAAACAGAATGCATTTACAGACTTGCTGGGGACAACTTAGAGGACACAGAAAGATGAGGGCACAGATGGATGGGTAAGATAGATAGATGATAGACAGATACATAGATGATAGGTAGATACATAGGTAATAGAGATAGATAGGTAGATAATAGATAGATAGATAGACAGATAGATAGATAGATAGATAGATAGATAGATAGATAGATAGATAGATAGATAGAGAGATAGATAGATAGATGGATAGATAGGTAATAGATGGATAGATAGATGGGGGCTAAGAATAGATTTTAAAAAATAGGACACCAAAGGGTCCCATGATGAGTGTTCACCTCATGCTTCAACCTCCCACAGCATATGTACAATATGTTGGAATAAAACTACGCTTCAAGGGATCTTAAGGAAATTTGTTTTCTGAGTTCAGTTCTGTCAAATAGAAAACCTGGGAAAATACCTGCCTCATATGTATATTTAAAGAATTTAATAAGATAAAGGTATGTAAATACCCTATCATTATGTTTAAACATAGTGGGGTGGCCAGTAAATATAATTTGCTCATCTTTCTCACCTTAATATAGAGCATTTATTTAGGAAAAGAAAAAGAAAGCTTGCTATCTATTCAGAACAAGGCTCTGACACTTCTCAGAAAATGAATGTGGTGAGTGTGATTTTTTTGAAAATTTACTAGATACCAACACAATTTATAAAAGATAAGAAAGGCTCAGCATCACCAGTGGCAATTTAATACTCAATTTCAAAGACAACATGAGCTTGGAACTTTGAGGAAGAAAAACCGGTGATACATAATTTAATCTACTTCTCAAGTGTTTACATTTTAATTTGGACTGTTTAAATACCACTCATGAGACTATAGGGACTTTAAACCATATCACAAATCACAGAATGAAGCATTTTATTTTTCAGGCAAGTTTATTAAAGCCAGGCAGTTGAATGACAAGTAACTAAAGTAATCGTGAAACCATTTTTTCATGATTAAGATGGATGGCAGTACTTCTGCTTTAACAGTATAGTTAGACAGGTTTTACCTTTTAGAAAAATGTCATCTCTGGAAGATTCTTCCCTCTTCAGATAAGACTGGTTTCTGATTCAGATGGAGCATTGATATCTACCCTTAGTATGTTTTGGTGATTGAAAAAGTGCAGGCATATCATAAGAAATGTCTAAGATTCCTTCTTAAAGGGGAAAACGAACAAACATGTAATGGTCAATTTTGTCTCCATTGAAAACTATTTCAGAAAGGAGCTAGTTCAATTAATTCAAATTAGCGATCACATTGTGATGTCATTTATGGAAAAAAAATACAGATGTATAATGCAGAACTTTAAAATTCCATACATACACAAGTGTATAAATGCTAAAGAAAGAGATTATAGAAAAAAATATATCAAACCTTTGGAAAGCACTGGAATTTTGGTGTTTGGGAAAGGGAGAGAAGAACTACAGGGAAAAAATGGCTGGACTCAACTGTGATGAGATAGGGGTTTATGTCTGAAAGCCAGGAATCAGTAAAATTGCTCCTCTTGGATTTTTGAAGGAAACAAGCCAAACAAATTTCAAATATTTTGGCAGGGGAGTTAAGATTTCATTTTGGAAATCAAAATTATACATAAAACTGGAAAAATCAGATCTGTATTGCACTGTGTGCCTACTATTTAGTTAAAAAATAACTGTCAAAAATTGGGTAAAAGACATAGCATAGAAGAAATTTGAGAAGTATGACAGAAAAGTCTAGATTGCCTTAAAGAGACCATAGAAATATGGATGGACATTAAAGACATTTCTGGTAAATCTCAGAAAGAAATGAACATGTTTTGGAAACTAAAGGGAAGTCAATCTTTGTTAAGTAACAGTAGAAAACGTGGCGGAATTATGCTTTACTGTCATGTGAAAAATAGAACTTATAAGTGATGAAACAGGACATTTATCTGAAGATATTTCTTAGTGTCCTAAGGTTGAAGTTGTGGTGTGGCCTCATTTCTCCTTGCAGCTTATAGCAAAATGCCAGAGTAAAGAGATAAATTGCTAAGCAAAATGGAACCAGCATGTGATGATTTAGGAGGTTTTTGGTCTATCAAGACTGCAAAGGATGCTAAAATTAGAAAATTCATGGTTGAGAAAGTGTGCTCTGGAAAGAATTCAAGGATGTGACTAGGCAATCTTTTGCTGAAGAGATTAGGCATGTGACTCATTGATTGATTCAACCGCCTCAGAAGAAGCCAGGAAAAGGTAAATGATGTTATCCAAGAAAGATCTATGGAGGACCTTGTTTCATATCATAAACATCATGTCATAAACAAGAGAACTACAAGATGTTTTAGAATGTTATAATAGTAGAAACACTATCAGCTTGGACTGAAAGAGGCAAAAATGAAACAGAATGAGAGAAAACTGTCAGATTTCCAAATGCAGTTGAATTTATCCCCTGGACAGATCATTTCTCAGAGTCTCACCCATATCTGATTAATATGATGGTATTTGTGACTTTTTTCTTTTTTGAGGTGATATTTAGATGAGATTTTAGACTTAGAGTTGATACTGTAATGGTTTGGCTTTGGGGGAAGTTGGGATAGGGTGAATGTAGTTTGCATGGGAGACACCGATTTTGGGGGTCCAGAGGGCACACTATCGTGGATTGTATTGTGTTTCCCCAAAATATGAACACATGCTCTGGATTCTGTGAATGTGGTCCTATTTGGAAAAAGGGCCTTTGCAGATGTAATTAAGTTAGGCTTCTTGAGATGAGATCATCATGGATTACCTAATGGGCCCTAAATCCAGTGATAAGTGTCCTCATAAGAGACGGAAGCAAAGACAAGACACACGAGAAGAGAAGGCTATGTGTACATACATACAAAAATTACAGATATGCAGCCACAAGCCAAGGCCCACCTGGCAACACCAGAAGCTGGAGGAGGCAAGGCAGGTTTCTCCTCTAAGGCCTTTGGAGGGAGCACAGTCCTGCTAACAACTTGATTTCAGACTTCTGGGCTCCAGGTTTTTAAGATAATAAATCTCTCTTAAGCCCTGTCTGTGATCAATTGTTACAGCAATCCTAAGAAACTAATATAGAAACTCTCTGTGAAATACATCAAAGAATCCACAAGATGGGAAGAGACTAAGTTATCCATTGTCTTTCATTAGACACCATTAAGGGTTGCCCCAGAGCATTACCTCCCTGAACTTCTGGACAGGCCTGTGTTAAGAGCTAGACAAGCTGTACTTCATGATGTAGAGAAAGACGTCAAGGCAGGGACCAGAGTATGTGAGCTGGGAAGGCTTGTTAGTATGAGGGAACTGTCAGCATCTCCATGGAAAATCAGGTGGTCCAAAGGACACAGACAGGATTTTAACAAGGTCTATTACAGATACTTAAGTTTCACAAGACATTATTATTGTTTTATACAACCTTTATTTATTTAAATTTATCAATGTATTTAATTTGCTTCATTAGTTTGTATTCCTTCTCACATATCTATGATTCTAATCTGAGATCATTTCCTTTCTAAGTAAATAAGAACCTTTCATATACCTTAATATTATTCAAGTGGCAAAAAATTCTTAGTTTTTGTTGAGAATATCTTGGCTGGCACAGATTTCCAGATTGACAGGGATTTTCTTCCACCACTTTCAAGATGACATTTTACTTTTCTCTGGCTTTCATTCTTTGAAACGTGATCTAACAGTGTTGATTTTGCTCCTTTTTCTCTGGATACTTTAAGCTCTTTGTGTTGAGTTTTCAGTATTTTCTAAATGCTTAGGTATGTGTTTTCTTTATCCTGCTTGAGTTTCACAGTACTTTCTGGTATCTGTAGCTTGATATCTTCCTTCAGTTTTAGAAAGTTCTCAGCCAGTATTTCCTTAAGTATTGTTTATATTCATTCTCACTTCTCTCAAAGGGGAATTCCAATTATATGTAGCTTAGACTTTGTCCTTGTATCTTATGTGGGTTCTTTAAACTATATTTTCCATCTTTCTCTCTATGTGCTTGTATCTGCTCATTTATGTTCAAATCCTGTGCTTTTTCTGCTGTTTAAACCATTGATTACATTCTTACTTTCAATTACTGTACTTTTCAGTATTTAAATGTGTATTTGATTTTTTAAATTAATTTCAGCTTTTTGGTAAAATTTAGACGACAAGACGCGGAATTTTACCACAGAACTGTAATCCATAAAACTACTATGTCCCAGTCTGTGTCTGTTCTCTCCAAAATCCAATCATGTGTCCATCCGTTTCCACTGTTCATTTTCCCTCTTTATTTTCAGTCATTTGGTGTGTGCAGCTCTGGATTATATGACCAACCTCCAGAGAGGATTTGTTTTTCTTCAAATAAACAGTTAGAATAAACACTGATCTCCTTAACTTTGTCAAGATTTTCAGCCTGTTGAAAGCACTGAAAGGGCTGCTGTAGGCGCTCTAATTTTATTCCTAAACCGTAGCCTTTCATAGGGCCTGACTGGAATCCTGGGGCCTTTCTTTCTTAATGGGCCCTGAACCTTAGTTTTTCTTTCCTCTTCCTCTGAATACTGAGACTACTGAAAACTTGCTGAAATTTCTAAACCATTTCTAAACATTGCTAACATAAGCTTTCTGCTTATTTTTCAATTTCTCACTTAATACAGTTTAAGAATTAGGAAGTACCTAAAGGGGAAAAGAAACAGAGAAGGTAGGGCTTACTTTAATGCATTTCTGTTTTCTCTGGAATTCTGGTGTCTTAAAGACCTGGTTGTATACAGTCTTTTACTCATCAAACAGCTATTTAGTCATTTGTACATATCCTGGTTTGTATTTATTTGCTTTTGGTAACATCACTGGTCTAAAACAAGTTGCTCTCCCACAGCTAGAAGCCAGATTATTTTCTTAAGGTGAAAATTCTAATTTACTATATGGTTGTAGTGAATAATACCTGCAGTAAATGTAGACATGTTTCTCATTGAGAGTCTCTGGATATTTTGTGTTCTCTTAATTATTAATACTTAAGTATATATAGCATACATTTTATGAAGGTGGAAATAATAAGGAGGAAAAGGTCTAAAGATCCCAACAGCTGTTGGTATATAGTTCACTTTTTTTTTAACTCCCCATAAACTACATTAAGGCACCCCAGGTGATTATCTCTTTTAATTAATTATCAATGTAATTAATTTTTAAACTAAAGCTAAAGCTTTTGAACAAATGTTAATTTCTTGTCACTGTGTGGCTCAGAAGTATTCTAAGCTTAGTGGGGAAGGTGACAGAAAAAATAGATATGTAATGATAGTTCCTACTACCAGTGTGTTTATAATCAAGTTGGTCAGACAATACTAACAAGTATAAGAAATCAGTGGGTAAATAAATGTGAATTACATCACACCGAGTATAGGTGTAAAAGGAATAATAATATAAAAAAGATTCAGAGGGAAAGAGATACAAGGGGCTAGAACTGTTATTGAGATAAAATTATTTGGTTATTTGCAACTAAAATTTCTGTTAAGATTAGTTATATCATATATTTTATGATATCTTTAGGGGAAAAATGCCCATTTATTCAACATATTTATTCTTATAATACATCATAATGACTATTACAAATACCAGAATGAGCAATGGTACATGCATGTCCATACACAGAATATTCTAGTTAGTGAATAAGCTCTAAGAACAAATTCCCTTTTTATGAGGTTACCATGCTCAAGCAAAGAACAGATTTAGGATATCTGCTAATACAATTATTTGTACTTTTATGTAAATGTGAAATAAAATGACTTTGTTCATGATAGTTTTTGTAAAGAAATTAGAAAAATTCTTGTGATGTTCTGTTTTGTTGTTTTGGCCAAAGATACCAAAGGACTCAATTATCTTTAGCCATTTTTAAGATTCCACATTTTCATTTTCACATTTATTTATGATTTTACTCTGAAGCAAACTAGTTATAATAACACATCAATGAAATGCTTTGTCTTTAAATAATAGTAAGATCATAGAATTTAAATAGTAGATGCTTTATAAAAAATAACATGTTTTTGTGATACAGCCATTTCACATATAAAATTTCGGTTTATTCGGAAGCACAACTAGGTAGAAAAGCAATGCAAATATCATTTATAAATGAATGTATTGACACAGCAGTATGCTAAGTGTTATAGCAAAACAGTGAGATGAGTTCTGTATGTGAATATATGTATATAGAAACACACACATATTACAGAAAATACTGCAATGCTTTAAGAACCTTAATAAAATACAGCATACAGCCTTAAGGTCTAGTTAGTGCAAGTAACAACCAGTTATAAGATAAAATGGGGGGAAAAAAGCTCTACAGTAGCAAGAAATATGCCGAAGTACTGCAGATAAGCATAACAAGTAATGGGCACCATCTATAAGAAGAAAACTTTAAAATGCTGAAAGATAAAGAAGAACATTTCCATTTAAACAGACAGAAAGTTCAGATCTGTTCTTGAATAGAAAAAAGCCAATAACTTACTGAGGTCAGATCTCCTAATAGCAATCTTACTGATTGGTTGACAAAATATACATAACAATTATAGGAAAAGAAATAATGAATGTCTTTATAAATTTTTAATCCCATTATAAAACTATCTGAAAATAGAATGTCACATGCTTATACCTAGATAGAGCAGAATAGAAAGTTCATTTAAATCCATAAGGCATTTTTATCCATTTAATAAAGAGAACATTTCAATTTAAGTAAGAAAATATGGGTGATCAAGTAAACTAAGCTGTAGCAATAGGTCAGCCACTTGGAAAAATACATAAATTTGGATTCCTACCTCACACACAATAAATTACAGATGGATAAAAAAATTATAAATGAAAAATTGATCATAAAATACTAATGGGAAAAGCCCAAACATGTAGAATTCTTTCATAATTTCAGAATGGTGAAGGCCTTCTAAGTATAGCACAAAGTTCCAGAAGACTGATAATAACATATTAATTCAACTATATTAAAGTGTAGTATTTCTTATTGAAGAAAAAAGCAAATAAAACCAGAAGACAAGTGGCAAATGGGAAAATTTGCAACTAATGTTATAAAGTGTTAATTTTCCTAATGTGGAAATATTTCTTCCAATTAATAAGAAAATATTCAAAAATAGTATAAAATTTGCAATGTGTATGAAAACACAGATGACAGAAAATGAAAAAGAAATATCTGCCTCCTAAACATATTAGAAGACACTTGACCTCATATATAATAGGGAAAAATAAAATCAAAATTGCAAGGTATAGTTTTCACTTATATATATTGGGAAATATTAAATAATTTGATAACACAAAGACACTTTCATACTTCTTGATAAAGTAAAAATCAGTACAATTGTATGGGAGGTAACTTAACACTTTTTTTTTAAGTTTTAAAAAGCAATATATCTTTTGCCTTTATCCATATTTTGGTCTTGGGAATTTATCTTACATATGTATCCACACATATGTAAAATGGCCTATTATGTTTAACTGAATTACCTTTTGATATTGCAAAAGTTTTGAAAGAAACCTGTTTAAATAGTTAAAGGAATGGTTAAACTTATTGTATCACATTTATATAATAAAGCATGGTATTAAAAGGACTTAGGACTTCCTGTGTTTAAGAGATCAAAGATATCTAAGATATATTTTTAAGAGAATAAATAAGATGAGAACTGTATTTTTGGCACACTACCTGTTGTGGGCTGAATTGTGTCCCCCTAAAATCCATACATTGATATTCTTAACTCCAGTAGTCCAGAATGTGACTGTATTTAGAGACAGGGACTTTAAAGAGGTAAAGTAAAATGAAGTCATTCAGAGGCCCTAATGCAATATGAGGAGTATCCTTTTAAAAAGAAATTAGGACACAGAAAATACACACCGACTGAGAGGTGAGCATGTGAACACACAGAGAAGGCGGCCATCTGCAAGCCAGGATGAGGGGCTTCAGAAGAAACCAAGTCTTTCAATCCCCTGATCTTAGACTTCTAGACCTGTTGTTTAAATTTCTGCTAAGCAAGCCACCCAGTCTGTGGTGTTTTGTTACATCAGTCTGAGCAGATTAATACACTACCATTTGTGTGAAAATAATATATATATGGATGGATGTGTTTGCACATATATGTACAGAAAATATCTTGAAGGATACATAAAACAGTTGTAATACTTTCTCTGGGGAAAATGTGCTGTCAATGAAAAGGTGAAAGAGAGACTTCTGGAAAGAGGACGACCCTTGGAGCCAGAAGAGGACTAATATCTTAATAAAAATGGGAACACAACTATTATAACTGATAAAGAAAAAGAAAAGTTTCTATGAAAGCTTAGACAATTTATTGAGAACACTCAATAAAACCAAGAACTTTTTCCTGTGTTTCAGGCATATTATAACACCAACTGAGAAACATAGCTTGAAAATGTAAAGAAGCAAACTTCTAATGGAAAGACAAAATTTGTAGAAAGCAATCTGTATTTGACATGTGATACTATTCATGCGTGGTTACAGAGGACCTGTTCCAGTCCTGTCTCTTTTCTGCAGCTGCTGGAGAAAGAAAGCTTGTACCTGTACTGGAACCTACCTCAGAACATCTACGCACAAGGTCTTCATCCAGCCACACTTCTCGTGTCTTGTGACTTTGCCAAGAAACAAGGGGGAAAAAAAATCCCTAAGATGACTGTTTCAATACAGCAAAGAAAGAAAGGCTGTATGTTTTCTGTGGCTCTGTGTAATTCAGATCCAGAATGACTCATTTCTCTTAAGTGAGGATAAGCTTAAAAAATTAGCCCATTTTCTTCTAGTCTAGCTTTAGTGTCCACATCAGCCAAAGCAAGCAAAGCATTCACGCTTAAAGAAATCCTACAGCAGACAGCACAGTCTGACCACAAAAGACCTGTCTGTGAAGAGAATATCTCCAAGGCATCTTGTGGTTAGACATCTTACAATTTGGGATGAAATAGATTCATAGGAGTCATAGTTCTTCTAAACACATTTGTTGTACTTTGACCATATGAAAACTGGTGTTCAATCTCAAAGAATAAAGTACAGAATATCTTCAGATAATTCAGTGATAATTAATTACCCAGGTAATTAAATATAAATATCATTAACCATAATTAATATCATTATCACCTAAAAAACCCAACATTAATATTTTATATATACAAAAGCATTGTTTTTTTATGGTTCATACAACTGTGGTCTAATTCCATCCCCACTGAAAGGAGCCAGGGCTCCACAGATCAGTGGGTGATCCCAGGGCAGAGAACTTTGGACGTCAAAAGTAAGAAGTGCTTAAAAATGAGAGAGGCATATGACAAAAACATAGGAGACATGTTGAAGGGGTTCCTACTGCTAAATACAGGAAAATTTGAGTACCAAAAATAATTAAGAACAGTGAATAATTTAAAATCATTAGAAGAAAAAGGAATCTATCAGTTCATACCACTAATAAATAGATTATTGATAGATATTGGATGGATGGATGGATAGGTAGGTAGATCGACAGATAGGAGGGAAAGTCAAATGTTAAATGTGGAGGGAGTGACAGAGTTGGGAAATCATGATTTTGTATCCATTACTGCACATTCGATCAAACAAGAATAATCAATGCATGATCAATGTAGGGTGACATTTACATGAAGATTAGGATATTTGCATGGCCATAAAAAAACTCCCACAGATTGCTGATTGGTAACAATGCAGTGAGAATATGGACAACATATTGGCTGAGTCATCAAAATGAATATCACCAATGACAAGCAAATGGATGTCATATCCCTCCAGATATGAGGTGCTGAGATAGTCACAATATCATCTGGGCCTTATTCCAGCCATGATCATGACTGAACACCAGACAAAATCAAAATGAGAAGTGCTTTATTTTTTAAAAGTGAGTTTATTCTTCAAAAAATGTTAATGTTAAAGAAAGACAAAGGGAAATAGAATTGTTCAAGATTAAAGGTTAATAAACAGATATAATAACTAAATGCAATAATTTATCCTAAAGTGAATTCTGAAATGAGAGAACATACCATTAAGTATATTATTGGGTCATTTGTCAAATCTGGACTACAAATAGTAGATTATACTATTAAAAATGTTCTCCCAAATTGAGAACTCTACTGTTACTATGTAACAGAATATCTCTATTCTTAGGGTTCTTAGGGTATGTGCATTAAAGTCTTTAAGGATAAAGTATACAACTTATTTGCAAATGATTCAGAAAATAAAACATACATACACACAATAAAGAACATGGGGTGTGTTGTTAATATTTTGCATAAAAGTTGAATTTGGGTAAAAGGTATATGGGAATTCTTTGTATTGTTTATCTTTCTGCTTTCTGTACTATTTGAAAATTTCTGTAAATATAAAATTATTTCTAAATAAGAAGGTTTTTAAAAAGTTCATGCTAGATTCTTGAGGGTAAAGATGTACACTAAGCAATTATGCCACCTGGGAGTCTAAATTCTAACTGGGGAGGGTGATCCAACACATGCATATGAAAAAGTAATATTAAGGATGACATATAACAAAATAATTTCAATAAAATGTTTACTTTTCTATTTGTCTTTTTGAATACAGACTGCTTTTGATGTTGTACATCTTCAAAATAAAATAGAACTTTGGTAGCACGTAAATTAAATGGTTTAATAGTTAATTTGATAGATCCTGATGTTAAAAATGTTTTAAAAAATCAAAACCAGAAAAATGCCTTGTCTCAATGGTAGTCTCAGGTGTTTATGATATAGTGTTCTCTTTTTAATAATTTACCTGAGAGCATAAATGTGGAGAATTCTAAAACTGTTTATCACCAGATCAAATTGTGAAGAATGGAGGAAGGGAGACAGCAGATATTAGCTTATGTATTGATTAAGCTGCAAGGACCAACTTTTAATACTCACTCAGCAGCCATACTTGATTTCTGGAAAATTCCACTGTTCAGCTCTCTAATCACCTTTAAACTAACTTCAACTCCTGTGTCCCTCTCTCTTCCAAAATGTTGCTAGAGAAAAATATGCAAGTGTGTTGCTTGGTTTCATTTGGTGTTTATGACTGCAGAGCTCAAGTGAGTCCTTAGTACTTCTCTGCATTACTACTGATCTCTAATCAATTGACTCTCCCATTTGCCAAATGTCTCTTTCTTAACTTCTCCTCTCTATTTATACTCTCATCATGATTTCTTCCCGATCATAATCTTCTTTTTTTCTAATTGATAAAATATGTGGAATTAGAAGAGGTCTGAGTAACACCAAATTTGCCATTGTTTCTGCATCTGCCTGCCTTCTGATTTCAGTGGGTATGCTGGTCTATATCTTTTCTAAAGTAGCCCTTCCATTTATTCACAGGACTCCCAATCTCAAGGACTCCTAATGTCTCAAAGACATTATCGCTTCTCTCCTTCGTCAATAAATTTATCCTCTCTACTTCCACCTAATCATCCCCACTCCACACCTGAGATCTCAGTTCACCTTTGCATATGTCCCTCTCTATTTAATCATTTTCAGCTGCACAAATGTGAAGTCCCACCTTAAAAAATAAAGGAAAACTAAAACTCACATCCACCATCCAACTAGAGCTCCTTTCTGAGCAAAACTCCTAGAAAGATTTGTCTATATTTGCTGTGTTCACGCCTCTCTTCACCTATTCTACTTGTTTACATCCCCTCCACACCACTGAAATCATCATCAAAGTTACCAACGAATGTTGCATTTCCAAATCCAATGATCTGTACTAATGTGTCTTAATTTATCAGCAGCATTTAACTTAGTCGATTCTTCCCTTCTTCTTTAATACTTCCTTTACTTGGCTTCCAGACACTATATTCTCCTGCAGTTCCTCTTGCTTCAATGGCCTCTGCTTCTTAGTTAACTTTTCTAGCACCTCATCCTCTTTCTACTTCTAAATATTAGTGTTCAGTTCTAATTACTTTTCTTCATCCATGTTCTACATGCTGATGACTTCAAAATTATGTCTTCAGTCAAGACTTTTCCCCTCAATTCCATATTCATATTTGACACCAAATTTGTGACACTCTATTTCTATTTCTTATAGACATTTCACGCTGTTAAAATAAATACTTTGATCCTAACTTTCCAAAAATTGCTTTCCCCCATTATTTTCTTTCCCAATTAATGGTACCATCATTAATACATTTGCATAGGGTAAAAGCCTAGAAAACTGAATAGTCTCTTTCCTGATCCAATTCAATGGTCAGCTTATAAATATTCCTACAATTACCACTGTAGCCTAAGCTGCCATTGTCTCTTGGAAGGTAACTTTTACTAGAATGGATGGATATAATTATTTTGATTATTGCCATCATCACCTAAAGCATTTTAATGCCTGTCAGGTGCAATAAATTAACTTTTTGAATAATAGAACTATGACAGGGTAGGGAATTTTCATTCATTTTCTAATAAGGGGCAGGGATTTTAAATTAGAAATACTGTTCTTTACCTTAAGGACTTTCAAAGTAATCACAATAATGTCTACTAGTAACTTCTCCTATTCCCCATACATGATTGACACTGTGCTCAGAATCTGACATAAATTATCACATTTATTCCTCACAACTCTTTTTTTAAGGTAGGGATTTTTATCCCCAATTAAAGCCAATGAATGGAGGCTCAAGAAGAATAACTAACTTGCTAAAAGATCCCATAGCTGCTACACCGTGCAGCAAGCCATGCCGTGTTTATCACCACATGACAGAACCTCTTTGTCTCACAATTTTACTGTTTAATGTAACAGTTCCATAGCAATAGAAGAGTCTAATAAAATTCAGCATAGTTTATACAAAGTTTGAATGAATAGTATGGCCTGAAACTCAGAGCATCAGCCTCTGTCACTGAGAAGACTTTGCTGAGGAAACGTTAGAGTTCAGCTTTGAAAGAAATATAAATTGGCAAAGAGCTATGCCCAAAACTAGGCCTGCAAATGCACATGTGTGATGTATTGAGGAAACCCATCTTCTTGCTGCTCATGCAGTACCAAGACTGAGACAGGAAAGGGATGAGACAAATCTTCTGGACCTTGAAGGACAAGCCCAAAAGTTTACATCTTATTATGCAAGCAAAGTATTAACAGGTTCTGTAAAACCAACCTCTAAATCTCAGTGGCTTACAAAAGCAAACATTGACTTTCATGCTTACAGGGCTTCTGATAGGCCATATTTCCCCTGACCTTAACGAGTTGATTGAAGCAGGCTAGACTCCAGGTTTCCAGCTCAGGTTCAGGTGTGTTCCACCTGTCATCATTCTGGAGCCCAGCCTGGAGGTGCCCTGGTTACCAAGGGCATGCTTTTTTCATTAAGGATCACAGGTGCACAAAACCTCAAGGGGAGACTTGTGATGCCTCTTAGGCTTTGGCGGGAACTGGCTGGCACACTGTCTCTTCTGCCACATTCCATTGCTAAAACAAGTCACTCTGCCAATCCCATAATGGGTGGCACCACAGAGTTCCAGGGCAAACAGGGAGAGAGTGATGAGTAGGGAGTGATAATCTAATCAACCATGGGTAATACACACTATTTAAGGTTTCTGAGATGATTAGAAGTAATAATGAAATAGGATAGAGGTGGGGCTCAAAGAAGAGACTAGAAGCTAAGAGGTCAGATAGAAAACTATTGTAACAATTGTGAAGAAGGTGATAAGATCTTTGGCTAATGAAATTTCAGTGGGGAAAAGAGAAAAATATAGTGCAGTACAAAGGAAGGACCAGCTGTGCTGGCTGACAGCCTAGATGTGGGGAAAGAAAAGTGAACTCAAGATAACTCCAAGGATCTGTTGACAGGAAGTTTTAAAAGGGGAAATAAAGTGCTGAATATGGAAGGAAGATGATGAGTTTGGTTTCTTGTTTTGGAATGAGTTCTAGTGCCATTTTGGAATTAGCCCCATGAAATAAAAGAGCTAAAGTAGGAAAAGGGAGAGGTTTTACTACTTCCATCTCAGAGTAAAAACCCAGGTTGTCATGATTTGCTTTACATTTGGCACAAGGCAATAATTTATTGGGTTTATATGAATTTTTCTTTCAGAGATTGTGGGCATGAAATGCATGGTCAATGTTCAAAAGTCCTACGTGCTGCAAGAACCCCTGGTGCATAATCATCCTCACCACAGCAGGTATCACACCATTCTTTAGTGCTCAACCAACCAAAAGCCTCTTACCTACACTATTATCTTATTCACATTGTATCCCCAGTGTGTCCAAAGGAGGCTGGGGTTTTAAGATTGAATTTTCAAGCTTCTGCCATAAAGGAAGGCAAAGGAGAAAGGAGTTACAATGGGTGCTGAGTGAAATAATTAGAGTATTTGCCACATTCAATGGTAACTAGTATAATTTACTGCCAAGAACGTAAAACTCTCAATTTGTTTTAATTATTGTCATTTTTTAATCCTTTAACTGGCAAATGTAGCAAAATGGAAATGGCTGGACTTGCAAAAAATTCCAAAAAGTCAAAATTAAATGTTTAATATTTAAAATGGAAGAATTGTCAGCTCTAGATATAGCACTGTAAATAATCAAAAGCAATTTTCAAAGACAGTGAAAGAAGCTTGCCTCTGTGGCTACCAATCACCAGGAGAAAGGAAAAGAGGCAGTAAAGAGGATGGGAAAGCAACAGAAAGCTAAGTTTATTTTTAGTGTACCTTTTCTACAGAAGAAAATGATGACATTTTTTATAACAAAGGCTATTCTGTAAAGAGATTGGATTGTGTCTTTCTAAAGTTATAGGATCACTTGAGAAAAATAAAGTGCTGGAAGTCACCAAGAAAGTATAACATTCAGTGAAGATTTCTGAAACACAATGTGAAAAAAGTAAAGATACATATATTAAAGTTTCTTTGAAGAATTCTCTGAGGAAAAACAATTTAGATTACCATTTACAGATAACATTAATTCTATGGAAGCTGATCCTAAAATATCTTCTATATGTTATCTTAAAAACTGAGCACAAGAATACAAATGTATACATTTTAAAGTATATCGGAATATTTTTGAAATATGTTAGGTACTATCTTAAATTATCCAAACATTACTTTTTCTTTGTGCATGCTTAATCTAGTCAAAAGTAAAATGATTTAGTATTAACTAATATATTTTCTTAAGTTAGTAATTGATTTTTCATATATTCTAAAGTATTGCTAATGAACATTTTATGATATCTTCCCCTTATCTGTACTGTATTTCTGACTGATAAAGGAGAAAAAAAAATGTGCATCAAAAACAGAAAATAAGTAAATCTCCTTCCTTCTTTCTAGTATTTTATTTATCACCCTAAGTCTATGCTCTAAGTTATCCCTATTGGAAATGAGTATAAAATGCCTTCATAAGAAACTGTTTAATTGCTATTAGATGAATATTTTAACTTAAAAGTTGAATAATAAACATGGCTACTTTACAATGAATGAGAGACTAACTAGATGGAATTTCTTGCTTAGGTAAAGGTTTGTGCAACACATAGAAATAAGCAATTGATATGTCACCCGAAAGAGTGGGGGGAGGCAATTTTGTCTCTAAAACATTGAAATCTGAAGACATCCCATTTTCTTATCTTGATCTGTGCTTAATAGCACTTGGATTTTTGCCATATGACCACAGTGATGTTTCCATCACTGACTGAAGCTTTGGCAAGTCTGCATGGGACTTAGAATTTTTTCCCAGCCTCCCATTTATCTAGTTTGCTGCTACTTAGTGACCAGGTGTTTTTTCCAAATTTTAACAGCTTGGATGTGTGTCCAAGGATTGCAAAACTAGGAATAAAAGCCATGAAAAATTCTGATCCCGCAGTCTTTTCCACATGACAGGTTATTCCTTCAGCAAATAATAAAATGTTATTCATTAATTTTTCTTTTCATGTTATGTAAGTATATTTCACTTATTTAAGCATAAATAAATAACAACATCAGACATAGAGCAAATGTATAAAATCTTAAGAGTACCATACTCATGCTTTATTTGATTGTGAAGTTTAGGATTGGTTTATTTAAACCAATCTAAAAAGATTTTCTGGGAGAAAGGCCCAGTGTTCATAGGATCTTAATAATGCTTTTCTTCATGATTGATTATGAATATAAAGTCCTAAGTGACCCTGGTAGTTTTATTCTTTGCTTTGAATACAACACATCACTTCTTTTTAAAGTAGTTTGAATGGGTTATTCCTTTTGAAGAGAAACCTAGTTTATGGAGCAAAACCTTCTTTTGGAAAGCATGATGGCATAGTAGATACCTAAAGACTAAATGTCAGGCCAACCCAAACACAAATCCTAGGCTCTACCTACTGCCTGGGTGATTTCAAAAAGAAATTAATCTTCTTGAACATCAGTTTCTTTATTTGTAAAACTGGAATAGTAACATTTGAAAATATGTTACTGGACTTAATGAAATACCTTAAATACCTCCCATATGGTAGTTTCTCAATTATACTTTTTTTTTTCTTTCTAATTTTGTTCATATGAAGTAACTATTACTCCATATAGCTGGGCTGCCTTTCTCCCCATGAGGTGGGATCTCTTTCTCAAGTGAGTCCAGTAGAAATCCTCAGTCTAAGACTGAATGAATGTTTAGCAAACTTGCTGTTTAATTGGACCATATTTACTTTTATGTCTAGAAAATTTATCTTAAAATAAATTGCATGGAATTTATTTAATAGGGTTAAAAACATACATGATTTAAATAATACACTATCTTGACAATAAAAATACTTTATATTTTTTAAAGCTCTAGATATAGCACTGTAAATAATTTCCATATCTATATATTATAATTTCCATATCTATAAAATGAAGATAAAAGTAGTACCTTATCTCACTCACAAGGTTGTGTGAGCATTAAATGAGATAATGAACATAAAGTGCTGGCACATTCAAAGTTGATTTTTTTGTTACTGTTTTCATCATTATCATTGTCTGATTTGTGATAATCCAGACTCTTTTCGATCTAGGAAAAGTTAATAACTCTCTGAACCTCCATTTTCTTGTCTCCAAAATGGGGGGAATAATTGAACCCTTATACAGCACTTAACACAATAAAAAGCATAGAATAAGCACTCAAAAATTTTAGATACCTTATTGTTCACATTCCAGACACATAAATTTATATCTACATTCAAACTTTTCATGAAATGTTTACAGAAAATAGTTTTATGTTGACTTGGGCTTTCCTTGTGGTTAAATTTCTTTATGTTCTTCCAAATTCTTCCTCACCAGTTCTTCCTTTAAAGAGACTCCTCCTTTGTGATTTTCCATTTCATTTGAAGGTATTCTTGTTCACCCATGTTTGACTACTCCCTCCAACCTCCAATCTCCAAGTTCTCAAATCCATAACTATAATATCCCTACTATAATCTCCACCCCTAACTCAACCCCAGCCACCCACACTGAATCCTACAACAGCATTACTCTCTGACAGATTTCCCAAAGTGCTTTCATCATAAAGAAGTTGCACATCTCTTTTCACTAAACCTATTTCCAGAGATTTTAAGTTACTACGTTTATCTGTTTCTTTGTTAGTGGATTTTAGTAGTTCATGTCTTTCAAGGAATTTATCCATTTCATCTGTTATTGAATTTATTGGTATCATGTTTTTCATATTATTCCCTTGTTATCCTTTTAGTATCTCTAAAAATTAAAGGATGGTGCTTTTCTCATTCCTGATGTTTATAATTTTCTTTTTTTTTCCCTTGATGAGTCTGGTTAGAAGTTTATTGATTTTGTAGTTATTCTCAAAGAGCCAGCATTGATGTCATTGGTTTTCTTTGCTCTTTTTCTGTTTTCTATTCCATTGATTATGAATCTCATCTCTGTTATTCCTTCATTTTATTTATTGGGTTTCATTTGCTTTTCTTTTTCTAGTTGCTTAAGATGGAAAGAAGCTTAAACTGATGTTTGGTGACCTCTTACTTCAGTAATATAGGCATTTAGTGTGATAAAATTTTCCAAAAATTATTGCTTTAAATTCATCCTATGCTTCTATTTTCCATTCAGTTCAAAATATTTTTCATATATATTTTGATTTTCTCCTTCAGTGCATGTATTATGTGGAACTGTGTGATCTCATGACTACATATTTGGGAAATTTCTGGTAATATTTCTGCTATAATTATGTATTTATCTATAGCCTTACATTTCTATTAGACTTTGCTTCTATGCTTTTGATCTGTTACTCAGTATGTCACTGTTCTTTTTCCCCTAATACAAACTTCTTTATCTTTGGCAACATTCTTTATCTGAAATCTACTTTGTGTGATATGAACGTAATTCATTATTCTTTTTCAATTTAAGAATGTTACATCATTTTCCCATGCTTTTACTTTTAACCTATTTGTGCCTTTATTATTAAAGTGTGTTTCTTGTAGGAAACATAACACTCTTTTTTTAAAAATTGAATCTGATGACTCTGTCTTTAAATGCAATTAATTAATTTCCATTTAATGTGATCATTGGTATAGGTAACTTATTGTTTAAATCTTTTTCTATTTTTCCGTCTATTCTTTGGTTCTCATTTCCTCTTTTTTTGCCTTCTTTTGGCTTAATTGATTCTGTATTATTCAGGGTTCTTCATAGAAGCAGTTATATATATATATATATATACACACACACATATCAAATACAGAGAGAATGACAGAGAATTTGAAAGGGATTGGCTCACACAATTGTGGAGGCCAACAAGTCTACAATCTGCACTATAGGCCAGCAAGCCGAATATACGGGAAAGAGTTGATGCAGTTTAAGACCAAACAAAGCAGAATTCCTTCTTCCTTGGGGAAGGTCAGTCTTACTTTCTACAGCAGTTTGAGTCCACTAACATGATTCAGGACAATAAGCTTTACTCAAAATTTACTGATTTAAGTGTTAATCTCATCTAAAAAATACCCTTACAGAAACATCTACAGATGGTCACATCTTACAATGGTTTGACTTAAGATTTTTCAGCCTTACTGTGGTGCAAAAGTGATATACATTCAATAGAAACCCCACTCTGAATTTTGGCTTTTGATCTTTTCCTGAAGCTAACAACATGTAGCACAATACTCTTGTGATGCTGGGCAGTGGCAGGGAACTAAAGCTCCCAGTCAGCCACATGATCATAAAGGTAAACAATGGATACAGTTAAAATCATTCTTATTGTTCATACCCATACATCCATTCTGATTTTCACTTTTGCTATTGTGTTCAATAAATTACATGAGATATTCAACAATTAATTATGAAGTAGGTTTGTGTTAGATGATTTTACCCAACTGTAGACTAATGTAAGTGTTATGAGCACATTTAAGGTAGTCTAGAGTAAGCTATGATGTTTGGTACATTAGTTACATTAAGTGCATTTTTGACTTACAATATTTTCAATTTATGATGGGTTTATCAGGACATAACCCCACTGTAAGTTGAGGAACATCTGTAGAATAATGTTAAAAAAATATTTGGATATTGTGGCTTAGCCAAATGGACAGAAAAAATTACCCATCACAGACTCTATTTTAATCCTTCATTGGCATATTAGAAGTAACTCTTTGTTTTTTTTAGGGATTGTTTTAGGATTCACGATAAACATCTTTAAGTTTTTTACTGTCTCCCTTCAAATTATATTATATCATTTCACTTATAGACTAAATCTTTACAATGATATACATCCATTACTCTCCTCCTGATCTTTGTGCTATTATTGTTATACATTTTACTTTTACATAAGTTATTGAACTCATGCATTATCATTTCTGTTTAAATAATCAATTACCTTTTAAAGGGTTTTAGATAGTAAGAAAATAATCTTATGTAGTTGCCAATTTTAATGTTCTTCATTACTTTGTGTATATTGTATTTCTATCTGATATTATTTTTTCTGTCATAAAACTCCCTTCAATATTCCTTTAGTGGTAGCCTTGCAGTGGTGAATTCTTTCAGCCTTTGTTTGTCTGAAAGTACCCTTATTTCACATTAATTTTTGAAGGATATTTTTGGTGGGTATAAAATTCTAGAATGACAGTTTTTTTTTCTTTCAATACTTTAAAGTTGCTTCTATAATATCTTCTAACCTGAACTGTTTCCAACAGGAAATCTTCTCTCCTTTTTATCTTTGTCACTCTGTATAGGATATGACTTTTTTTCCTGCTGGCTTGTAAGATTTTCTTTTTATCATTTCACTTGAGTATTTTTCTTCTGATATATCTTAATGTAATTTTCTTCATGTTTCTTGTCTTTAGGAGTTCTTTATTTTCCTTTGACCAATGGGCTTATAGTTTTCTCCAAATTTGGAAAGTTTTGGACATTGCTTCTTCATCACCCTCCCAAATCCTGTGGAATCTCCAGTTACACATATATTAGAATGTTTGAAGGTATCACTGGTGTTCTATTCACTTCCCTTAGTTCTCTTTTCTCTCTGTGCTTCATTTTGCCACATCCTATTCTATGCCTTCATTAATTTTTTATTATATAATATCTAATTGTCCCTTAATCCTAACAAATATATTTCCATCTCATACATGGTAGTTTATATCTCTGGAAGCTTAATTTGTAGTTTAAGTAATCTCCCATGTTTCTAACTACATTTGAACATGTGGAGTACAGTTTAACTGTTTTAATGCCCTCATCTGTTAACTTTAACACCTATGTCAGTCCCAAATCAGTTTCAGTTGATTGATTTTTCTCTTCATTGTGGGTGTTTTATCCTCCTTCTCTTCAGGATGGGTAATCTATGACTAAGTGAGAAAACTTGTAAATTTTACCTTGTTGGATACTGGATATTTTTTAGACTTATAAATATTTTTGAGCTTTGTTCTGGGACCCTGTTACAGTACTTGGGAAACATTTGATCCTATCAGGTCTTAATATTAATATTTGTTAGGTGCCAACAAAACTGCCTCAGTTTTGAGATATTTCCTATCACTGAGGTAAGATCCTCATGGCCTGTCACTCAGATTTTTCTACTAGAAAATCATGTCTCTATTTTTTTAAACTTGTTTACTTTATTTTCTTTATATTTGACCTTATAGTTTTGAAAACTGAGTAACAAACCTAAACCTACTTGTGTAAGGTAAAAGTATGAACATAATTGGATATAGGTACCCAGAAGATCATCAGGTAGGCAATTTCTGGATGACAATATGAGAATTGACAAGAATCCCTTCTTAAAAAGTCAGATGAGAGCAGAACACTTTTATGTGGTAAAATGTGAATCTTTAGCATAAGTCCTTAGGTCAGTGTTTTACTCATCATTTTGATCATCTGAAGCTGTTTTCCCAGTAGATTCCTTAGAAAAAGCTAATGAGAAAAATGTCCCCCAATATCCTATACATAAAATTTGTGTCATATTTCCTTTTCTTATTATATCTTTTACCATAATATGTTGCTATTAAAAATCAATGACAATTTATTTTATTTTTTCCTGTCTCTTAGTGTGATTTTCCTAGATGCTCAATAGTTTTACTAGCATGTTTTGGTGTTATTCATTATATTAGTTACCTTTTCATTAGCAGCTTGAAACAATAAGCACTTACTGTCTCACAGTCTCCATGAGTCAGTAATCCAAATTCAGCTTGATGGAGTGCCTCTGACTCAGGAAATTTTCTAAGGCTGCAATCAAGGTATTATTGGGACTGCAGTCATCTCAGTGCTTGACTAGGGAAAATACAATTTCCAGCCACTCACATGGCTAATAGCATCAGAAAAAATTCCTTGTTCATTCTCACAGTTATTGACAGGTCTCAGTTCCTCACTGGCTACTGGCTGGAGACACTGATTCCTCTCTGAGATAGGCTTCTACACAGGATTGTACATAATAACTTATCAGCTTATGTCCCCACAGAAAGGATGTGGTGGGGAGAGAGAGAGAGAGAGAAGATGGAAGTCACATTCTTTTTATAACCTAAACTTGAGGGCTGTATTTTATCCATGGGCAGTGATTCACTAGACCCAGCCCACACCTAGGAGGGGAACATACAAGGACATGAATACTAGGATGTGGTTATAATTGGGAGCTATTTTAGAGGCTGCCTACTGCAGCCACTGTGTTGGGTTTTGTAGGAAGGATGATAGGTTCTTTCAATAAATATTTTTAAGCCATCATTTAGTGCAGGAAACTTCTAAATTTCAGTTTTTGGAATTAAAAAAAATTTTTTTTTTTGGTTTTCTGCAATGGAAATGTATACTCATATGAGGAAAATGGAAAATCATGAACAGAGATTGAAAAATACCTTAACTGCTCAGTGGTGAATAATAAAATCTATTCACACATTTGTTCTTTCAATTTCAAAGTAGAGTTTTACTTATAACATGTGTAGGGTGTTAATTTTTTTTACTGGCCTATGAACAATATACTGGAATAGCTGCTTTAAAAGGGAGACAGCTAGCATGTATGGGTGCTCAGAGATCTGAGCAAGTCTTGCAAAAAACATGTTACTTTTAAAATGACAAGGAAATAATCTGAGTTAAGGAAGCCATAAAATATTCTTCAGCCATATATTAATATAGGATGATAGAGAATGAAATGTTTGTGACAAATAATACTGGCAATAAAGAAGTTAATTTTCCCCATGGTTCTTAAACTTGTATTAAACTTATGAACAGAGTGAATGTTCAGTTCTTCAAGAATTTAGTGAGACTAGTTAGGCATTTAAATAAAATAGCTTGAAATGATCTGAATATTCAATCCTATTTATTTGCCCACTGGCTCACTTTAATGCTAGAAGGCAAAAATTCATTTTCTATCTTGCTTATGGCAATGTAGATTCATATCCAAAGCCATTGTATAATAATAAAGAATAACTTTATTAAAGTTATATAAACCTGATTACCTTTTATCCAGAAAATATAGCTCTTATTATTTCAAAATTTATGTTAGAAACAGCAATTAAGTTAGAAATTCAAGTTGATTCTAGAATCTTCTTCCTAAAGAGTGGTTATCCTAAACTAGATTTCAAGGCATAAATGATCAACTTAAGAAAATTTTCTTAACGAAATGATAACTTTCTTGGTCAGACATGAAGCCATATAAAAGATCAAATATAATGGTATTAAATTAAATGATGTCCATCTTATTTGTAAATGACCATATTTAGAGCTTACTTATATATTTTTCCCTTATCCATCTGTTTAATTACATATAAGGAGAATGCATATCATTAAAGCTGAACTTTAAAGGAAGAAAAGGATAAGAAGTATGTGTATTTTCAATCCAATCCTATCATTTTAGATAGTAAGTAATGGATACAAATGTACACCATACAGAATATATATTTATTTCTGAACCAGTCTGCACCTCCCCATTTTTGCTTAAGTTTCTTTTCCCTTTTCTTCCATTAGAGTGGGCTCAAAGCCACTGCATTTCATCCGACTGGTTATACTATAGGTAACACTAATACGAAGTCAGATCCTCACATTTCCTCCACTTGTAACACTAACTCTGCACTTGAAATTTAACAAAACAAAACCAAAACCAAACAAAAACCTACTTGGATTTGATGTTTTAAGTTTTCAGATTCTCCTTTGACACAAATTTAAGCTTCAGTCCATTTACATGGTCAAAATCAAGTGTTTGACTCACAGTAGTTTCTGGAAAATGTCTAATCATTAGGTTTTCAACTTTAGAGTTTTAATAAATGAAATAATTACACTAGATATTTTTGGTGGACATTTTATAAGCATTCTGTGCTGTCAAGCAATATTAAACAAGTCATATTTTCTTATTCTGCTTGTTATTGGGTGCGGGAATCCAGCTCCAGCCTAGGGGTGGGATGCCCGAAGGTGCAGGATGGAGTCAGCGTATGGAGAGACAGGACACGGAGTCAGATGGAGGTGGTCTCTCGACAAAGTGTCGATGACAGCTTTATTTATACCATTTTGCACAAGGATATGATTATTTTTTATTTTTCTGATGATTAATTAGTATAGGCAGTTGGTTAATAAGTATAGGCAAGCTTTTTTCTTTCTTTTACTTTCTAATCTATTCATGGTTGGTCAAGCGTTAGACAGGTGATTGTTTTTCTGTTCTTTGACCAAAACTTTTCCCATCAACATGTACTCTATTGTGTTTTACGTTTCTATGCAACATAGCTTCTAAGAAGTGCATGTGACCGTAGGCGTGTGCAGTATGTAGCAGCGACTATGGAGTCTATCAGCTCAGGGTGTAATGCAGGTCACCTAGTGCCACAGTTAGCTAGGATTCTTTCCCACAAAAATATTCTTAGAAGCTTTAATAAATTTACAATCAATCTAAAATCATAAACTCATATCTTCACCTTATACCCTTTTATAGGGCACAGTAGGCAGCAAACTAAATTTCTCCTTCTTATCTACATTTCTCTTTCTTCTGTGTAGATACCAAAATCTCCCTGACATATGCTACACAGGTCTCCATGACTCCACTACTGCAGGGACTAAACAAGTTCTTACATGGTGAACAATGCAAGGGCATTCATATCATAGAAACTGTTTCTGTTTTAACTATAAACCTTAAACTATAAACAATCACATCAAATATAATGTGTGATTATTCATTTCATTTTTATACTTTATATGTGAATCTAATAAGATGTTAATGTAGTAGGTAAATGCAAGATATAGATAGAAAGCATGATTTAGAACTGTAAGAAGGCAGATGTAGATGATCAGGTTTGTGCCTACAGACCAGGTCTTAATCCAAGCTGAACAAGGGCAACAAAACATCCACAGGTGTAGAAGATTTCTCTCTAAACTGGGGGGGTAAGGTTCTAAGCCTCACCTCTGTTGGCCCCCTTTTTCTCACCTGATGGCCCCCCTGCGACTGTGCCTGTCTTAGGTTGTTCCTCCCTTGAGGAATCTTACCCCTTCTCTGGCTAACCAGTCATCTTCCAGGGCCATACAGGGAGATGTAAAGCTGGTAAGTGAGAGAGAAGTAATATTCTTTGAAAAGGTTAGTTTTTCACTTCTTTGCAGATTTATGCTCCATGGCTTCTATGCCCAGCACTTGTTTTGAAGTATCTTTACTTCCTGGAAAATTATGGTACTTGGTAATTTCACATATGAGGCACAAATTCTAGTAAAGGGCCATAATTAGGAAAGAAGAAAAACAAACTATAGAAGTAGTAGAGGGAAGAAAACATGAGATGATTAAGTGTCAACAGGGTTATTCTATTCAATATTTTCTCATGACTCTATTTCTATAAAACTTTCCATCACTAGTTTCACTAGCAAAACAAGGGAGGCATTCTCAGTGGAAATGGGGTAGTCAATGTTTGACTAACTAACAGCAGGTTTCGGTACTTTATGCTAAGATCGCCATTTGGCCCCTGCATGTTCTATTCTTCAGGAGCACTGTCCTGAAAAGCTTTTGGGAGGTTTATGTTCTCATCTTTTCTGTGCTGCTTAGCAAAGGTTAGCTTAGTCTTTGGCAACAATGCAAGTAAAAACAAAGCCAATAGTATAATGGAGAGTAACAAAATCAAGGTGGGTAATAGAGGGAGCCAGCTGCTAAGGCCCCTGCCTTATGGGGGTCTTCTTCCAGCCTGAGCTTCACTACACAGCTTGAGTAGCATGGCTCCCGGCAATTGGGTAACTAAAGTATTTATAGACAGTTGCAAACTCATGCTCTCTTTCTTAGTATAGAACTTCATTTCTCTCTGACAGCAAATACTCTGTTTTTTTTTTTTTAATATTTGTGATTTATATAATGTTTCTAATTTTTTAACTGGAGTTTGTCCATATATAACAAAATTATACTCTATAAATTCACAGATTTCTTCCTGGAGCTATTGCAGGGCTCTAATAAAAATAGAACTTTTAATTGCAATCTAAGTAATTTCAGGTTGTTTTTCTATGTTTTGTTCAAAAATAGCAGTGTTGATTTCTTGGGTTATCAAGTAAAGATGATGTCACAATCAGTGTAGAGCATAAATGCAGACTTCTACACTCATCATCTTCCAGAAGACACTTTGTAATGTAGATTTTATATATATATGGTTTCCTTCATATGATCATCATAAAACTCAATCTGTACTTAGCATGTTATTCTTTCCTGATGGTGTTTTAAGAAATAAAGACAGACACTTGGTTCTTGATTACTGGAAGGAAAAGTTGGCAAGCTTTTTTAAACTTAGTTTGCTACTGTACCACTGTGTGTAATGTAAGAATGTAGTGATTTATATATATTTCATGCACAAGGGTGTTTTTTATTCCAAATCTCATGATTTATGACAAATTCATTTTTGATATTTATAGCAGACTCTATGTTCCATTCTTGGCTAGTTACCTGATATCTTTTCCCCCCGTTAGTGCTTTATGAACTGTAGTAATTGTTAAAGTCACAATAAAATAGTTCTAATTTCAGTTAAATAGTAAAATCTGATATGTTCAATAACCACCAAATATTTTAACAAAAATTTGACCAAGTCTGTCAATTTGCTAATGTAGCTGTTAAAATATTTTTTATGATATCTGGCAAGTTGTGTTTCCAGCCTTTAAATTTTAGAATACAAGAGTAGAAGAAAATGCTCAAGGTGATATTGCGGACCTGGGGCAAGTTATAAGAACCATCCTGAAAGGAAGTAGGGCAGACTCTGTTTTAAACAACAACAAATAACAGAATACACTCAACATTTCTTCAACGATTCCTTAAAAATAAAACAAAACTTTATTGGAAAGCTGAGTTACAACTAAAAGTATACTAGGTGGTTTAAAGAAGTAGGTAATATGGAATCTGATTTGAAGAAGATATATATATATATATAATATATGTGTATTATATATATATATTATAGGAAGCAACTAGAAACCAATTTGCAAATGAATTTTAAAAAAATAAGAGCAAATGAAAATGGGGACCTTAGTGCTGGAAAATCATCCAGTTTGAAAATGCTTGTCTGGTAAACTTTTTTGGAGAAGATAGATTTTCGATCTAGAGAGTCAAGTCAATTATTTTAGAGAGGCATTGGTAATTTATTGATCAGGAGAATGTTTGGAATTTGATAGACAAGGAGACATAATGAAAATAAAGCAACAGGCATGAGAATTATTAATCTACATTTGGAATATTAAACATTAATTTATTCCACACATTATTCTGTGCCTTAGCATGCTAGGCTCTCTTCTAGGGATTATGGATGTAATAATGGCCTTTTTTCATGGAACCTGCAGTCTAGTAAGAGAAAAAGATAAACAAATGTATTAGTTTTGAGGTCTTGAACATATTGTGTCTTAGACTCTGAAATAAAGCCTGCAAATATCTCATACAGAATTAATATATTGACCCAAACAAGCAGTGTGTTAAGGTAGACAAACAAGCAAAAAGTGTTTTCTGTCCATGAATTATGTATAAAGTAAAAAGATAGATATAATACAACTATATTAATATTAGCCTTTGCCATGTTTCATATTATTTTACTGAAACAAATATATAAAACAATTGCATAAAAAACACTATATTTCAGAAACAAAGCTATGATTCTAATAAGGTCTGACTCTATTACTAAATAGCTAAGTATACTGACTTCTAGATCAGATAACTATTATTTATTAGATACACACTATATTCCAGGTACTATCGAGCTAATTTACTTACGTTATTTCATTTTAATGTTTATAGTAATTATGGGAGGTTGTTATAAGCATCAATTTTTATAGTAATCATTGTAGAAATCTCCTCTACCTGCCCCTGTTTCAGTCCCCCAGAACTTGTTTGCCTCCCTGTCCCTTTCTGAGCTCCAGTGAGAAGTCAGATCCCCATTCCATGTATCTGCCCCATTGCTCCTAGGATCACTGCTGCTGGGACCAAGGGTAGGTCTTGCCTACTGGAATTCTTCATTAGTTTGATCTTGCAACTTGAAAATCTATTACCTTCACTAACATCTCAAAATCAAAGGCAGAGCCCTCACTGTACCCTCACATTTGTGCCATCTTCATTTTCCTCTGTTCGGGAAGACTGACTGGATGCCAAATCTGGCCCATGCTGCTTCCTTTCAGATTCTGTTTATGATTGTCATGTTCCTGTGGTGCCTGCCGGGGCCCTTTCCAGCTCCTTCCTTCCTCCATTCTATCTATGAGCAACAGGAGGTCAAGGGCCATTCATCAATTCATCAATTTTCCAGCTTTCCAAATCATGGGGTTTGAAAATACTCTGCCATCCTGTGCCCAGTTGCACAGGTCCTAGGCAGAAGCAGGTAGTCAGCAAGTCTGTGTTCAGTCTTTAACCCTGCTACTTGATCAAGTTTAAATTCCTTCTCTTCTTGGAGCTTTGGTTTGCTCATCCCTAACCTGCGGACAATAACACTCCTAAAGCAGTACTGAAGATTAAATAAGATGGGTAGATGGCTTTGCTCATGGTCTGACACACAGTAGATAATCAATGAGGAGCATTTGTTCTTCATATCACTATCATAGCATTGAGCTGAACTGCCCTTCCTTGCCATCATATACTTCTTACATCCATTCTTCTAAGTACTTTGAATGCCCAGACCATCTTGATCCACCCGTCTTCTACTTACCATTTGCCTAAGAATGATCAAATTTTGCCCATTGAGGCCCAGGGAACAAACATCCCTAACATTCTACTTCATTGTGCCTTTCATTTTAACCTGTACTTGCCAGTTCATTTCTCAACTGCTAGGCTCCATTCCTATTCTCCCCAGCCTTCCATCCATTCAATGGATTCCTTGGACAACCTGGCCCAATTCCTGAATTCCCCAGAAATCTATTCTGCATTTTGGAAGCTGTAGCCCAGCATGCTCTTCCAGACTGAGACTTCCATGGATGCTCACAATTATTTCAACATTATTTCTAACTGTGGGCCTTCTTTTGAAGCTGTTGTCTCAGCTCCCACATGGTCCACCATACCTGGTCTAAGCTACATTCCTTCTTGTTAAGGAGGGCCTCCTCCCACTTGCTGCTTGGCTTGCACTGCCCAGCAGTAAACTATTAATTCTGTGCTGGGATAGTGTTGGTGGTGACAGAACACACACAAAAAGAAGGGTAGAATCCAGAGACAGATTTTTGAGCTGTTGCATTAATGAAAACAAATCATCCAGTTTGGCAGAATGCCATCTCTTAAACTGAGGGAACATGTTTTCTACTATCAAGTATTTGAATTCAGTATTTTTTTTTTCATTTAGGTATGGCTTTTAAGACATTCTTTGGGAAAAATGTACATAACTTTATTTTACCTTAAACTAGCTATATTCCACTAAATAACCATGTGCTAAATTTGCTACCAAAGAATTCTGAGAAATTCAAGTACAAGCTAAGTGTTGAGGACACTAATCCATGAAATAAAGGGATGTATGTTGAAACAGAGTCAACACAATTTCAGTGTTATTTAAAATGAGTTGAGGTTGTTAGTTTTGTTTTATTTTTTCTCCCTTATGTTAGCTGAAATTCTTCTGGACTTATTAGCAGTATTTGCCATTATCTTAATAAAAGCTACAGAAACAAATTTAACATCATAACATTTCATACTAGCAACTTTCCTACTGATTGCAAAGAACTTTCCTACTGATTGATAATTCACTGAAAATCAGTTTTGGTAGCAATTATTCTTCTAAATGATTGTCCCACCTTAATAAACATCCTCCATAATCAATGTACTTTCATATAAACACATTATGTTACTTAGTTAATTTTTAGAAAGTTAAGTCAATTTAATAAGACCTAAAATTTCCATACTCCATAGGAGGGAATTTTAATCCTAACAAATATGCTTTTAAAAAATACCATCATGCCATCAAAATCTCCTGGTAAGTTATACACTAGCATGAATCACACTTCATCAAAATATGTCCCAAGTTATAGTCTCCATAGGAAATGGTTGTTTTTCTTTCTACCACCAAATTGTTGGATTATCTCTCAACTTTTATTATCTACTTAGAATCTGGTGCTTTTTATTTGAATCATTTCATTTCACATGATGTTCTAGAATTTAATTTGTGGAATTCTTGATCACTTTTAGACTTCCTAGCTAAGTGTAACTTATTGTTAAAAGAACACGATTAATTAGTGCCAGTTTAAATAAGTTTTTAAAAAGACAAAACAAAATAAATTTCACAATCTGAAGTATAGAAAAGTTGTTTGTCTCTTTAAGCATCCTATGCCTCAGGGAAAAAGCAAATCAAACCTAAAGAAAGTGATTTTCATTGGATGCAAAGATATTGATAAGGTAAATGTTTCAGTCTTCTAGAACACAGCCAAATTGGAAGCTAATTTCCTGCTGGCTGATGTCAGAGCAATCTAACTTGTCCACCACAAAAGCCACACAAAGAACATTATTCATAAGTAAACTACCTTGATAAGAAGCCATTCTCTGGGCATAATTAGGAAACACAACGGCCAGAACCAGAACTGGTGTTTTAATAATAAAAGACAGTAAATCCTCTTTATAACTTTCATGACATACAAGTAAAATATAATGCAGGTCAGATTATTCCAAACTGATGTCACCTCAAAGCAGTTAAAAACAGCGAATTATTTTTGTAAACTGAAATAATTAAGAATATATTTTAAATGTCATATACGGTTTATAGAGACCCCAAATGGAATCCCATTTTTCATTCAGTAATTAAATCAGTAATTACTACACAGGGCATCACCAAATAATTTTTCTCCAGAATATTGATAGACATTTGCTGTTCAGTTTGGTAAAGATCTCCAAGTAAAGACGATATTCACTGTCTTGAATTTTGCTCTGGCTTTCAGAAAAGCTATAGTGATGTTTGCTGGGTTTTAGAAAGGTGCTATGCTTCCAGTACTCATTCCTCATAACAAGAACCAAATATCTGTTCTCAGAATGGCTACAGCTTAATTAAGAGTATGTCTTTTGGTGCCCAAGTCCAGGATGATTCTACTCAGTGTTTTCATGGTCAGACCTCTATTTCACTCTCCTGTGTTTCACAGGTCCCTACGTTTAAGATACACAGCAACTACACTTAAATTTCTAAAAGACCCATTGTTTTAGTTGACCTTCCATGTGGATCTTTTGCATTGTAAGCCTAATTCTGATTCGCTGACATCCTTAGATATTCACTTACAGAGTTTTCACCTACTTTTTAATGTTATGACCATAGCTGACTTACGCTTGTTTGTATCAACTATTTTGTTTGTTAAAAATCTAAATTCTTCACAGGATGAATTAGCTTTACAACCCGACTAAAAGGATACAGGCAGATACAAGAAAAATGTTTCTTACAAGTAATCTTACAATTCAGATAACTGGATTGAAATCCTATGTCTTTAACCTTCTTGGAGTGTGATCTTGGGCAATTGATGGAAAGAGGACACAATTTGTTTAAAACACTCTTTCAGTATTCTTAGAATCCCTAACTCTAGATTAAAGTGAAACTTTTAAAAGTAGTACTCTACTGTTTAGAGGAACTGATCACTGCAGGTTAACTCCCAGACCTGGACCTGTTTGTGATGCTCTATCTAATTTCATGTACTGTTTCTTTGTATACTGTTTCTCAGGGAAATAAGTAGAAGGACTTGGACTAATAGGTAAAATTTCCAGATTGAAAAGACATTTACCACAAGCAGCTCTCTTGAATATGCACTGTATTTGGACAGCCCTCAATGTCTGCTGTATTTTGAACATGAAGTGGGGCTAGCAGGAAAACTAAAAGAAATCTTTTCAAATTTTCCAAGGATACACCAAAAATCAGGCCCATCCATAGGTAGCTAGGAATCACTCGGCAGAGTAAACTAGCAGGTAGCCATGAAACATGGAATGACTCTCTGATCTGAGCATTTTGCCAGAATTGGGAGCTTGACAATTGTAGTTGCTCACTGGATAATAGTTAATGATGGTCATCCGTACTTTTTCACATGAGACGGTTCATACTCTTCTGGTTTTTTTACTCACATCCATAGATCACAGTCAGAGCAATCTTCAGAAAATAAGTTAAAATACATCATGAAACAGTTAAGCCATAAATTATTAGGTTAAAAATTGAACTGTCCAAATAGACATGATTTACTCATTCATAATCACTGAGAGAATTACCTGGGTTATTATGTTCTGATACGGATAAACTCATTTACTTTGGAAATTGCCAATTTAGGAAATCCTGACAAGGGTTAATATTTGGGAGTCAACTAGACAGGTGGAAATTATGCAAAGATAATCCTGTGAATGGAATAATCCCAGCTATTGCATGAGAATATCAGGCTAGTTTCTACAATCAGGGAAAGGACTGAGAACCTGTTCCACTTACTACTAAGGTATAACAAATTACTCCTAAAGTTAATGTCTTAAAGTAGCCATTTTATTATGATTATGATATTGTTGATAAGGAATTCAACAGGGCACAGTGAGGATGGTTTGTTTCTGTCCCATAACATGAGGGGACACAACTTGGAAGCCCAATTACTAGGGGCACCTTGATGGTGGTGTGTGAGAATATTCTGGGGTGTCTTTACTCACATATCAGATGGTAAATATTTGTTTCAGGTGGTACCTTAGCTGAAGCCATCATCTGGAACACTTCATGTGGTTATCTGTGAAAGATCTGCACACCAAAAACTACAAAATAAATTTGAGAGAAATTAAAACCTAAATAAATGGGAATATAAACCTTATTACTTTACCAGAAGACTCAATGATGTTAAAATCAATGCTCCCAAAACTGATTTTCAGATTCAAGACAACCCTAACTAAATCTCAACATATTTCTTTGTAGAAATTTACAAGCTTAGGGTTCTAACATTTATTCAGAAATGCCAATGACCTAGAAAACTTATATCAACTTTCAAAAAGAAGGATTAAGTTGGAGGACTTATATTACCTCACTTCAAGACTATTATAAAGCTACAATAATCAAACAATATGGAATTAGCATCAAGACAAATATGTCAAGGAAATAAAATAGAAAATGTAGAAATAGACCCACATATATATAAAATCAACCGATTTTTAACAAAATTGCAAAAGCAAGTCATTTAAGAAAAGGGTCTTTTCAAAATATAGCAGACATTGAGGGCTGTCCAAATACAGTGCATGTTCAAGAGAGCTGCTTGTGGTAAATGTCTTTTCAATCTGGAAATTTTAGCTATTAGTCCAAGTCCTTCTACTTATTCCCCTGAGAAACAGTATACAAAGAAACAGTACATGAAATTAGATAGAGCATCACAAACAGGTCCAGGTCTGGGAGTTAACCTGCGGTGATCAGTTCCTCTAAATAGTAGAGTACTACTTTTAAAAGTTTCGCTTTAATCTAGAGTTAGGGATTCTAAGAATACTGAAAGAGTGTTTTAAACAAATTGTGTCCTCTTTCCATCAATTGCCCAAGATCACACTCCAAGAAGGTTAAAGACATAGGATTTCAATCCAGTTATCCGAATTGTAAGATTACTTGTAAGAAACATTTTTCTTGTATCTGCCTGTATCCTTTTAGTCGGGTTGTAAAGCTAATTCGTCCTGTGAAGAATTTAGATTTTTAACAAACAAAATAGTTGACACAAACAAGCGTAAGTCAGCTATGGTCATAACATTAAAAAGTAGGTGAAAACTCTGTAAGTTTTTGTAAATTGCACAATTGATATACATGTGCAAAAGAAGGGGAAGGGAAAAAGAAGAACTTGTTCAAATAATACCCCATACCATAACCAAAAATTAATTCAAAATGCATCATAGACCTAAATGTCAACCTAAAACTACAAAGCTTCTAGAGGAGAACATAGGAGAAAATCTATATGACCTAGAGATAGGCAGATAATTATTAAATTATTATATATATTATATATATTATTATATTTTACTATATAGTAATGACATGTACAATTATATTATTATAGTATTGTAATATAATGTTAAATATTATAATATGTAATATACATTTCTCTACCTCCTCTAGATAACCACTAATCTTTCTGCCATTCTAGTTTTAAGATAGGAGTGCTTTCTGGCATCCTAAAATATTTACTAAAGGTCCTTTAGAGAGATTAAGAAAAGAGGGAAGTAAGTAGGTGGAGTATCAGTTTCCCCAAGGGTGAGCAGAAGAGCTAAAGCATAGTCTGATGAAAGCCTATGTAGGAGGATTTCTATTTGTAAGAGGATAGTTCTCTTTCCAAACAGTTTGTAGAACATTATCAGATTTCAACAAACAGTTGTGGATAAATGGGTGAAAAAGCATAAAAACATTTTTTAATGACTATACTCCAACTGCCCTGTTGCCAAAATGTTATATAAAATCTTATTACACCAGACCTCTTACATTAAACTTTGATCTCCTTTCCAATGTGCAATAATAATTATTTTTTCAATCTAATATATTTTGCTTCAATAAGACCTCAAAACACTTGATAAGGATGTCAGATATATATTTTGCATTTATTAGTAACTTGACTACTTACTTGCTGGAAGGATGGGACATACGGTTTGGGTCCGAAGTAGTATATTTTTGAGAGACCAGCAGATTTACATTTATAGTATGAAGCTCTCCATGTCACTTCCCATTAATTTTTAAGTTTGGTCCTATTCTAGTATTAGGAAGAAAGATGAAGCACAAAAGAATTTGTGGGGCTCTGTTTGGGGTCTTGTGAGTGTATATGTTTGGGTATTTTTTGGCCATCACCAAAACTATAAACTCTTTTGAATTTCCATTTGCAATGCTTATTTAAATAATTCCAACAACATAGTCATTGTCCTCACAGTTTTAGGGAAATTACTAAGTCAAGGTTTATCTCAAAGAATAAACAAAATAAAAGAAACTACGTACAAATATAATTTGCTGAGCCCTTTCACCAGAGTTAGAAAGTATTCTGGACCCCCCCAGGAAGGCTCGATTACATGGAAGAGGTGCTTTTAAGCTGTGACTTAAAAAATCCCTTACATTTAGTTCTTGCTTGTCCAGTACTTTAGAAATTTTGGCCTTAGAATATATATTAAAAAAATGAATTTGCAAGAGAATAGTCATCTTCTTAAGGAGAAAAGGTATTGATTTCATTTTAGCCATAAAGCAACCTTGTGTCTCTGGGCAAATCACTTCATTTTCCATGTCCTCTCATATGGAACCTGACAAAGGGGAGGTAAATACCTTGCATCAGCAAAGTGAGGATTGCAAACAATATGAAAGGTGCTCAGTATTTGATACACCATCAGTGCTCAATAACAGTACTTCACAACTTCAGTGAGCT
Source organism: Manis pentadactyla (assembly GCF_030020395.1). NCBI lineage: Eukaryota > Metazoa > Chordata > Mammalia > Pholidota > Manidae > Manis > Manis pentadactyla. The sequence goes on from NC_080021.1 coordinate 76,786,943, forward strand.
CGTATTATCAGAGCCTAGCCATGACAAAGAAACAAAAAATATGAAAGAGGAATGTCAGGTATTGAGTCAGATAGTGCTGTCATAAAGGGGAGCTAATGAAAATGTGGTCTCTCAGTGTGTTCCACCTACCATTTACAATTTCCAAGAGTTGGGTATTTTTCTCCAGTGTTTAAACACACTGACATTTAACTGTAAAGGAAGTTCAGTTGATCTGAAAAAGTAGTTCCAACTCTGTGAAGTCATTAGTTTGGGTAAATTTGATTCACTTTGCACAATGATTTTGATACCTGCTATTCATTTTTGTTTTGGTCAGTTTCCTACTGATGTAACTGAAAATGACTTTTGGATATGAACTGCTGAATGTGTATAGTTTGACTATAATATGATTTATTAATTGTGTAAAAGTCTCATTTTCAACAACCTTCAGTGATTTTTTTTTCTTCTCCGTAGGTTCTATCCAGGTAGAAGCAACTGCTCCTGGCCAAAAATATAAGAGACCTAGTTGTAATAAAAAGGCCTTTATGGTGAGCTGTGCATACTAGGCTAGGCAAATATTGTGAGATTCCTTCTTACCATGAAAACTTTGAGAATATTGTCCTAAGCAAACAGGGTACAGTCCTCTTTAAAATTTTATTTTTGGCACAGGACCTTCTAAACTGGGCTGATTTGGATTTTTTAGCTTATAAATCTTGTCTGACTTTTCTAAGTAAACACAAGTTCAGTGTATGCCATTAGTGGCTTATATCTTTTTTTTTTCAGAATTTATGTAATTATTACCAAAATAAGTTCCAAAACTATGAACTATGTGTTCATCTCTATGCTTTACCTTGGTTTAAAGATTAATATATTCTATTATTCTTAGGAAAGTAAAAAGTTTACACTCAGAACTGAAATCTGAAGAATGTAGAGAAACTATTCACTACCCCACCTGAGAAAAAAATACTTAAAATGAAAAACACCTGAATTTGTTACATAGTTGTTAGTATAACAGAAGCTATATCAGATTTTAAATGATAATTGCTCTCTAAAAATAATAACAGGAAAAGCTAGTGGTAACAACTTTCTTGAAGATTTCAAACACTGTTGAGAAAGCTTTTTTTTAGCCTGATACAAACCAGAAGAAAGTACAGTAATTGTTTGTGATACGAGAACCTAATATTAAATTGAGGATGTTTGGGTAGTAAAATATTTCTGATTAATAGGTATATATTTGCAAGAAAGTATTTCTACCCCTAAATAAAGTAGCCTCTTATAAACATAAATTGTACAAAACCTCAAACATTTAATAGTTAAAAAACACATTGTTAATGTTTTCCATCCAAAGAGATGAGAAGACAATTTTAAGTGCAACATTCCGCTAATACTATTTCTCTCCCTTTCCCAAGATAAACAGAGACACCATGCTGTGGCCTATCAAAGAGACAATTAAGATGGGTGACCACCTACATTAAAAAGGTGTCAGGATCTTGAAAGAATCATGTTATCCTTTGTGTCATAAAAACAAACAAGTAAGAAAATTAAAAATCTTCTCTTAGAAGCACAACAATCAAAAGGTATGTGTATATAATATATACAAAAGACATATGTAGATATACATATGTGTATGTATGTATATCTGTAAGCAAGATGCCCTACTATAGATTTAAGGCTATTTAAATGGCTCCTAGCAGACCCATTTCTCCTTTGACTAGAGTAAGAAATGTGGCAAGCTCTCCTGACCAGTAAGTTAACTGCCTGACGATGTCTTTCTGAGTGTAAATGGGAATAAATAAATTCTATATTTAATATCAGGTTTGCTTATGTCTAGAAAATGTGAATCTATATAATACATAATCTATAAACAAAATAAATCATATATTTTAGACATAGCCAAATTTAGATTTCATGAAACTAACCTTCCTATTTTAGAGATGAGAAAACTAAGCTGCCTAACTAATTTATTAGTGGCTTGCCATAGTTACACCAGTAGTTAACAGAATATATCAGAGTTCAAACATTTAATTTATATATTTTTTTCCATGCATTATTCTTTTTGATAATCTATAAGGACTTATAACTCAGAAGTGTATCTGATGAGTAGGATTGCCCCAACCTAGTCATATTGGAACTTGCAACTCTTCACTTAAATTTTCCAGGAAGAGTAGAAACTACAGTATGGAAAATCAGACTCTCTCATGACATAATGCCAGAATCTAGGAAGAACTGACTTTAGTTATAATGTATATGAAGCTGGACTGAGAAAGAAAAACTTCTTTTTCCATTTATGATATATCTCAATACTTGCTAAATTGAAGAAGAAAGGAAAGAAAGAAAAAGAGAGAGGAGAGAAAGGAAAGGAAGGAAGGAAGGAAGGAAGGAAGGAAGGAAGGAAGGAAGGAAGGAAGGAAGGAAGGAAGGAATGAAGGAAGGAAGGAAGGATGGATGGAAAGAAGGAAAGAAGATAAGGAAAAGTAGTGATGTTTCATGCATTCTCATATCTTTGTTTCCTGAATTATGGATTCTACTGATTAGAAAACTGAGTAGTCATACCTTTTTTGTTCCCAAGTACAGAATGTAAAAGCACAATTGTACTTCCTCCTAATTCTTTTTTTATCTTTTCCAAATCTTAACCCCTCATTTTCCTATATATTAGAGACTACCAGTTATAAAAAATTGAATAGAAAATGAAGAGAAGACAAAGGTCATGGTCAGTAGATTCTGTAAGAAGTTATTTCCACAGGTAAAACACTATAGAAAATAAAAGAACCTTGGTACTGGTATTTGGTGGGTATTATAGCTTTTCATGTTCCAAATGATGTGGGCTTAGAAAGAAATTTTGACCTATTAAAACTGACTTGCACTAGGAGAATTCTCACCCGACATGAGGAAGTAGTTCATGAACTGTGTATGTCAATCTGATATCTAGCTGTGAATCTACACTCAAATAAGTGAGCAGTGGGCAAATCAACTGCAATGCAATTACAAAGCTTAACCATTTTCAGATTTTGCCTTGTTTGAGTGTAAGCAGAGAAGAAAAAGCAATATGATATCTTTAATAAATTTTGTTTAACAAGACAGGAAACAGAATCCAGGAGTCTTAGAAAAAATGTACACCTTTCAAAAAGTCTGCTACACAATCCAGAAACAAAAATTGATTTTTTAAAATTTCTTATAGATGCAAAAAAAAAAACTGTAGAAATATAAGCACACATTCATAGAAAGAGGCCAGGATAGATTGAAAAAGGACACGGGACATACAAAGTAGGATGTGACAGAAACTAACAGAATTGATATCTACACTGGAAGATATAAATAACACAACTGATGATGCAGGAAATTGAATCTGTATTATGGAGAACAAATTTTAGTTGTCCAAATTTTAAAGAAAAATGAAGCTGTATTTGGAAACCATGGCATTATGCTATGAATAACATCAATAAATACACTAAAGAATAACTTGTGCTGGTCAATATTTCCAAGAAGAGTATTATAAAAATAAAAATTAACTAAGTTTTAGCATAAAGCAAACCTAACTATATGGAAAATAAATCCAATCACCTGAAGGAGTAGGGGGAAAAAAATGCATAAGTGTCTTAACTTCTGAGAAAACAAAGTGAAATTGTAATTACAGTACATAGAAACTAATTATAATTAGAACAACATGTCAAAATTAAGGAATTCAGCCAAACCTTATTTAGAGGAAAATTCATAGCTTTGAATGCATTTCATTATTAAACAACTTGGGATGTCAAAGAACATTTAAATTAATGTGGGGAAAATTAGAGAAAATAAATCAAAGAAATGCATTCTGTTGTAAAGTCTGATATTTCCTTTATGTTAATATGTGCCTAAAAGTTTCCTAAAGATGTTTTTTATTTTAATGGTTAGGAACACTGTAATGTCAGAAATGGTAATATCCCAGGAACTAATCATTTAATTATCTAAAAATTCCTTGCTTTCCAAGCAAGACTTAATCATCATACTTTGGCCTCTTTGAGGCTCTCTCATCTCTCACCAGCGAGAGTTTTGTCTACAACATTGACTTCTTACTTTTTGTTAGCATTTGTCAAACTCGGTGTCCCTAATTCACATCCTCCACATGAACTTCCCTAAAACTACGTACTGTTATCTGTTGGCGGGATCGCATTACTTGGCTAAAATAATTTCTTTTCATGGACCAAACACATGTTTAGCTCTTTAAACAAAGTATACAGCACTTACTTTTTAAAGTGGTAAACAAGGGGACACTTTGCTTATCAGAGATTGGGAGTTCAAACCTTCTTTTCAGGAGCTTAAATTATTCTGAGATAACTGGTATTAAATGCCATTAGCTCATTATCTGTGCCTCAATTCAGTCACAGTGGTTTTTGAAACTATCCTTTAAACAAAAGAAGGGAAAAAAAGGGTTAATTGTGGATGAATTTTCATCCACGAAAGGACAACATACATTTTCTTTGAGCATTTAGGTGATTCCAGTTCCCAATTGTCCTATAGTTTCTTTCCATGAGGTTTTGGAATATGTTATGTAAATTAAAATAATCTCCAAATTAGTGTAATTGCTTACACATATTTATGTCTAACATATGTTAGAAAAAAATGTGTAAGTAAAGTTGATGAAAAATGTGTTCATTTTACCAAATAAGGACAGTGTTGATTATCTTAATTTACCTGGATATTATCCATATGATTTGTAAATGTTCTAGTCAATACAAAAATTACATCAATTTCAGATTGTATAAGATTCTGTAATTTGTTGCCTTTTTCTCTGGGACTCAAAAGATATAATAATAAAAAATCTTATAAAACTGCCTTTTTATTAATGGAAAATAAGGCATTTATATCACATTTCCCTTCATTCATCAGGCCAATCAGAAAATTGAAACATAATAATCTGGAAACAATGCAGCTAAGAGAGTAAAGATTGCACAATGGGATAAGATAACTTGAAAGTTGCACTGTCATTATTTTAATGAGTGTAATATTACTTACACTTTACTAGTCAGGAAAATTCTATGCCTTTAAAAATATCCCTTTACTAAGATCCCAGTCAAGCTTGTCCATAAATATATTATGAATCCAAAATGAATTTAAAGTAATATTGCAGGAAAGTAGTAGGAAAATTAATTCAAACGGAAAAGGAAAGGAGAAATATTGTTATATCAGTGAAGAAGTTTGGTAGACATTTATATGATCATCTGTACAGCACCCTTACTATTACTTTCATGACTCATCTCTCTCTCTCCATGATATTAACACACATACTATATCAGCCACATACCTCAGCCACATTTCTACCATTTTCTTGCATGAAACTATCACTCTAAGCAGTTTTTCCATCAAGAGTTGACACTCCATAATGGATAGGATAATCTTAGCACCCCAGCCCCTAGGATAACAATTGGTCCATAAGTGGACACAAGATATAAATTGAGCAACATTCTTTACTAATAAGTTTGCTTTTTGAACCTTAGGAATAAACAGCCCATCTCTCAATATAGTTTCCTCTCTCTCTCCCTCTTTCCCCACCTCTATTTTCTTACTCCCTCTTTCTCTTCTCTCTCTCTTGCTCCCTCAGGATAGAGGCTATGTGAGGACATGGAAAGAAGACAGCCATCTACAAACCAGGAAGAAAGATTTCCACAGAAATCAGCTCTGAAGTCACCTTAATCTTGGACTTTGAGCCTCCAGATTCCGAGAAAATTAATTTCTGTTGTTTAAGTCACCCAGTCTATGGTATTTTGTTATGACTACCCAAGGAAACTAGTACAGTATTCCCTTTCTTAAAAGAATCCCCAAATTGTGTAAACTTAAAGTCCTATAAAACCTGGATCTGGCCTGGGAAGCAAAATCAAAAATAAGGACTGGGGTAGAGGGTAGGGCTTTGAGAAAATAATTCAGATTTCTTTCCCACCATCACCACTGAGTATGACAGAAACTCACTGTTTTCCCTCAGTAAATTTTCAAAATAGACCTTAATTCAATCTTGGGGAATGAACACATTAAAACACTAGCTGAAGTTTTTCTGTTTCTATATAATATTATACTTTAATCTTTAACAAAGAAGCTAGAGCTCAATAAATAATGAATAATATAATAAGAAAAGTGGTCATATTGATAGTATTGCATGAGCTCACTGTTTGTCATTGCAGTTTTCATTTTAGTCTCACTATAAACAGAGCTTGCACAGACAGGAATTCATATGATTAAACATGCCAATTGCAAACATGAATATATTATGAAGTGTTAATATGATACATTAATAAATTATGTCATGTGGCATAGATTTTTCTATTGAAACATGGGGAACATTTTCAGTTTCTTTTTTTAACTTCAAAACAATTGATTTTGATAAATTTGGTGGGGGTTAGTTAGAAGTTTTAGAAGAAATTGTTTTATACGACAGAGAATCCAAGATAAAAAGGCAACCATTCTGGACTCCTGGAGATCATCTACTTTGGATCACTAACTACCATATTTAGTCTATTTGCCAAATCCACTTACTCAGAAATCATGGTGACTTGCTTTAATTATCACATGCCAGGCTAGGAGCAGTTTTCCCTTTCTGCCTGAAGGAAGCAGGCCACTGGCGAATAGAAAATTTCTGTTTGGGAGATAGAAAGTTCTTACTCAGAGAAAAATTTCCATTTCTTACCACTTTATACATCCTCACAAATAGCTACAACCTCAAATGATTTCCCAGTATATTGTGTGGTTTATGGTCAAATATGGAGCCTTAAATGAATCCTAGTGGTCCTAGAGATGATCAAGCAATGCTGTCTTCCATATGTTATATGCCACAGCACCAGGCACTCAGTGAACAAAGTCAAATGGCATCCTGTGCTTTCTAGAACTTCACAGTATATGAGGGAACATCAGGACAAAAACAAACGCTATTTTCCATTAAGTGCAGTAATATATATTTCTATATATCCTAAAGGTAAAGTGGAGAGAATATGATATAGGAAACGGGTTTAGGAAAGAATTTGGACGAGTTGTTTTAAAGATTGTACAGAAGTTTGCCATATGGAAGCTCAAAAATGAGGAAAAGCATCCTCAAAGAGAAGAATCAGCATCTATAAAGATCTGGGTGTGAGAAAAGTAATATTTTCAGTCACTGAGTAAAGATTTAATAATGATCAATTACATATCTGACATCATATGGAAATGTGAGAACACAAAGAGGAATATAACACAGTCCCACTGGTCATGTTTTGATATCAACTTAGTTAATGAGTGCCTTTCAATCTACGCTAAAGATGATTCTGCATTTCAATACATCAGAAAATTTAGAATATTTTCTTAAAATATACATGCGATGTTTTATATTTTTCTTAGTAGATCTTATTCTGCAAGGGAATATTAACAAGCAGCCCATTTTTCTCTGTCATGTCTTTAAATCTTATTTCTCTACCAAAAAAATCTTATTCCAAATCAGAATGACTGATATATGATCTTTCCTTAAAGTTGATAAACCATGGCAGGCTCATGGGGCTCCGTCTTCTGAACTAATGTAATTTTGTTTCCAATACCAATGTAGTTATTTCTCCTTGAAGAGCAAAGTTTTCATGCTAGAACTAGTGATGTAAAGATTAAGGTGATATTGCACATGTCACTACAGACCCCAGCGAGAATACATTTTGGAAGGGGGAAAAAGTGAAGGTGACAGTCAACTCAGGTGTGCTAAATCGCCGGGGGCTCTGAAACCACAGAAAAAATCTCTAGCGCTTTCTTTTCCTGATTTCATAAACATTTTTTATATGAGGTAGATGGTGAATATTGTCAGCAGTCATAGAGTTGTTTTACTTAATATATCATTTTATATGACAACAGGTCATACAGGGTGGATATTCATACTTCAGGATTTCCCTAAGAGTTGAGCAGAAAAGCTTACACTGGTGTCAAAACAGGTAAAAACATACAATATGATCTGTTCAGTTTTTTAAGTTAGTAAAAGAAATTTTACACAGTTCAAGACATAGAATATTAGTTAATAATTTTGTTAAAAAGCAAGGAAATAATTTTGTTAAAAAATAGGAAGCAAAAAAGAGAAAAAACAGGTGGTTTAGTGTACCAATGCTTGTCTTGCAAAACAACTTGCTTCTTCCCACCATTTTTATCCTATTCATATGATATTTACATTAAAGGATGTTGGAGTTAATGTATTGAACACTTTTACTGTGTCATAGACATGATTGGTTGGGACACCATAAAACTGATCTGTTTTATCCTCCCTGAAGAAGATTTGAGGAGTAACTTAGAGCTGAAACTAGTGAAACCAGAAGCCACCTGCTCCCACCAGGAGGAGCTTGCTTTCTCTTCATATTTTCCATGTAGACGGCCATTCCACCAGCAGGGCCTGTGCTGCCCACGTGCTTCCAGCAAAGGGGCTGTCAGCATTCAAGTGGTAAATGGCGGCAAGTTCAAATATGCTGATGTATCATGTGAAAGGTCAGAAAATTCAGGTTGTGAAAGGCAGGAGTTGACATATGTTGAGCTGAAATGTCGGCCATTACAAAGATCTTAGCCCCACAGTGAGTACATCGTGATAGGCTTGGTAATGGCTCAGAAATTCTCACACTGCTTCTGTGCCTCCAGGGAGAGAGAACAGGGAGATTCCAGGAACACATTTTGACTACAGCAACTCAATCAACCAGGAAAATTTTAATCACTGGCCATGTAAATTGGGTCAAGGCACAGGTTTTCCAATTTCCAATTTTGCAAGAGGAAAATGGATCCTACTACTCAGTTGGAAAGCATTTTAGAGTCATCAGAATGTAGATATTGTACAAATATGATTAAGTCTTATCATATGTAAACTGATAATTGTGTTCAATATTCTCCCAAATGTAGTCCATATGGTCACATGTTTACAACTAAATCTTTTATTTCATTCATGAATCCACTGAGAATTTATACACACACACATGCACATACATATACATATACATACAAATGAATATTATATGTAATTACATATAACTTTATAAGCTATGACAAGCTTCTAGGAAGTTGGTTCTTCAGCATATTTATTTATATAATTCTATCAATAGAAAACACTATTATTATATTTCGGAGCAGTTTTATTTATTTTACGTACCTTCTATATTGGTTTTCTTTTCCAATTTGTTCTCAGGATCATACCATGCAAAAGGTGTCTAAACTTTATTACCATAATAAATTCATTTGTAAAACTAATGAGTCATGTGGATGAAACTCCACATTTTTTAGAATCCTAGTCTGTTTCTGAATATACAGTAAAGTAAATATTTTCTTATTGTTCCAAACATCAGTTTGGGAACCAAATAATCAGCTTCTCCTTTCTATGTGTTGTCATGTTCAAAGCAATATTTCAGTTTCTCCCCAGGCCATTTCATATAGCATTCCTTATGAGTGCACATTATGTTAGGCATAATTATATAGTAGGAACACCAGAGATAATTGATTTATTAAAAAATTATAGTCAAGGATGAATCTGTTCTAGCAGGTGGAGAAAAGGACTTAGGTTAAGTAGTCTATTCTCTACTCACCAACTTGCTATAATCTCACTTTTCTCTTCATTTAATATTCTAAACATATTTTTTCTTCAATATTAAAAATGTTCTCATCCTTTTACATACAAAAGAGAAAAATTTTGCCATCTTTAGTTTCAAATTCTTATGAGTATGTGATCATAAGTTTTAAAATTTATGGTAATCGCCATCTTCCGTAAAATAGCTTTGCATCTTTACATTTCAGCATCTTTCTTGCTATTTAAGATTCTTATAACTTAATTCAAGCAAATTGCAAGAAGTTGACATTTATAACTTTACCTCATTATGCATTTTAAGAAGAGAAAGTGAAAATAATTGCAGACACTATGTTGTTCATTGATTTATAGAATCCTTATTCCTTTTCTATGATGGCCATGTTCCACACCTTTCAGTGTGTATTTTGTATGCTGCAGGAGTAGTGGCAAGATTGCATTTAGAATTCTATGAACTTTAGACAATAAAAAATTTGCAGTATTTGTTCCCAGTTGTTTATCAGTTTCTTTCAATCTATCATGAAAAAGAATTTCAATCTCTGTAGTCTTATGAAAAGGTCTCCGCCAGATATGTTTGATATATAACTAGCAGTCTGTAAAAAGTTGAAAATATATAGCAGTCTGCAAAGAATAAACTTGGAAAATTAAAATTCAGTGTGAATCCTTTTTAAAAGTATTAACCAAAATCCATAACTTCGACCAACAAATAAACAGTTTCTTTTATATTTTCTATACTCATGATTCCCTGGGTTTGTCTATCTACCTGAAACACTTGTTGGTTTTCTCAGCAATATCTGATGATCTTGTGTCTCTTCCAAGAACACAGAATATAAGTAGCTCCTCTCAGACTAGGCCTGTTCACAGAGACACACAGAGACAGCCTAAACCATGTGTGCAGGTCACCCAGCAAGTTTTGGACAAAGTGCTCTTGGGGACTGAGTGCCTATGGTAGTCGGGCAGCAGGTAACAGCGCCATTTGCTTTGTCTCTGTAGATACAGGACCAAAGCAGTGTCAGTAAGTGATATTGTGAGGAATGCTTTGAACAATAGATGTGTCCACAGCTAAAAACCAAACTAGATTGTGTTTTTTAAACTAAATTTTCACCATCGGCATCTATACTATTACTAAAAGGAGCATTGAAAAATATCATGCCTCCTAGAGTGACTCTGTCCAAATCAAATCACATCTCTGCCCTTCATTTGGCTCTAAAATCTCGGGAAAGTTTCTTGACCTTGCATGACTTAGTTTTGTCATCTGTAAAATGGGAATAATACAAGCACTTACCTCAAAAGACTACTGTGAAGATTAAATGATTTATACATGCCAGACCTTCTATCAGTGCCTGACATGTCACCAGAACTCAAATGTTACCTGTTATTATCCAACAAGCAATGATTATGCCACTTATTCTATAGTATGCAGAATTGTAATTTTCATGAACTCCTTAAGGGTCAACTTTGTGTACAAGAAGCAGAGCTAACCATTGCCATCAGCTCATTTAACACTTTACTTTCATTGGGATGGCAGATACTCAGCATGCCATTCTGTACTAAATGATTTCCAATCAATCTCACATGATTGCACATCACTTTGCATCAATCAGTAAGGACAGTTCTCAATCTGATAAGAAGCTAAAGGGTGAAGTGAATTACAGTTGCTTGATATTTTCTGATTGCATATTCTTTATAAATGTTTTACGTGTGTAAGTCATATTGTCACAGTTGTGTACTGCATACTCAAAACTGTAAGTAATTAGAATTAAAGTTGGTAGCTCCTAGAAGAATGATAAACAATATTTAGCAAAACTAAAATATATGGTTTTATGCATACAAATTTACAGCTTCAAAATAAGTCAAAATGTACTAGATAAACAGAAATAACAGAGACTACATTGGAGAAATAGCTGAAATAATAATCATGCATCAAGAAAACTTAACGTGTCAACTGTTTTGGGTTTTTGTTGTTGGGCTAATAGACTTAAATTTTTGAGAACAAGTTACAGAAAGATTAAGCAGAAAGCACAAAGTTCTCAGGCACTCCACCCACCCACCCACACATAGTTTACAATATTATTAACATTTTACATCAGTATGGTACATCTGTTACAATTAATGAATCAATATTGATAAATTAACTAAAGTCAACAGTTTATATTGTATCGTATAATTTTATGGGTTTTGACAAATGCATAATGTCATGTATCTATCATTACAGTATCATACAGAATAGTTTCATTATCCTAAAGTACCCCCTGAATTCCACCTATGTATCCTCCCCTTCTTCCCCAATAACCTCTGGCAACCACTGATCTTTTTTACTATCTCCATAGTTTTCCCTTTTCCAGAATATTATCTTGTTAAAATCATACTACATAGCATTTCCAATCTGGCTTCTTTCACTTAATAATATGCATTTAAGATTCATCCATGTCTTTTCATGGCTTGATCTTTCTTTTTAAGCACTGAACAGTACTGCGTCATATAGATGTACCACAGTTTGTTTATCCACCCATTTACTGAGGACAATCTATTGAAGACAATCTCTGACATTCCAGCAATTATGAATAAAGCTGCTATAAACAGCCATGTGTAGGTTTTGTGTCAACATAGATTTTCAACACAACTGGCTAAATACCTGGGAACATGATTGCTGAACTGTATTTTATGTTTTGTCAAGGACTGACAAGCTGTCTTGCAAAGTATATCATTCTGCATTCCTATCAGCAATGAATGAGAGTTCTTGTTGTTCCACATCACTGCTGACATTTGGTATTAAATGTTTTGGATTTTGAACATTCTAATAGATGTGTAGTTGTATCTTGTTCTTTTAATTTACAATTCGCTAATGGAAAATGATATTGAGCACTTTTTCATGTATTAGTTTGCTAAACATGTATCTTCTTTTGTTGAGGAATCTGTTCATATATTTTGACCATTTTTTAAATAGGTCTTTTTGTTCTCCTATGGTTGTTTTGAGAGTACTTTCTATACTTTAGATATAGTGTTTTATCAGGTATGTGTTTTACAGATATATTCTTGCAGTCTATGGCTTGTCTCTTCATTCTCTTAGCAGTGTCTTTTACAAAACAGAAGTTTTTAATTTTGATTCTTCATACCAAAGAATAGCTGAAGTAATAATCATAGCATCAAGAAAACTTGATGTATCAATTATTTTAATTAGTTGATCCAAAATAATTTTTGAGTTTGTAAGAAGCTAACAGCAAAAAGATTGGGTGGTCAGTAACAATGGTCTGGGAAAATTACATGGAAGTATAAATAATTCTAGAAATATTTTTAGGAGCACTAAAAATCAGTGAGGACTCAACAAGAGAATTTGAATTGTTGTTTAGGAATATGCATCAACTTTCAAAAATATTCAAATGGATACATACTTATATCAATGCCAACCTGGGGTTTCACACAGACTTAAAGGTTATACATGACTTAGAATCACAATATACCCTCCAGGGCCAACTGACAAATTGCTCTCCTCTTACACACCAAATCCAATGGATTGGTAATAGCTACATGGAGGGCGATGCTGAGAAAGTTTTGTGGGAAAGGAAGCTGAGATTGACTGAGCAGTGCAGTCTCTGCTGTGGAATGCCAAGTGTTCAACACTCAACCCTCAGCCATATCCCAGAAAGGAACACCTCTACATGAGTCAAAGTTTTAATTACAAAATACACTATGATAGAGATTTGATAGGAGTAAGGCATTATACCATGAAATGAACAGTGATTCCTTTCCTCTTTACTCTATTATCTGAATTACAACCTTAATGAAAGACAGGTTCAGTCCTAACTCTTGCTTTGGTGGGGGCGGTGAGCCCCATCCTTGGTGGATCCGAGGAGGAATCTGTACAGAACTCAGGGTTAGGCCAGCGGTTATTGCCTTTCCTGATGAACCAGGAGCAGGCAAAAATGCGTTTCAAAACAGCATCGATGTTGAAGTCATGCCTCTATGTCTTAGCTGCTCCTCTAGGTCTCAGGTAAGAGTCTTCAAAATGGAAAATAAAAGGAAAAAAGCAAAAATAAAGCTGTACAGGATGGCTGCATGGCCTGAGAAAGGACATTCTTTCCCAGTCAAATCAGAATAAAGAAACTTGTAACGTATCACATGGTGGCAAGAGTAGTTAACTATAGCAAATACTTGACAAGAAGAGAAAAATAATGACCTTCTAGCTTGTAAGTGCTTCAATTCTAAGCCAGAGTCTTAGTCAAATTGATTAAGAAGAGATGGCTACAGTTTTTTTCAGACACTACAACTTAAAATCAGTAATATTATAAACTTGGAAATTGTGTTTTCTCAGTGTTCAAGTACAAAATCTGAGAAGTTGCCTATTTGTAAAGAGGCACTTGTCTAAAGTGATTACAACATCATCCAAATATTGATCTGAAACTAAAGAAGGAATCCTATAGCTTAAGAGTGCTGACAGTTTTCTTGCCAAATCAACAGTAAAAAGGCAGAACTGGTTAATTGTGCTCTTCCCTTCATTTCAACTTGAGCAAGTATCTAAATTTAGCAAATAAGCCAAATACAGGAATCTCCAAGCTTGTCAAACTATGATGGCAATTAAATTGACATCTCTTCTGCACCTCATTTTTAAAGGAGTATATTTTTCAAGGCCTTGACAGCCAAAAACTATTTAGATTATTTATGACATTTCCAATGAGTTAGTAACATTTTTTATTGCATTACATTTTGCATAATATAATTTGTCACTATTCCTTTATTAAGCTTGTTTTATATTCATAGTTGTCCCACAACACTATATTTTCCTCTTTGTCAGCTCAGAACTTCATTACAAAGGATGAGGTTCTATCTTTTCCCTGTGATGCAAATGTCTACAGTGAATAAGTGTCATTATGCAGCAACAGGAATTTAGTTTTCCTCCATTAACCAGACAGGCTAATGACTCAACAAGTTTATAGCTTGCCACAAAATTTGATAGCTCAGTGTGAGTTAGAGCAAATGAGAGTGACAATGGATGTAAAGATTAGAGAGTTGTACTTTTTTTTTTTTGGTGAATTTTCTAACTTTTCCTAAGTGCAGGTCCAGGTTTCCATTGAACTAATGAGTAGGGATCTCTCTTGACATTTTCTCTCGAGAAAGGGTAACTTTGGTTCTCTGCTGCCAGCAGTTCAACAGATCACGTGTTCATCTCTCCAGATCCAATCAGCCTGATGGCATCAGAAATGGGGAATATCTACCCATGCCTCTAAATCAAAACCTTGTCAATACTTCAACTAACCACAGAAGAAAACAAGCACATTCAATTCAGGAGAGTGTCAGGGAAGATACCCAGAGGAAACTACCCAAATGCTAAGTTCAGGGAACCCAGATTTCTAAGTTCAGGGAACCCAAATGCTCAGAAAAAATGCTCAGCATAAGTATGCACTACCTCCTGACTGCCTAGTGTAAGATAACATGTCAGGGTTAGCCAAGAGCTACATATATTCGTTCTTTCACTACTATTCAAATGTATTTATGGCTCTAGATGAATGGGAGGGATTAAGGAGAAGAGAGTTAGGAATCATGTACTCTAGCCTCTCTCCTATCTTTATGATAATAGGAATTGGTTAGTCAGTAATTTTACAGACATAAAGCTGAGGTATTAAATAATTTGCACAAAGGAGCTGAACCCATCCTGAATCTCAGGATGTAGTGAAAAGTTGCTGCCTGGAATATTGACCTCAAAAGACCATCCAAAAGCAATAGAAAGAGAACCTTGGGTTCTGAGAAACAAAACTTTGTTCAGAATGTTCCAGACTAGAATGACACCCACAAAAGAGAATGCCTAATAGGTATCTGTGAAGCTCAAAGCAGTCTTTACTCAGTTCACAGCCATATCAGGAAAAGAAAAGATAAAAAACAAATTCATTGTGGGTAGAGGTTGACCCAAATCAAAAAGATTTTGAAGTCTACTCTCATTAAGACGTTATTTTATGGTATATGAATTTTACCCCAATTAGAAAAAAAATAAATAGGGGCAAAGGAGTTCATTACAATTCTTGACAAAAGGTGGACATATTTAGTGAAGGAATACCATGGAAAATAATGTCGAAAAGGAAACGTGCCATCCTGGGTCTTAGACTGAGCTATTTGAGTAATTAGCAATGTGAATTTGAACAAGACCCTTAGCCTATCTGGATTTCAAGTTCCTACAACATAAAATTAGAATTTTTTTATGACCAAGATTCCCTCTAGTCCCCAAATCCCATGTATCCAAGATTCCTTACCTTAAAACCTAATATTCAACTCACATATCAGCAAAAGGGTTCCAAGTGCTTAAAAACACAAAAAATATCCTGGATTCACTTATTTAGATTGCAAGGGAAGTGAAAAATAAGGGGAAGAACTGAAACTGCCTATTTTCTAGCAAAAAGAAAAATAGTTAATGTCTGTTAATTTAGCTAAAATATTTTCCATAATCTTTTCTTGAGAAGGATCACAGCAGATATATAAAAAAGTCAAAACCTATGGGAATTGTTATGTAAAAGTGTTGCTATCACTTACATTTAAGAGGAATTTAGACAATTTCAGCCTAAGTAATTTTAAATCAGCTTTACTGAAGTAAAATCTACATACAATAAAATTTATATTTAACTAAAGACTGATGAATTTTGGCAAAGTTATGCAGCACCGTAACAATGACATGGAAAAATGTCCATACTCTGAAAACTTCCTTTGTGTTTCTTTGCAGTTAGTCCCCTCACCAACTCCCTGAAACTACTAATCTTCTTATTGGTTTATTGTCTTTGTAGTTTTGCCTTTCCAGAATGTTACATAAATGGAACGAAAAAATAGGTAAGTTTGCAAGTATGGTTTCTTTCACACAGCATAAAGCTTTACAGATTCACTCATGTTATTGGATGTATCAATAGCTTTTCTTTTTTATTTCTAAGTAATATTCCAATCTTTCGATGTACTACTTTTTTTTAACCAAATGATGGACATTTGAGTTGTTTATTGTTTCTGTCTATTATGGATAAAGCTGCAATGAACATCTGAGTACAAGTCTTTATATGCATACATATTTTCATTTTCTTTGGATGAATACTGAAGATTGGAATTGCTGTGTCACTATGGGGAGTATACACTTAACTTTGTCAGAAACCTTCAAAATGCCTGTCCTAGTGGCTGCACCATTTTGCATTTTTACCAACTTATATAAGTTCTAGTTTCTCCTGATCATTGCCATCACTTAGTGTGGTCAGAATTTTGGTTTTCAGTTGTTTTGCTTTTGTTTATTTTGTGTATGTGTGTGTTTTAACTTTTGCCTTTCTAATAGGTGCATAGAGGTATCTCACTGTGGATGGAATTTTCATTTCTGTAATGACTAATAATGTTGAGCATCTTTTCATGTGCTTCTCTGACATTCTTTTCTCTTCTAAAAAGTGTGAGTTAAAATTTTCTTTCCAACTTTTTGTTGCTGTTAATCAAATTGTCTTTCATTATTGAGTTGTAGTTTTTAATGTATACCATTGGGAAAAAAAAGGTTTTTTTCAGAAATATGTTCTGAAAATATTTTCTCCTTTTATGGGCTTGTTTTTTCATTTTCTTCATGGTATCTTTGGAATGTGAGAGTCTTTAGTTTTGATGAAAACCAATTTATCTATTGTTCCCTATATGACTTTTGCTTTAAAATGTCTTATTTAATAAATCTTTGCCAAACCCAAGATCAGTAAGATATTCTTCTATACTTATTTTTACAAGTTTTATAGTTTCAGCTCTGAAATTTAGATCTGTACTACATTTTGAGCTATTTTGTTTATTTAAAACCATGTAATAATTGTGTTTATTATTGTTTTTTTGTATGTGGATATTCAGGCATGTAGAATTTACCTTTGCACAATTGTCAAACTAAATTGTCCATATGTGTGAGTTTGCTTATGGACTGTATTCTGCTCCATTGATCTATTTGTCTAACATAATGACAATACCACACTGTATTGATTACTAATACTTAATAATGAGTTTTGAAATTAGGTACTTTGGGTCCTACCAATTTATCTTTTTCAAAGTTATGTTGGCAATTCTTTGTATTTTGCATCCCCATATGAATTTTAGGATCAGTTATTGGTTCCCTCAAAAAAAGCCAACCAGATTTTGATTGGGATTGAACTAAATATACAGATGAAGCAAGAGAATACTGATATCTTAACAATATTGAATCTCCAATCCATGACAGGAGATACAGCCCATTTATTAATGTCATCTTTGATAATTCTGAATTTCTGCTATTAGGTATTTCACATATATTAACTTCCTCAATAAATAGTTCACAGTTTTTATACCATTTTAAATAAGATTCTATTATAAATTTTAATTTCAATTTGCAAATGTTTATTGATAGTATATACAAATACAACTTAGGTTTTTATATTAACCTTGTTTACTGAGATCTTACCATACATGTAGTTCTAGCATTTTTGTGCTAGATTCTTAAAAAATGTGTATAGATCATATTGTCTGCAAATAAAGTCAGTTTAACTTTATCCTTTGAAATCTCTATGCCTTTTGCATTTTCTAGTGTTATTGAGCTAGCTAGGTTATCCCCTAAAATATGATGAGAGTGAACAACCTTCTCTCGTTCTGATCTTAGGGGTAAAGCATTGTGTCAGCTGCAGGTTTTTTTGAAAGATTCTTCATAGGGTTGAGAAATTTTCCTTTTATTACTAGATCAATAGTTTTTATTATGAATGGATGTTAAAATTGGACATATGTTTTTCTCCATCTAGTGATGTTTCTCTTTTAATGTGGAAAGTTACACCAATTGTGAATATAAAACCAACTTTAATTTCCTGGAGGAAACCCCATTTGGCTGTGATGTGTTATCATACTTTTTACTTATTCCTGGATTTGGCTTGTGGAATTTATTAAGGATTCTTGTATCTAGGCTAATGAAAAATATTGGTCTATAATTTTTATTATAAGAAACTTTAGTTTT
Source organism: Manis pentadactyla (assembly GCF_030020395.1). Taxonomy (NCBI): domain Eukaryota; kingdom Metazoa; phylum Chordata; class Mammalia; order Pholidota; family Manidae; genus Manis; species Manis pentadactyla. The sequence goes on from NC_080021.1 coordinate 76,805,398, forward strand.
ACAGAAAAATTGAACAGAAGTACAGTACCCTCCCCTCCCACTCACATACACAGTTCCACTAGTATTAGTTTTTTTATATCAGTATGACACATTTGTTGCAATTTATAACCCAATATCAATGAATTATTATTAACTAAAGTCCAGAGTTTACTAGGATTTCCTTAATTTTACCTATCTACCTTTTCATTTCCAGAATCCCATTCTGGGTACCACGTTGCACTTGGATGCCATATCTCCTTAGGCTTCTTTAAGCTGTGACAGTTTCTCAGACTCTCCTTGTTTTGATGATTTGACAGTTTAGAAGAGTACTGGTCAGATGTATTAAGGATGCCCCTGTACTGGAATTTTTCTGATGTTTTTTCTCATGATTAGGCTAAGGCTACTGGTTTGGGGGTTGAAGACCACAGTAATGACAATGGTGACAATTGCCTGACTGAAGTACTGTTTTTCAGCCTTCTCCAATGCAAAGTTACTCTCCTCTTCTTTTCAGACTGTACTCTTCAGAAGGAAGTCAATAATTTCCCTCATTTAGGATAGGTATCTACATAATTTATTTGGAATTCTTATGCATAGGAGATTTAGCTCTTATACCCCATTTATTAACTTAATCATGTACTTACATCAGTGTGGGCTCATGGATATTTACTTTATACTTTGAGTTATACTCCAGTACTATTTTATTAACTTTTATTACTCAAATCTTTTCAACTTTGGCCATTGGGAAGTCCTTTGGTTGGCTCCCGTGTTCTTTTGACACATCCCAACCTATGTACTTATCATTTAAACTCTTACTCACTTACCAATACAAGATGATTCAGACTCTTCTTGCACATTTCCTGCCCCAGTCCCAGTATTAGGCATTTCTCCAAGAAGCACGGGATCATTTTATTAGAGAATGGCATTTAAAACCAAGATTTGGGTGCTAGGTGTGCTTGTTGATAATGAGGTAATGTTTTTAAGGCCTTCTCAGCTCATAGAGCAAAGAAATAAATGTGGGTATACCAAACAAAGTATGTACACATATCCATCAGTATTTCTAAACAGTTTATCTATAGTAAGTTAAACATGGGTTCTTTCTAATGTCTCCAATTCCAGTCCATTACTACATGATTATTCTAGTCTTCTTTCTTTGCTGATTAATGTTTCCAGCCCAACAGTGAGAAACCTGTACCAGCTCCGATTGATTCACTTAATTGTTCAATTCCATGTGCAGCACTGTTAACCCACACCCACAGAAAAGAACTTTATCAACTAGAGTCTAAAACTTATGTGCAGTTCTTTTTGCTTTAGTCTTACAAATTCTATTCATTCCCAAAGTTACTTAGGTAAGCATTTTTCTTCCACCCTCTTCAGTAAGGTTGTTTCATACCTTTGTAATATTGTTAGATTTTGTGGTCACAGTCTACATTCTTTCCTGGGATTCCACATTCTTCTAAAAGATACATAAATAGATAGATAAATAGACATAGATAAATTTTTTTATTTGGCAATAATTTTCACTCTATATGTTGTAAACTTTTATGGGCTTTGACAAATGCTTAATGTCAAGTATCTACAATTGAAATACCACACAAAATAGCTTCACTGCCCTAAGTAATTCTATGCTTTACTTATTTATCACTCTCCTCTTTCCCCTGTTCTCTGGCAACTACTAACCACCTGTGTACTGTCTATAATTTCACCTTTTCTGAAGTGTCATCATTAGAATGATATAGGCTGTTTCCTTCCAAGACCAGTTTCTTTCACTGAGAAATATGTATTTAAGATTCCTCCATGTCTTTCATGGCTTGATAGCTCATTTCCTTTTATGATATACCATTGTATTAATGTACAATAGTTTGTTTATCCTTTCACCTACTGAAGGACATTTTGGCTATTTTCAGTGTTTGACAATTATGAATAAAGCTGCTACAAACACATACATATACATAAGCTTATGTAGACATAAGTTTTCAGATCAATTGTATAAATCATTAGGATCATGATTGTTGGATCATATAATAAAACCATATTTAATTTTGTTAAAGACTGCCAAGCTGTCTTCTATTTTGTATTCCCACCAGTAATGAATGAGAGTTCCTGTTCTGCAGACTGTCAGTATTTGGTATTGTCAGTTTCAATTTTAGCCATTCTAATAGGTGTGCAGGTGTGCAGTAGTTTCTCATTGTTTGAATTTTGCAATTTCTTTATGAAGAATGATATTGTACATTTTTTCACATGGCTATTGCTATCTGTATATCTTCTTTGATGGTGTATCTTTTCAGACCATTTGCCCATTTTTAATAGATTTTATAATTGTTTAACTTTTAGAGTTCTTTTTATATTTTAGATACAAGTCCTTTATGAGATATGACTTTTGCTTGTCTTTTCATTCTCTTAAAAGCTTCTTTCACAGAAAAGAAGTTTTTATTTTAATAACATTGAGCTTATCAACTATTTCTTCCATTAATTGTGCTTTTTTGTGTTGTATCAAAAAACTCATTGTCAAACCCAAAGTCATCTATATTTGTATTTATATGTATGTCTATAATGTATGTTGAGTTAATGCTTGTTAAAGGTGTAAGATTTGTGTCTAGACTTTTTTTTTGGCATATAGATATCCAATTGTTGAAAATATCCTTTATTGGTTGAAATGCCTTTTCTCTTTAGTCAAAGATCATCTGACTATATTTATGTGTTTCTATTTGTATGGATGTACTCCCTTTGCTTGGGTTATTTTGTTTCATTCATCCCTGCCTCTATTACCTTTATAAACCATGCTGTCTTGTTCATTGTTACTTTATAGCAAGACTTGAAGTTGGGAGGTATCAGTCCCCCAACTTTGTTCTTCCTAAGTATTGTGGTAGCTATTCTGAGTGTTTTTCCTTTCCATATTGACTTTAGATTCAGTTTGTCAATATCCAAAAAGCATCTTGCTGGGATTTTGATTGGGATTGAACTGAATCTATAGTTCAAGATGGAACCAACTGACATCTTAACAATCATGAACCTTTCAAAGCACTACATGGAATATTTCTTCATTTTCTACATAGAGAAACATATCCCCTGTGAAAAATGAAGTTTTATTTCTTCCTTCCCAAATAGTGTATCTTTTAATTCATTTTCTTGTCTTAACGTACTAGCCAGGACTTGGTAAAATGTTCAAGAGGAGTAGTAAGAGGCAGCATCTTACCTTCCATATCTTAGTAGGAAAGCCTAGTTTCTCACCATTAAGTACGATGTTAGCTATGTGTTTTTTGTAGATATTCTTTATCAAGTTGAGGAAGTTCCCCTCTAATGCCTAATTTAATGGAGGTTTTTATCACGAATGGGTGTTTGATTTTATCACATGCTTTTCCTTCATCAATTGTTATGCTCACATGATTTTTTGTTTGTAGGTTATTGAAATGATGGATTACATTAACTAATTTTTAAATATTGAACTAGCATTGATTTCCACTTATTCCATATAATAAATTCTTTTTATGTATATAATTTTATACATTATTATATTTTATTTGCTAGTGTTTTGTTGAAGATTTTTGTATCTGTTTTCCTAAGATATATTGATCTATATTTTTCCTTTCTTATTATGTCTTTATATGGTTTTGTTGTTACAGTAATGCTATTTTCATAAAATGAGTAGGGATGTACTTCTTTGCTTGGGTTTTCTGGAAGATATTGTAAACATTTGTTATCATTTCTTCCTTAAATGTTTGGTAGAATTTACCAGTGAACCTATCCTTTTTGGCAAGATTACTAATTATTAAATTCAATTTCTTTAATAATTACAGGATAATTTATATTATCAAATTCTCCTTCAGTGAATTTTTATACTTGAGTCTTTCAAGGAATTGGTTCATTTCATCTAAATTATCAAATTTAGGGACATAGAATTGTTCATAGAATACTTTTGTCATTTTTTTAATGTCCATGGGATCAGTAAAGTTAACCCTCTCTTATTTCTGATATTAGAATTTCTGCTTTCTTTTCTGGTTGGTTAGTCCATCTAGAAAAATACTAATTTTATTGATTTTTTCCCAAAGAACCAGCTTTTGTTTTCATTGGTTTTTTTCTCTACTGATTTCCAGTTTTTAATTTCATTGATAGAGCTCTAATTTTTGTCATCTATTTTCTTCTATTTACTTTAGGTTTAAATTGACCTTTAATTTTCTAAGTTGGAAGGTTAGATTATTGATTTTAGACCATTTTTTCTTCCTAATATGAACATTCATTTATAGACACAATTTCTTGTGTCTACATTTAAATTGTATTTTTGTAGACAATATTGTTGGATTTTGTTTTTTATACACTCTGACAATCTCTATCTTTTAATTGTTTTATTTAGACCATTCACACTTAAAGTGATTACTAGTATATTTGGATAAACCTGTACCATGTGTAACTGCTTTGTATTGGTTGTGCTTGTTCTTTCTTTTTATTTTCTCCTCCTTATCTGTCTTCTTTGGTTTTAATTAAGTATTGTATATGACTATTTTCTCTCCTCTTTTAGCTTATCAATTACATTTCTTTTTTAAAAATTTGTAGTTGTTGCCTAGAGTTTGCAAAGCACATTTACAACTAATCTAAGTCCACTCTGAAATAATACTTCACCATTTTCTGGATAATACAGGTACCTTATAACATTATATTCCTAATTGGTCCTTCCATTCCTTAAACACTTCTCTCATTCATTTCCCTTAGCCATATACTATAATCACCCAATACATTTTTACCATTGTTACTTTGGGGGAAAAAAAAACAACCAACAGTTATTTTTAGATCAATTAAGGTAAGAGAAATAAAATATTTTATTATTTTATTTTACCTTCATTAAATCCTTGTCTGATACTTTTTCTTGATATAGATCCAAGCTTCTGATCTATATTGTGATATAATAGGTATCATTTTCCTTCTCTCAGAATTTCTTTTAACATTTCTTGGACAGATCTATTGGTAATGTGTTTCCTCAGTTTTTGGTTGTTTGAGAAAGTTTTTATTTCTCCTACACATTTGAAAGACAATTTCATTTCATAGAATTCTAGATTTTTTTAACACCTTAAAAATTTTACACAACTCCCTTCTTGGTTACGTGATTTTGATAAGTCAAATATAATTCTTATCCTCTATGGTTAAGGTGGCTCCTTTCTCTGTTTCTTTTGATATTTCCCTTTGTCTTTGGTTTTCTGCAGTTTGAATATGATAGTCACAGGTGTATTGGGGCATTTATTATACATATTCTACTTGAGTTTCCTGGATCCATGGCTTCATGTCTGTTATTAATTTTGAAAAATTCTAATCTGTTATTATTTTGATTGTTTGCTTTCTTTTCTCCTTCTAATATTCCAATTAAATGTATATTCCAACTTTTGTAATTGTCCCACAGGTCTTATACATTCTTTTCTATGTTTTTCATTTTTTTCCATTCTTTTTCTCCTTGCATTTTAATTTAGAAATTTTCTACTAACATATCCTCAAGTTCACTGGTACTTTCCCCATCTGTGTCCAGTGTAATAATAAGCCCATCAAAAGCAATCTTCATTTATTTTACAGTGTTTTTGCTTTCTAGCATTTCCTTTTTATTATTATTATTTCCTTCTCCCTGTTTACATTGCTCATCTGTTTTTGTATGTTGTTAACTTTTTCCATTAGAATTCTTAACATTTTAATGACATGTTTAATATAAAAAATAAATTTCCTATCCTGTAATTTGAAAATCTGTGTCATAGCTGAGTCTCATTTTAATGCTTGCTATGTCTATTCAGACTGTGTTTTTTTTCTTTTCTTATAGTGTGGCTTCCAATTTTTTTGTTGAAAATGGGACATTATACAATAGGAACTAGGGTAAATAGATCTTTAATAAAAGTCTTTGTGCTACCCTAGCTAGGAGCTAGACAGTGTTTAATATTTGCTGTAACTGTAGATGAGAGGCTTTAGTTTCCACTAGGGTCCTTGTCTTTTTGATTTTTTTTCCTTCCCCTATTATCTTTAGGTTTCTCTAAAAATTCCTTCTTAGCCTTGCATCTATGTTAGTTGTGATCAACTCTTATTACACTGAAACCTTACTTATGTGGTAAGGTGAGAGAAAGTAGGTATTCTATAATCTTGTGATGAAATCTGAGTCTTTTAGTGGGCCTAAGCCCTGGTTGTGTCCTTCAGAAGTGTTTACTAGCTTTTATAGTCCTCTTTGCTGAGACAGTAAGATTAGAGGTGCCAGAGGGCCTAACTCCCTTCCCCCATGTAGGTAAGATTAGGGTAAAGTAATTTCCCTAATAGAATAGTCCTTTGTTATGAAGATCACTTTAGGTTTATTTCAAAATGCTTACAGTTCACTTCCCTCTACCTGAAACACAAGGGAATCTTTCTCAGTTTTTCACATTGAGAATGTAGCAGAATCCTGGAAGTAAAACCTACTGTAGTGAGGGGGCCACCTTCATACTGAGCTCCAGGAGTCTCCCCATCTCAAGCTAATCCACATTCAGTCTTTGTCAATCCTTCAAAGTTATCACTGAAGTGTCCCTACCTGTTTATGGCTCCAGCAGCTTCTGCTCCAGGTAAGCTCATCTTGATTATTGTGTATTTTCATGTCTCTCCAGATGGTGGGTAGTGTTTTCCCTGTGCTGTCAGTACCCTTTTGGGTATAAGAAACATTATTGATATCCAGTTTGTTCAGATTTGCTGTTGTCATTGAAAAAAATGGGAGTGAGAGATTTCCAATCTCTTCACATGTCAAAGCTGATGCTAGAAAACATTTTAGCCTTTTTAATACAATTCCTTTGTTTTGTTATTTTCTTCCTATGTAATGCATTGATCTGCTTTTGGTATAAAGGGATTGTTGCCTTCATACAATGTGTTTGGAAGTATTCCCTCATCTTCTATGTTCTGGAAGATTTTGAGTATAGTTGGTATTATTTCTTCATTAAATATTTGGTAGCCATCCAGGACTAGAGATTTCTTTTTGGAAATTTAGTTAATGAAGAAGTCAATTACTTTAATAGGTACAGTTAATCAAGTTACCTATTTCTTTGGTAATTTGTATCTTTGAAAGGATTTTAGACAAGTCACACACATTGTTGAATTTGTTGGCATAAAGTTGGTCACACTATTTTCTTTTTGTTTTTAATAGCTGTGGACCTGTAGTGATGTCTCTTTTTTCACTCCTGATATTGGCAATTTGTGTCTTCTCTCTCTTTTGGTCATCAATATGGCTAGATTTTTATCAATGATTCAGTTGTTTCCTCTTTGGTTTTCTCTGTTGTGTAGTGGAGAATTAACCTTACAAATATGAGGTCTCGCCTTTTCCCTTGGCTACTGGGACCTATAGGTCCCTGGAAGATCCTTCCTAGTAGGAGTATCTTTGTTTGCCTGGAGGCTTTGACCACCAGATGGTCTAACAGTGTGAATTACAATGGGAATTTGATTCATGGTGTCTGTCTGCCCCCTGGAGAAACTGGAAACAACTGAAAGTATAATCCCAACCTCCAGGAGAGCCTAGAGCAGAGAACAGCCACCTAAGCAGTAGGTGAATGAACCTCACTAAACACTCTGGATACTAAACACTCTGGATACACTAAACACTCAGGTGAACTTGCCTGGTAGGCAGTACCCTGTTTGTGTGTGTAACGTCTTACATCAATGCTGGAATAGACCATGTCACGACTCCACAGGGAGAGGACCAAGAAGTTCCACCTTTGGTACCTTCCCTAGACTCCACCTAGGTGCTTTTCTCTTAGTTGATTTTAATCTGTATCTTTTCTCTATAATAAACCTTAGCAATTGTATAACAGCTTCAATAACTTTCAATGAGTTCTGTGAGTCCTTCTAGTGAACTATTGAAACTGAGGGTGCTTAAGAAGCCTCCAAACTTGCAACTGGTGTCAAAAGTTAGGGTAGTCTTGTGTGTGCCCACTAACTTTGTAGCTGAGCAAAAACTTACATGCTACTGATTTTCTGATTACCTTCTTATTGATTTCTGATCTTTATTGCTTCTTAATTTGCAGTGTTTAAGTATTTTCTATTATCCTTCTTTTCATGATTTCTCAATTCTTTTGTGGTCAAAACTGTTATTTCTATTTTAATCTTCTTAGGTTGATTACAACGTATTTTATAGTCCAGAATATGGTCTTTCCTGATGAATGAATTAACTGTGATCATTATAAAATGTCCCTTTTTATTACTAATAGCATTTTCAAAGCCTATCTTGTCTGGTATTAATGTATATGCATACTCGAGCTTTCTTACGGTTATAGCTTGCATGACATATCTTTTTGCATTCTTTTACTTTGACTTATTTGTGTCTTTGAATTTAAAGTGTGCTTCCTATACAGAGTATATAGCTGAATATTGCATTTTATCCAGTCTGACAATCTCTGTCTTTTGATTGAATTGTTTAATCTATTCACATTTCATATTATTATTATTGTTGGATATTTACATCTCTCATTTTACTTTTTTCTTACATATCTTATATCTGTTTTGCTATTTCTAGCCTTGTTTTACTGCATTATTTTGCATTAAGTGTGACATTTTAATTCCTTTAATTGTTTCACTATATTTTAAAAATTATTTCCTTAGTGTTTGCTCTAGGACTTACCTTGTACATCTCGATTATCAGAATCTATTTCAGATTTATACTAACTAAAGTCTAATAGGATCTGTCACATTATTGCTATATAATTCTATCCTTCTTCCCTGTTTTTGTGATATTGCTGTTGCATACATTATATCTTTTTACATTACAAACCCTAAAATAAATTGTCATAATTCTTACTTTACATAATTTTATGTATCTTAAAGAAGTTTAGAAACAGGTATAATATTTTGACACCCAAAAACTCATTAGTCCTCCACCATCTCTCCTCTGTCATTTCTTTCCTTCACTGATGGCATCACCACCAGCAGGAGGATGCCAGGCATCATCTCCACCTCTTCCTTCTTCATTTCCCATAATACATCACTCAGGAGGGCCTCGATGATGCTGCCTCTACAACATTCTCACTGCCACTGCCAGAAACATCATTCAGTCTTAATCAAACAATTGCTTCAGCCTTATACTCATCACCAATCCCTCCCTCACATTGTCCTATCAGTTATTTTTCTAAAAATAAATCCCATTAACTCAGTGTCCCACTTGTAAACATAAATATTTTAGCAAATGACACATAAGGTCCTACATAATGCATATTTACCCCATCTATCTGAGGTCATCCCCTGCCTCTCACCACTCCAGCCTTCTGCCCTAGTCATCATCTTCTCTTATTCCTCATAACTAAAACGTGACATGCCTTTGTCATTAATCTTAGCCTACACACACTATTCTTTCTGCCTATGATTATCTGACCCCAGTACTTTGGCAGTGGACTCTTCTTTCTTTGGAAAGCTTTGTTTATGACTGATTTAGGCAGTCATTCATCTTCTACATTTTTATAATTATTTGTAAGTGTATGTGTATTCATCATAGCATTTACAATTTGGATTATAATTGTATATTTATAAATTTCTCTTCTGTCCTCTAAACCCCATCTCATGCTCTGAGCTTGCCTGAGACACTATATAATTCTTCTTGGAATGCCAATAAATTGGCATTCAGTAAAGATTTGTTGAAATGGATAAATTAACTAGTTTATTTAAATATAATCTAAACAAATGTCTTCCTAATGTCACACTGGTCATGGTGGGACACCAAGGATATTTGTACTTCTTTGGAAAGGATTATATCCTAATAGATGTTTATTAAACCTCTCTTTTGAAAATGCCTTCTAGGTCTTATGATTTCATCTTAAAAGTCTATCTCTCTGCTAAGTTAATTACTGATTTACCTAAGATTACAATAGCTTCAATCTGCAATCCTAAATAAAGTGGTATTAGAGAAAACAACACATAAGCTTAGATTTCCTATAGTCATGTATAATCATTTTATAATTGGGCTATGCTAATAGAAACTAAATTGAGATTGGTTGCTAGTACTATTTGCAACAAAAGAAATAATGTTCTCAAATGGGATATACAATGCTGAATTTTGCAATATCAAGAAAAAGCATTTACTAGCCATGAATTGGAGTGCAGAAAGTTCTACGTATTAACATAAGCAAAATGAGGTTTCTAGCCTTAGGCATCAAATTCAATCATTTCATCTCTCCAAGTAGCTCTTTCTCTATTTTAATATCCCCACAGGCACACACTCAAGAGGATAGAAACGATGGAAGTGATTTTGAATTTTAAATCCAAATCAAAGTCTAAATAGAGTACAGAATACAATATTTAGCATACCCAGCCTAGTATCTTAGCTCTTAAGTCTCAGAAAATGAAAGGATCTACTTAAAAATTGTGATAGAGCAATGTTTGCTTATTTAAATGCCTAATATAATTTGGCCCTTTGTATATCAGGCAACAAACCTAAATGTGGAAAGTAATCAGTATACATCAAAATATGATTATAGTTACAAATACTATAATTATTACAATGCTGTTAGCCTTCTGTGCAAGTTAACCAATTAAATATCAAGTAAAGATAATTTGCATGATAGGTTTAATTTAGTAAAATCCAAAGACACAAACATAAGTGACAAATGCATGTTATGAAAAACAAAAGATACAAAAATTATGCACAAATGAAAGGAATATTTAACTAAATATTTATATCTTTATATTGGGTATGCTATTAGATTATATATTATGTAAAGTTACATCTGAAACTGGAGCAGAAATTAAAAGGCCCATCCCTTATGTCAAATTAGGTTATATCTAGACTTGCAATGTCATGAAATCAACTCACCTTTGACATCACCAGCAGGTTAATTAAACATGGCTATTATAAAGTTACTTCACTCCTGACAAACATTTTGAGGTTTCCCATTACATAGGGATAAATCTCACATTCCTTATGCTAGTATTTAAAGCCATTCAATCATTCTCGGCTAGAATCTTGTAACTTATCTATCTTCTATAGCCCCATCCAGGAAGTCTGTGCATGAACTATAATAATCTATATAAAGTAAAAGAAAAGTTGAGAACTATGCAAGCAAGAAATTACATTTATGTCTAAACAAAAGATAAAAGCCAAAGGAGGAATAAAGAATACCAAACTGCGGTTTTCTGATTAGGAGCTGGGAATACATCATGAAATTATGTTCCAGGGTCAAAGCAATAGCATTTATATAATTATTCAGGCACCTCATCCAGCAACAAAAACTCCCTCCCCTCTGCTGCCCATATTACCATATTTTCGTGTCAGAACTGAAAGTCTTCCATGCAGTTAGTGTATCTGAGAATTAATCCCAGGGAACAAGAATGAGGTAGCAGGTGAGTAAAATATGAAAGAAGGGAAGGACAGTAAAAGAATGCAATGTAGACACCTTCATGACAGCTAAGAAAATGTGACTTCAGTTAGCACTTTCTCTGTTAGATGTGCTGTGCAAATTACAAATACTAACAAAAATGTTGTTTTAATGAATATAAATTTTGACATTCAGGTTTGGGCCTAACCTCCCTACTAATAGGATCCAATTCTATATTAGGAAGCCCTGTAATTGAGGAAGAGGCATTGGGCAAATCTCACTGTTATGAATTGAATGTTGGTGTTCTCCCAAAATTCTTATGCTGAGCTTAAATCCCATTGCGATGGTATTAGGAGGTTGGGCCTTTGTGATATAATTAGGTCATGCGGGTGTGGCCATTATGAAAGGGGTGGGATTAGGGACTTTATAAGAGAGCACAGCACTAACCTTCTCACAACCATCGAGGACACAACAAGAAGGCCTTTATTTGTAAGCCAGGAAGTGTGTCTTCATAAGACACTGTATCTGTAGGCACTTTGACTTCTGACTTCCAGCCTTCAGAACTGTGAGATATAAATGTGTCCAGTCCACCAAGTCTATTGTATCTTGTTATGCCCCAAACTGACTAAGATAACCACCCCTGTTATATAATTGTGAAGAGGTGACTTCATCTGTTAAATGGAGAAAATACCTTCTACTAGCCATAGGTTGTGTGGGGACAGTAATAGCTGTACCCACCCCTGCCACGGATTTAATAAATGACTACCAAAACCAGTCCCTACTGCTCAATAAATGACATTTTGTATTAGTGTGATTCTAAATGGTTCTACCATGATAAAGATATAAAGAAAATTATTTAAGCAAGATCTATAATTGGTCATTTTTGTGGTATGTGAAAAACACAATCATACTCAAAGAAATCTGGGAAAAACCTTGGATTTGAATCTCTTTAATAGAGAACCTGAGAACAAAATGCACAAATGTGATTAGATGCAAATACTAATGCAGCTACCCTACATGTGACTGTCAGTATTCATTCCTTCATTTCTTCATTTAATTGTTCATGCAACATTCATTTTTACCGTTTACCAGGTACTGTGTAAGTGTCAAATCAGTAGAGAACAAAACAGAAATTCTGACACCTGAAGCTTGTTGTTCTATGGTGGAGGAACATAGCTGCTGAAAAAATCATCACACCAGTAAGTATATAATATAATATGAAAAACAATATGAGGGTTAGGTGTAGTGCACTTTTAAGTATTGTACAAGATATAGAGGGAAGGGACAGGTCAGCTGAGCCTAGAGTTTAGACTTCCTACTTGAATAGTGGAAATTATATCTTGTTCATTTTTGCCAAAACTAAACATAATAAACATTACTGTTTTATTTGCGTTGTCTTGATTAACAGTATAATGGAGAATTTTGCCGTTTATGGACTTGATAGTTTCTTCTTCTAATTGCTGGTAGATTATTCCTCTTTTGTTAATTTCATTCTTAAATTATTCCTCTTTTCCCTATTATATTAGATTTTGTCATTGATATGTAAGTAATGCTTATATGTTCTTTGTATATTTTATGTAAGTCAAAAATATTTTCTCAACTTTTTGGTCCCTCCACTTCTAAAATTGCTTAGGGCAGATTAGGCATGCAGAAAATTTTAATGTATATGCAGTTAACTATATATATATATATATCAGTATTTTATTTATGATTTTTCATCTATGTTTTGTTATCAAAGGACTTCATTTTCCCTGACATTACAGAATTATTCTCTCAGTTTCTTCCAATATGTTTACAATTTGAGGTGTTTATATATTTTTTTCTATAGACTTTATTTTTATACAGTATACAACAAGGTTCTCATTTTTTTTTGTTTTCATATGGATAATCTGTTTTTCCTTCATTCATGAAATTGCTCATTCTCTAATTTGAATGTCATGTTCATTATCCATATTCAACTGCATAGTCCTAGCTACCTATTCCTTCAATAAGTCACATTATTTTAATGCTGTAGCTTTAATTCTGATGGGAAAAAACATCCCCCATTTATTCAAATTTTCCACAGTTTCTTGGTTATCTTCACACATTTTTTCCCTAAATTTTAAAATCAGCTTACCAAGATCCATAAAAATCATTTTGTGATATTGAATAAGATTGTAGTTTAATTTTGGGAATGCTGATGTTTGGCAATACTACACATTCCCATATAAAAACAACCTAGGTGTTTGGAAAACCTTTTGCCAAATTTCTCTTTACATGTCTGGAATTCTTAGACACTTGTCATATTTAATGATTACATCTGTCTATTTAAAGAAAAAATGAGGATAACAATTTGTTGCTGTAGCTAAAATTGCAGTATTTCCAGAATATCTCACCTGGCCTTAATTCATCTCCATATCAATAGATGCTTCCAAGGGGTGGGGAGAAGTAGTTCATCTCCATACCAATAGTTGATTACATGGGGGAGCGAGGGCCTATGTGGACCAGAGAGGTTGGGTGGGGTCCCTTCTTGAAGCTGGGTCATGAGAGACATGGGTGAGCAGAAGTAGATAACTGCTTGTGGGCAAAAAACTGGTTTCTCCCACTTTATTTCTCCCTTTTGCTGATTTAGGCTTCAAAGATAATTTGCCCCAGGCTGAGAAAATATTTTCATTCCAGAGTTACATCACTTTTAACTTTTATTTTCAAGTAACTCATGCAGATATTTATTTATTCCTTTCCAAAAGATAAATTTTACAACACTGAAAGAATGGAGCTGTAATGCTTAAAACTTCCTGTATAATACCTTTATTCATTACTATATCAATTTGCTTTTTTTTGTTGTTATTTAATAATACAGATTGTGACCTTCAAAATGGCTGTATGAAGAGATTAGTGACAAGACAATCATTTAACTGGTGAGAATTATGGAAAAAGAAATGACTTTTTTAAATCTCCGGAAATTGTCCTATTAGCATAAGAGAAACATCCATGGCATTTGACTATAACCTGCTCCTTTCTCCATTCCTGAAGCTAGTAAAATGCAGATTTACTCTGAGGGAAAGGACTATAACATGGGTCTCCCACTGCCAGTCTGGGGCTAGTTTCAAGCCAAGAAGGCTAGACAGCTGACATCTCTCATCTTCCAAAGCTCCATGTTGCAGAAGCTCTATTCCACGTAGATATGTAGAGACTAATGTCCTCTTTTATCATGCAGTTCAGAGTGTACAGTGGATCCCCTGCCCCAGGCATGGAAGACTAAAAATACTGGGTATCAATATTTCCCACTCACACTTAATCATAGAATGCAGGTTCTCCTCTGGGAAGGGCAAGCCAAGAAGATCAGGTGCTACCATCCCACCCAGTGCTCTATTTAGAGATTAGGGGTTTCACTCAGAACAAGTGGACCATCATCCCCATCCTCAGCTTTGTTTCAATGGCATGTAGAGATTCTGTCCAGAGGAAGATCCAGGTCATACATGAAAAGAGTTTTGTAACTTTCTGTAAGCAAAATAAGCAAAGTTATTTGGAACAGAGTGAGGAAGTCCATGCCAAACGTACTGTTAAAAATCATAATAGAGATCTTGATGGTAAGTAATTTAGAGCAAGCTGTTAGTTCCATTATACTTCTAGTAACATGAGAAAAGGAACAACTAGAAGTTTAATAGAATCTGGAAAGACACAGTGAAGAAGAGCCCTCCTGGGACCAGCAGAGCATCAAAGACTGGCAACACTCTGCCCATGAAAAAGGCCTCTGTGATCATTTTGATTTATAGTAAAAAATATATATTTGGTCTTCATCTCCATCCCTGTCACAGAATTCCTGAAACCCTTGGAATTTCCTACATGAAGACAGCCAAAAGATATCCTTTGTTATGCTAATGTGGTGGATTTCAGAAAGCCCTTACCTAAGCATGGTTTGCCAAGGAAACCAGTGATTAAAGGGTTAGAATTTTCAGTCAAAACCGTGTCCCCAAACCAGGAAGGTGAAATGAAAGTCTGGAGACTGAGTTCTTTCATCAGTAGTCAATGACTTAATCAGTTGTGCCTATGTAATAAAGCCTCCATTGAAAAAAGATGACTTTTAAGAACTTCTGAGTTGATGAGTATGTGGCGATTCTGGGAGAGTGGCATGTTCAGACAACATGGAAGCTCTGAGCCCCTTCTTCATACCATTCTCTATATATCTCTTCCATCTGGCTATTCCTGAGTTAGATACCCTGTTATAATAACTGGTGATCTGGTAAGTAAAGTTTCTCTGAGTTTTGTGAGCCACTCTAAAAAATTAACTGAATACAAATAGGGAGTTGCTGAAACCTTTGATCTAAAAAAAATATGGTATTTGCACAGCAAACACTAAGAAAATAACAGAAAAATCATTAAAGGAATTGCAGTAGTACACTAGAATATATTGACTAAATACAAAAGGAGTCAGTAAAAGAGAACTGAGGAGCAAAAAGACATGAGACATATAGTAGACAGAAAATGAAATGGCAGATATAGACCCTACAATAGTAGTAATAACATTTAATACCAATGGACTAAACAATATAATCAAAAGACAGAGATTTTTTGACTGGGTAAAATAAATAAGATCCGGATATATGCTCTCTATAGGAGACACACTTTATCTATATAGATGAAGTTAAGTTGGAAGGAAAAGGATTGGAAAGACTGATAAAACAAATAGCAATAGTGAGAAAGCTGGACTGACTATGCTAATATAAAACAAACTTTACTATAAAAATGTTAGTAGAGATAAAGTGGGACATTTTACAATGATCGCATAGTCAATAGATCAGAAAGCTTTCACAAACACCTATGCCTCTAAGGACAGAGCTGCAAAATACATGGAGCAAAAGCCAATAGAACTAAAGGCGAAAGTAGTTTAACAATGATAGATAATCAATACCCTGCTTTCAATTACTGATAAAATGACTAGGTAGAAGATCAAAAAGGGAATAGAAGACTTGAATAACACTATAATGCAAGTAGACATAGAAGAATAGACTAGAACACTGCTCAGCAAAACCATAATACCCATCTTCTCAACTATA
This sequence comes from Manis pentadactyla, assembly GCF_030020395.1. NCBI lineage: Eukaryota > Metazoa > Chordata > Mammalia > Pholidota > Manidae > Manis > Manis pentadactyla. Next base: position 76,821,689 of record NC_080021.1, read on the forward strand.
CATGGGACATTCTCCAGATACATCATATGCTAGGTCATAAATAAAACTCAATAAATTTAAAAGGACTTCAACCATATAAATTGTGTTTTACAACTACAATGGAAATTAAGTTAGAAACCAACTCCAGAGAGACACATGGGAAATACACAAATATGTGAAAATTAACACAGCCCCTAATAACCAATGGGTCAAAGAAGATATCCCAAAGGAAATTAGAAAATACCTTGATATGAACAAAAATGAAAACGCAACATCACAAATATATGGGATGCAACTAAAGAAGAATTTAAAGGGAAATTTATAGCTATAAAAACCTATTAAATAAAGAAGAATCATCTCAAATCAATAATCTACCATTTTACTTGAGCATTTATGGTCAGTTCATTTCCTACAAAGGAGCCAGACCAACTCAATGGAGAAAGAATATTCTTTTCAACAGTTGGTGCTGAGACAATTGGATATGTACATGAAAAAAAACTTGGGCTCCTTACTTCACACTGTGCCCCCAAATTAACCAAAAGTGGATCATAGACTCAAAACAAGAGCTAAAACTAGAAAATTCTTAGGAGAAAATATAGGCATACATCTTTATGATCTTGTGGAAAGCAGAAAGGCACTAAAGTACAAGAAAAAAGAAAAAATTAATATTGGGCTTCATCAAAAGTGAGAGATTTTGTATTTCAAAGGCCACAGCAAGAAAATGAAAAGACAATCAACAGAATGGGACAAACATTTGCAAATGATATATCTAACAAGGGATTAACATCCAGAAAATATAAATAACTCTTACATCTCAGTAATAAAAGGTAAATCACTCAATTTAAAAATGGGCAAAAGATCTGAGTAGACATATCTCCAAAGAACATATACTAATGACCAATGAGCACATGAAAAAAATGTTCAAAATCTTAGTCATTAGAGAAATGAAAATCAACATCAGAATCCTCTAAGATGATCATAATAAAAAAGACAAAAATAAGTGTTAGCAAGGATGTAGCAAATTTGGAACCCTCATGTATTGCTAGAGGAAATTTAAGATAGTGTAGCTTCTTTGTAAAACAGTCCTACAATTCCTTAGAATGTTAAACATAGAGTTATTATATGACCCAACAATTTCACTCCTAGATATATATACCCAAGAGAAATGAAGATACAAGTTTATGCAAAATCCTGTATGAGTATATTCATATCAACTTTGTTAATAAAAGCCAATACAAATGGAAACAGCCCATATGTCCATCAACTAATAAAGGAATAAACAAAATTTGATATATTCATACAATGGAATGTTATCTAGAAATAAAAAGGAATGAAGTGGTGACACAAAATAAATGAACCTTGAAAGCATGTTAGTGAAAGAAGTCAGTATAAATAACTGTATGGTTCCATTCACATGAAATGTACAAAATAGGCAACTCTACAGATGTAGGAGGTAGACTAGTGTTTGCCACATGATGGAATTTGTGAAATGATAGTGATGCAAATGTTCTAAAATTAGATGACAGTGATGGTTAGTGATGACTAATTAGTGACAGTGATGACAGCTTTAAGTATAGTATACTTAAAACACTGAGCTGTACAGTCTAAATGGTCAACTGTATGGTATATAAATGACATATAAGTCAGTTTAAAATATATTATAGGATTACAGCCCCCATGTTAAGCAAACAGATATGTAAATTGCAATAACAACAAACGAAACAAGAAAACACTGTGTTATCTGGCTCCAGAAAGCATATTCTTTCTTAATTACTTGACTGTATTGTTTTTATTACGTGGAAATTTCCTAGTATAGTTAAAATTTCTTATTTGTTCAATAAAATTCATATAACATAAAATTGAGAATTTTAACTATGTAAAAGTGTTCAATTCAGTAACTTTGAGCACATTCACAATGTTGTGCAACCATCACATCTGTCTAATTCCATCATTTTTATCACCACAAAGGAAACTCCATCTTCATCAAGCAGCCATCCCCATTCTTCCCTTCCTCCAGCCCCTGGCAACCACCAATCTGTGCTCTGCCTCTGTGGATTTGCCTTTTCTAACATAAATAGAATCATACAATCTGTGAATATTTGTGCTTGGTGTCTTTCACTTAGCACAGTGTTTCCAAGGTTCATCCATGTTATAGCATATATCAATACTTCATTACTTGTTATGGCTAAATAGTACTCCATTGTATGAATGTACCACCTTTTGTTTATCTACTAGTCAAATGGTGGACATTTAAGTTATCTCTACTTTTCAACTATTACAAATAATGCTGCAATCATTAAGTGCAAGTTTTTTATTGAACTCTTGCCTTCAATTCTCTTGAGTATATAGTAGGAGTTGAATTGCTGGGTCATATGGTAATTTGATGTTTAATTTTTGAGAAACCACCAAACTGTCTTCCAATTTCTCAATTAGTTTTATGATTATTTTTAAAATTAAGAACTAGTTGGGTATCTTCCAGTTACAAATATACCACTACCTTCTCTGCACTCCTTGTTGTCTACCTGTCTTACCATTCATCAGATTTCACCACTTATCTGTTTCTCTGATGTCCAAATAAGTTGAAGGCCATATGCCCTTTTTTGTGCCATTCAGGTCAACCCTTACCCAAATTTGTTGTTGTTATTTATGTCCTTATCAAACTACAAAGGCCCGTTGAACAAAAAGCTAATGACTATAGAACTATAAATATTTTCACCTTAAATAACTGGAGTATCTATGTGTTGGTTTCTTAACATCTACATTAGGAATCTCAAAAAATGTGCTAAATATATTTACTTTAATCATGTGAGATTTTAACCCCTATTTAAAGGTCTCTATTAGTTCTGAAACCATGAAAAAGTTTATAACTGATAGTTAAGCCAGCTACAAGTAGCTAGGAAAAACTGGCTAAAGTAACTTATAGCCATTAAATAAAATGTGCATCAGATAAAAACAAACTTGTAATTCCTACCTAATACCACAATGACTATGTTATCAACCAGATTAATTATAAAATAACCAAACCTAATTAATCATAGGAAGATTGGTTCATTCTCAACCAAGTGGCATAATCAGTCTTTTTTATTCAAAACATGGCATTCATTCTGAGAGAAAAAGATACCTTTAGCCTAGTCAGTGTTTCCCCTTGTTTCATTTTACAAGCTCTTGCCTACTTATGTGAATTAATATAAAATTGTTTCATTTGTCTTGGTCTGAAAGCTTTAATGGTGACTTGACATTAAAATAAATGTACTGTGTGTTAGGATAAGAAGTCAATAAATGTGATCTTCTCTCATGATTTTAACAGGAGACCCCACAGGGAGCAATGTCAAAGGCATATGTGGTGGATTGAATGGCACTTGGCATATTGTAAAGAAACCAATTCAATGAAAATGTGATTAAGATAGATTTGATCTAAATACCAGAATCACCAGTTGGATCACTCACTTCAGTTCAGTCATCAAACTTAGCAAGAGCAGGAAGTTCCACTCTCTGAGGCTTCCTCCACCCTCCCCTGGGCAAAGCCTTTGTGCTGCAGAACAGAGAGGGGACGGATATGAATGCCACAGCCCAGTAGATCTTCTACAGCCCAGAGCTGTGCTGCGTGGGATGGAAATCCATGGACTGCAAATCCATCAGGAATAGGGTTGTACAACTCTGAGAAAATGGAATCTCTTCTCCACCTATCCTGTGATATTCCTCCTATAGAGCAGGAGCTCAAAATGGAGGAATATTTTGACATTGCCTAGAGGATCTGCAGAGCCCCTCTGGAACAGCTGCTGTGCAACACAGAGCTGGAGCGCAGCCCCTACTTGGTGCTGGGCTTCACACTGTTCTTGTATCCATCAGTTTTGATGAATAAGTGCCTCTTAATTTGCGCTAAGCCCTTGGATCAACCCCATTTGAAGACAACAAATGATCACCTTTATAATTTTGTCCAGTTTAACATCTGTCTCACTGGGGGAGAGTCTTCACTCAGCTTCTCATACCCCTTTCTGGAAGTCCCAACTGCCTGGGTTTTAGAACAGTTTTGCAGTCTCTGACTTTGAAATCTTGTTCAGATACCTTTGACTCAGTTTCTTCATCTGCAAAATGATAATAATAGTATCTACCTCATCAGGTTGTTGTGAGGATTACATTATTTTATTTTTGTAGTGTACTTAGAACAGAGTTTGTGCTGCTTTGAAATTGGCTACTTTCCTGCCCCCATATGCAGGTTCCAGACACTTGGTATCACATATATACACATGCGCAAAAACATGTTACTAGCTTACAAAATCTAGGATAAAAGTTACTCCAATGAGAACCAGAGAGACATCCACCTTCATTTCCTTTTTGATGGAATGACCTATCCAATATGAACACTGCCCAGTAAATAACAAGGGCTAACCAATCAGACTAACACCTCTTCGTTCTTAAAGACGAAGAGGTAAGTGGGCGGGTGAGAATGCTGCAAGTGTTTTCTTCAACAATCTCACCTTTCAGGAGAGTATGATTGAATGCATATTCTGTGGAAAATATGAAAAACAGAACTAATAGTTCTCTTTCCCCAGCAAAAGTTAATGCTCACATATGCTTATTTTCATTTCCATTTACCTATAACTCCTTCAAATGAATATGGAACAGTTCTTTGGTGAGTATAGCAACACAGACTCTCAATGGGCTCACTGGTACACCTGTATCTTCATTGTGCCAATCTTAAACTTTTATAATTATATTTAAACTTACCATCTTCTCTATGCTTCAATAAGCCCTGACAAGGTGATATGGAGGTAGAAACTAAATCTACTGAATCATTTAAACCTAGTAGGCAAGGGGAAATCTACTATAAAGAAAATAACAAATCAAATGATTTGAAAAAACAGTTTAGTGTATAGGCCACACAATTATGATATACACTTAAAAAAAAGTAGTAAAAGACATTGGTTATAAATATTTACAGGAATAGCTTGAATGTGAAATTAAAATGCTTATTTAAAGACTATTCCCATCATAAATATTTTAGTATGGTTTTAAAATAACTGCCTAGGATTAACTTTGTTTTGGGTACAATTGCAGAATAACAGTAATTTATAATAATTTTACATTGATTTAATAATATTCTCTTTACAGAAGTGTTCTAAGATCTTGAATTCCTTTAAGAATTTAACATACAATTCAACATTCCATGGCATATTCTGAGTCTCCTCTAGTTCCTTCTCTCTGCTTTCCCAGTGTCATAAACCAACTCTACTGAGGAGTACATTTATTTGGGAGTGTGCATGTCCTGCATTTTTCAATTATTTTCAGCTTTGATAAGGGGTTGAATAATAATAGAATAGAAAAGTCTACTAACAGTACAATAAAGTTCCAATACACAAGTCTTTGAGAATTAGTTGATTCTGCTAACAAGGCTCCCAATATCTGTAAGAAAAAACAAATTGATGGTTGGAAAAAGCACTTAAAACAAGGAGATGCTAGTGCTACTCAGATACTTCCACTTATTAATTGTGCAGTTGGGACTTGACATTTGAAGGCACTGTGCCTCAGTCCTCTTGTCTGCAAAATGAGGGAGTTGGCAATATCAGACCCAAATCGGGCTGATGCTAGACATCAGAATCACCTGGGGTCTATCTAAAAGAGAGAGTCCTCCCAACCACCTGGGAGATGCTAAATCTAGTGAGAAGTTTCTGGGAATCTGCCTTATAATTTACAGACTGATGCTTAGGAAGCCAGGTTTATGGACAGAAAGTTTGGGAATGCTGAATCAGTACAATTCAAGCTTCCTTTACACCGAACTGCAGTTCCATAAGTGAAAATGGTAAACAACAAAGTATTTTCTTTCACCTTTCTGACTTGATCTTTATGGTGTATATTTTCAGCTGGTAATTTCTCCAAGATCATTTAGGAATCTCTGAAAATCCAAGGATAAAGCTGAGCCACAGGGAGTTGGAGGAGGACGGAGTGTCTAGAGCTGAAGTGGGTCTAGAGACCCGAGTAGCAAGAATTCATGGATTTTCACCCTTGACTTAGACCATTAAGTGACTCAGCTATTCTTGCTCATTCATGACTCTCTTTTGGCTTCTACCTGGCTGATTTATTCCCTAGTTCCAATAGGAATGTCAGAAAGAGGGAACCTGGCTGATCCCTCTTAACTATCCCTTCCAGGCCCCATCATACACTGCTTACCCTTGAGTTGGGTACACACTGCTGGTAATCAATTGCTCTTCTTATATAAATAACGCCCCAGTGCTGTCCTTCTGTCAGGGTCAGGGTCTCTGGGTGAGGTAGTTTCAGCTGATAGAGTCTTCTTTCTTATGGTTAATAATTCATTTACATTTCTTAATAGGTGAACATTATTCATGTTATACAGTCATAAAGCTCCATTGTAGGTGATACTTACCTCTTACTAACCAAATTTTCATATACGTTATGTGGAATAAATCCATACTAACCAAATACTAAACTGTATAATAGCCTAGATATTTTCAGGGAACTCAGGCAATAAAGATTAACTTGTACTATCTTAGATCCAGTTTAAATTTTATGTCTCTTTGTGTAATGAGAGTATAAATTGCCCTCAGGCTCAGATATGCTGCCATTAAGAGGGTGTGGCATCACATTCATATATCAGATAAGCATAACTTTACTTCCTCTTTGCTCCACAGAGCTAAGGAAAAAGGGACCAATTCATAAGTTTACAACAAGAGATCTGATGAAAGTTACTGCGCTACTCTCGTGCCTACCAACTGTTCACAGCTAAATCAGGACAATCAGCCTGTTCCCAGTCTCTGTTTTAAGTACAGAAGATCACAAACATTGTTCTTTTCCCTTAAAATTGACAGTCAACTCTGTGACCTCCTCAAAATCACAGGCTATTCTCCACTCTAGAATTAACACTAAATTGGATATTTCTAATTCTTTCCATTGCTAACACGTTTCTGGGTACCATTTGCTCTCAAGACATTACACAAGCTGTTCCCAGCTTATTTGTGCCAGACCATAAATTTTAAGGTCAGTTCAAAGTCATGCAGCACTTTGTCAGAGGATGCGGGAATCTGTGAGTAAACTTCCTTGGTGGTTCTCCCAAGTGAAATTTCCATGTTCTCCTTGCAGGATTCCATACGGGAGCTCACACACATGGGCCAGCGAGAAGAGCTCAGCTTCAGGGAGATCATGCTTTTGTTTTAGTTTCCTTTCATTTATATAAATAACATATCAATCTAAAGTCAAGATATTTATTAAAATCCTCACTGATAATATTGGTGACCTGCAAATTCATCAGGACCTTTCTGGGCTTTATGAAAGCAAGGCTCAGGCTCTGTCTACACACACACAACTGTCATAATTCAGAAGCTGCCAGTGCAGAAACAGGGCATTTCTGAAGGAGCATTCACCATTTCCAGCCACATGGGCATCATTTTGCTAAGTGCAATGGCTGCGTTACTTTCTTTCTAGGAGAAACTGTGTGCTGAGATAATCTGACCGACACTATGTAGTGGGAATAAAATCCCATTATGTGGTGGGAGTGCATACATTCCAAGAGAATGGAAGAAAAAATAAACCATTTCATAGAAAGAATAAATCAAGCTCCTTAAGTCAGTAATTAAAATGCCCAATGCAGATGAGAGACCAGTGCTCAGGGAAAGGGTACAGTCAACTTGTCTCTTCCCTCACCAAAACTCTCCTTTCTCCTTTCCTCAGTGCTTCAGCCACCTAGGAAGGATGAAGGGAGGGAGACAAGATAGTGTCACAGGCCAGGTCTGACTTGAAAGTTACAGGACAGCTCTTCCTGTTAACAGCCTTGACAGTTTATGGGGTTTTGCAGGAACTCCACACACTCAGGACTGGGGCCTCTTACTTGCAGCTCTCTAAATGCCAGTGACTCCCCCTCTCCCATCTCCTCCCTTCGTTGCCCTCGCTCCCCGGAGTGCCTAAGATTCCCATAGCTTCTCTGAGGAGGTCTGTTCCCCCTCCAGCAGCCCTCTTGGCCCCCAGGAATGCACCCACTTTGCAGGCCCCAGGAGTGCAAGGTACACCCAGCCATTTCTCTTGTGTCCCTCACCAGCTGTTGTCCCAGTCAACTCTTGCCCTTCAAGGTTCTCAGGCAATCGATCTGACTGCAGCTACACAATCCTGATTTTGCACAGCATTTCATTTTGAACTAAAATTTCCTTCAGTGACAAAAATAGGATGTCATGAGCTACCCAAGCTAACTTTATATCACTTTTCCTGTATAACATATGGAAAGCCACAGACTTACTGAAACATGTAGGTAGTGATAGAAAAGCTCTGGATTGTACCATTTTCAGAGTAAGAGAGGACCCACTTTTATCTGATTATATCCATTTTTTACTCTTTTCTTGTCTATCTCTCCATCTATAGAGTCTCACCATAGCTCCAACATCTGCCATTTCCTTGGTGAATGAATGAATGATTGCAGTTTGGAAAGCCTGGGGTTAATGGCAACTAAGGTTTAGTGTAGATATCTCTTCCCTTTCACTAGAATGTGGGCTCCAGATGCCAGGGATTTCTGTGGCCTTTATTCATTGAACAGACCCTGAAACAAAGAAGACATTGTTGAATGAGTGTTTGTTTACTGGTTTGAACAAATGCTAAGTACAACCTGGGCAGAAGGAAATTACTGGAGCACCTTATTGCTTTATGGGTAGATGGAGAGTGGCTATGGATTGGAGGTAGAGACACCATCATTTTTCAGGTGACTTTGAACACTAAGTGTGAAAAAGGGTGCAGTGATCACTCATATTTGAAGGTATGAGAGAGTTCAAAATTTTTCAAATACTGAGCATCTTCAAAATAAACGACCCCCACAGGATAACTCCCTATGTTATAAAATACAAACATTAAAAATATATATGTTTAAACACACACATATATGTATATGTATATATTTATTTTTAAATACACTTTCAACTATTGTCTTTTGGCTTGTATATCTTTATATGAGGTTAGGGGATATCCTAATGATACCAGAATTTTCTTGACGCTGTGTGTGTGTGTGTGTGTGTGTGTGTGTGTGTATGTTTTGTCAGTTGATTTCTGGAAAGAGTTTGACAATTTTGCCTGCCAAGTTTTTCTTTGCAAAAGTTAATCCCATGCAATTCCTGTGAATGAAATTGCTGATATTGGCCAGTGTTGCCATATTTTCCATATAATGTTGTTAAAATTCTACTACTTGCTATTTTACTTGTTAGTTTACCCCAGGAAAGGCAGATTTTATTTCTATTTAGTTTCAAAAATATCTTCACAACTCTTTTGAAGAAGTTTAAAGTGCTTTGGTATATATTTTTGGTTATGTTGTAAATCAAGTCTCACGTTTGGATTTAATTTTAAGAATATATGACAGTTACAGTATAAATATAGTGATTTATTTTTGCTTCAGACTTTTTAGTTCAGCAGCTCCTAAGTAGGAACACACATTCTAATTAGTTTTCAAATTTCAATTAGAATGCTCTAATAACTCTTAGCTTCCTGACACTTCACTTGGCAAGAAGAATAACTGTAGTAAAATTTCTGTGTAGAAGGCTACTAATAGCAAGGTATGAAAAGCACTGAGTTAACTAATGCAAGTAAATATAAATTTATATTCTTTGAGGTTCTAATTATTTGTTAATTAGGTGCCAATTGAGTGCTAAAGCATATTTATTGAGGTTGAACAGCAAAGATGAGACTATTACCATATATACTTGTTCATCAAGAACTATGCCCTCCATAATTGTGTCATTGATTAAACATGAATACCTTCCTCTAGAAATCAGATTTGCATAGTCATCTTATCACAAAGAGGCCTTTAGTCTATGTGATTATATATGCTTTCTCTTTAAGTAACCAGAGTATTTTGGATATGAAACAGATCAGAGTTCCAATGTATTGTAGTGAGAAAAAGATACAGCCACATTTCCCAATTCTTATTCCATTTTTATATATACACATTTACAGATTTACAAATTTATAGTTTCTTTTACATTTTGTTTTGGATATTTCAAAAAAAATATGCTTTCCAAAAAACTGTATGATGCCATGAACAACGATGCAATTTAAAATCCCTCTTTCTCTTTACCATTGGGGTGTATAATAAAATTAAAAATATACCAGGCACATGCAATTTCTAAGATTTTATTGCCAGAACAATCTGTACCTCTTAAAAGAAACTCTGAGATTTTAGTCTGAGGGAAGAAAAGCTATTTAGCCACTAAACATGTACTCTTCTTGCTTTCAGAATGCCAATGCTCGTGTTCATGTGGACTAAAGAATGCCTTCCATCTTTAAGTCTTCCCAACTTAAAGAACACTAATGGTGCTTCCTAAGGGATTACAACATTTCTGGTACAGAACATTTTCCAGGTTTCTGGAAGAAATGTCAACATCATAAAGACTATAAGGTTGATCTGGAAAGGACCCAATTATGCCACAGATGCCTTTATTTAGTTGGGGGAGAAGGGAAATCATGGAGTTGCATTACACTACAGTGAAATTCTAGAGAAAGACTTTTATTTTCTACATGACTTTTTAAAATAGTTGGTGTATACAGAGTATCATACCAGGCCTTTGAAAGTAAGAGGCAGTGTAAGAATTTTAAAAATATATCCTTACTTTCTAATTTTGTTTTCCTTTACAAGTGAAACAATCTATTTGTCTCAGCCTCACTAGATATGATACAGATTGCTGTCCTTCACTCCAACCTTTCCTTTTTTAATCTTCAGACATAGATACTCAGGAAAATAAATAAACAAACAAAATACAACACACACACAAAACATACACATATGCATAACACAGCAACACATGTCTTTGGTTTGCTTGTTGGATGTTTATTTCACCAATGTTTCTTGGCATGTGTATAGTATATTCCTCACTCAACTCCACACCCACACTCAGATATAATTTTATATTTAAATGTAAAGTCCTTTATTTCAGGAAAGAATATTCTAATTAATCCCAAATGATTTAGAATTGCTTCCTGAATTTGAAAAGAAAAATCCAGTAAATTTCTTTGGCAAGCATGTACTTAAAGAAAGGAGAAGCTAAAGATTTGGAAAGAATGAGTGGAGATACTTCTGGAAGAATCAACAAAAATGTCAGAGGAGTCAAACATACAAGTTTGTACTATATTCTTAAATAATATTATGGAAACAGACCAATCATTTTAGAGTTTCAGAATATGAAATAAATATACACTGCATTAGTTATCTATCACTGTGTGAAATGTTGCTCCAAAATTTAATAGCTTAAAACACATTTATTATCTCAGTTTCTGAGGGTCAGGAATCCTCTGTCTCAGGATCCTTCTCATGACCACACTCAAGGTATTGGCTGTAACACCATCACATCTGAAGGCTCAGATGGAGAAAGATCCACTTCCACGTTTATCCACACGGGTGTTGGCAAGATCCAGTTCCTCATGGGCTGTGGAGCCGAGGGGCTCTGTTCTTTGCTGCGGGCCAGAAGTCATCCTAAGTTCCTTGCCACACCACCTTTACACCACAATAGTTTTTTTCAAAGAATGAAATCCAAGAGAGCAATGGAAAGAGTCCAGTAAAATATGAAGCACAGTCTTTTGTAGCTTAATCATGGAAGTGATATCCCATCATTTTTCCATATTCTCTTAAAAGCAAGTAGTGAGTTCAGCCCACACTCAAGCAGAGCTGTTACACAGAAGCATGAATACCAGGAGGTGGAGATCCTTGAGAACCATCATTAAAAGCTTCCAATACATACTATTGTATTAATGTGTACTAATTCCTTGGTTCAAATAAGCCTTCTCCTTAGGAAGACTACAAAGATGGACACAATCTTGTTGTTTTCACCAATACGCAAAACCCCAACTCCTTGATGCCTTGGTGCCACACCTATTATGTACACACCAGATAAAAGGAAGTTTGGTAGACTGTCTAGATTTCATGTGGTGTGGATGGCAAAGAGGTAATGCTGGGAAAAGAAGGATAGCCAAATTCCCTCAGTCATGATAAATGCTTGGTGACCTAGAAAAAAATACTCCAAAATCTCTTTTCACACAATTTTCCATTTTCTGATTTTCCCTCTTGAGTACAAAATTTACATCAACAAAACCATCATCAAGACATCTCTGACACCTCCAATAAAATAATGAATATTATTCATGGTCTTTCACACACTTTATTGCCAATCATTTGTGCTCCCTAAAACTTCCCCAGGTTATTCTTTACACCATTGCTTCCACCCCAAAGTTAGTGGTTGGTTAAATTTAGGAACAAAAGAAGCAGGAAAGCATCTTTAATCCTTCCTTTGGGAAATATGTTTTCCAAAAATAAAGGGTTTGATAATTCAAAAGTACTCTCAAGCTTCCATTTTAGGAAATGTGCAGTGCTTACAAAGCTGAATTCTTAAAAGTCAAGTAGTCACAAATGAACAGTGAGGCTGGAAGAGCTTTAAAGTAGGGAAGCAGAGCTCCTGACAGAAAGAGAACATGCCATCAGGTGTCCCTAACTTTAACTTGAAAGAAACCTTCACAATATATATTGTATGGGAGGTCATGTTTGGCAAAAAAAGGAGGTGGGTGCTTATCTATCTGGAGAAGGTTAGTTGTAGTTGTCTTACTGGATTGATTATATATTGGCAATTACTAGATAGAGAGCCTCTAATAAATTAATTTTAATATAAGAGTTGGTACTACGAGCGAAACTCACATTAAGAACAATTCAGTCTGGCTATTGTAGTCTGAAGCTTCTCAGCTAATTACTTATCACCCTGAAAATATAATCTATCTTGTTCTGTACCGTAAAGATTAAAGATCTTCGTGTCAAGTGCCCATAGCCACCTGTGTCCAGTGCCAGCCATGTCCAACATACAGGTGCTAAAAAAAGTTAGTTCCGTTTTCCAATTTCTTTTCTTTCTCTACACTTTTATGTATTCTTAAAACAATACTAATAGTAGCCAGTATTTTTACTTGATCTTTTTTCCTACTCCATGATCCTCACTCTAATTCAGAACTTGTTATTTCTACCTGAACAGCCTAATGTCCAAATCACTAAACACTTCTTCAACCTATTCTAAACTCCAAGCCATCAGTTTAAACTTCCAAAAGTGCAGTTCTGACACTGCCACCTGGGTTATTTCTCTGCTCAAATATCTTCAGTGGCTACCTTTTACCAACTAAATCCAATGCAAATCTCTTGACATTTAGTTATGCTTACTTAGTCATCCATGAAATATTTATTGAACACTTGTTATAAACAGAATGCAGTGATAGAACCAGCAGGAGGTAAAGCCAAGCACCCACTTTAGTATCTTGTACAAAGCAGAAACCCAGTCATTTTTTTTTTGAGTGAACAAACAAATGAACACATAGGTAAATAAATTAACCAATAAACTAACCTCAACTTCCATTCTGTATGTCTCATACGAGTTTCCTAAACATTTCCTCTATTTGACCAAAACTGGAGTTCTCATTATTCTCTGAACATGTGATATACTTTTCCATTTCTTTGTTATTTTTTTTCCTAACTAGGTATACAGATTCTAACACGACCTGTCAAAATCCTATCTGCCTTTTAAGCTCAGCTTAAACCATACCTTTTAGAGGTTTCCAGAGTTCTCAAGGCAAAAATGTGTTCTCACTCCTCAGGAACCTTAAAGCATGCTAAAATGCATGTCTATGGTATTCACCATAATTATTTCTAACCAAGCCACAATTTATGTGTTATACTGTAAGCCACTTAGAGGTTGAAGCTATATCTCATTAATTTCTATACTTCTCTATAGCACCGACTATAGTACCTTGTCTAGAGTCCCAATCATTGTTTTTGGAATGAATGAACAAATGTACACACAAGTAAAGGCTTCACACATGCCGTAAAAATTTGTTTTCAATCCAGTTTACCTCTATCTAAATTTGTTATTTTAAAAAAATCTCACTTTTTGATTTGCTTTGGGGAAGAAAACATGTTTATCAAGTAGGTATTTTGTGTCAAATACTATGCTAAGCCATTTTTTTTTTACCATATTATCTTGTTTTTGTGCACATTACAAACTATTATATGATGTTATTAAGGTTCCTGCTTTTTATTTTGATTTGGGGAAACTGAAATGTTTAATAATGCTCTAAATCTTAGCTTAGAAATTGCAGAACTGAGATTGAAATGCAGGTCTTTATGAGTCAAAATTGTGTTGTTCTCAAAATGTTATACTTTCTGCTTTCATGGAATGACTCAGAATCAATCAAAATTGTATATTTTGAGGTCAACAGCTGTGTATCTTCTCTCCCACTGATTGTACGACTTTATTTTGTTTATAACAAGTGCCCAAGAAATATTTCATGGTGACTAAATAAGTATGAGTCAACCAAATATTTTAACTACTGGCAATTAATAGAAAATAAGATTCCTTGTAGAAAATTCAAACCTAAAGAATTATCAGAAGTTAGGATTCATACGTATAGTAAGCAAGTATTACTTGAGATCATATTGTTTACACATGAGAATAAATAGTATACTGCCTTTCCTCTGGGAACTCAACCATAACAGTTAAGTGAAAGGGAGAAGAATTTGCACTCCCAAGTGTGCATCTTTGGTATTGGCATTATCTTAAACTGGTTATTTTTAAGAAACAACAGGCAAAGGTGAAACTCTCAAAATTGAGTAGATATTACTGCTTTTGTGAGAGACATTCAGGTAAATGTTAATTTGTAAGGGAATCTCCCTGGCTATATCTAGAAGAGGCATCAACAATCTCTAAAAATTCTTACCAGTGGAGAAGGCATAAATCTACAAAGCAACCTACCCTTGTTTACTACTCTTTCCTGGTCACCTCTGATAACTGACACCCCCCGCCCCCAAAATTCTTTTGTTTTTAGCTGAAGATGGTATTTAAGGTGATGGTTTGGATCTCTGGGTCCCTGGTCTAAACCCCCTCTCAAAATCCAGCCCCATTTCCTCAGCCAAATCCCTAGATCTCCAAACATCTCCAACTTCCCCAGAAAATCCCATAAACCCCCAACTACATGTTTTGACTTATCTTTGTTTACAAGATTTATAGAAAACACTCAGACCTGATCTCCAGACCTGGGGTATACAGGTTATTCATGTAAATACAAAAATCCAGGAATTGAATGTAGCAGAAATGCTCAAGACAGGTGGTAGGGTTCACTTTGCTCTTCCTTACAATTCCTACTACTTCCCAGGGCTTTGTAATCAGGCTCCTGCAGATTAAGTTTCCTATATAATGTTCTTTATAAATGTATCCTGGACCCTCCCCCCAATCACAAAGAATTTATGTCCCCTGGACAGCAAGAGACCTTCTAAATTACAAAGCCCTCTTCCTTCCTGCGTTAAAACCCTGCCTGACCTCATTGGGAAGACTAGTGCCCATTCATAACCCCACTCACAGGAACTTAGATTGGCTTTTAGGGGTATTCTTCCCTCCCATGATTATAGTATAGTTACCAGACAAGCCAGACAGCTGCCTGGAGGACCCGTTCCCCAACCCCCAGATCTGGACAAAGAAAACAGATGGACAGTATCTTTCCCAGACCCTTCTACAAATGACCAGGAGCTGCTGAGGCTGATATTCAGGGGCTTGTTAGGAGAAATAACAGATGCTTTTCTTTAAAAGTGAATTGGTCTAGAGTTGAGTTATTTTCTCAGAAATAAGGAAAGCACTGAAGGTCTTTGTTAAATGCTTTACATAAACGTTTTTTCTTTTTGACCAATTTTTAAAAATTTTATTTTGGTATCATTAATATACAATTACATGAGCAATATTGTGGTTACTAGATTCCCCCCATTATCAAGTCCCCACCACATACCCCATTACAGTCACTGTCCATCAGCATAGTAAGATGCTATAGAGTCACTACCTATCTTCTCAGTGCTGTACTGCCTTACCTGTGCTCCCCACCCCTATATTATGTGTGCTATTTGTAATGCCCTTTATTCCCCTTCTCCCTCTCTTCCCACCCCCCAACCAGTCCCTTTCCCTTTGGTAACTTTTAGTCCATTCTTGGGTTCTGTGAGTCTGCTGCTGTTTTGTTCCTTCAGTTTTTGCTTTGTTCTTATGCTCCACAGATGAATGAAATCATCTAGTACTTGTCTTTCTCCACCTGACTTATTTCACTGAGCACAATACCCCCTAGCTCCACCCGTGTTGTTGCAAATGGTAGGATTTGTTTTCTTCTTATGGCTGAATAATATTCCATTGTGTATATGTACCACATCTTCTTTATCCACTCATCTACTGATGGACACTTAGGTTGCTTCCATTTCTTGGCTATTGTAAATAGTGCTGTAATAAACATAGGGGTGCATATGTCTTTTTGAAACTGGGATCCTGCATTCTTAGGGTAAATTCCTAGGAGTGGAATTCCTGGGTCAAATGGTATTTCTATTTTGAGTTTTTTGAGGAACCTCCATACTGCTTTCCACAATGGTTGAACTAATTTACATTCCCACCAGAAGTGTAGGAGGGTTCCTCTTTCCCTGCTTACGAGCCAGCATTTGTTGTTCCTATTCTTTTCTATGTTGGCCATCCTAACTGTTGTGAGGTGATATCTCATTGTGGTTTTAATTTGCATTTCCCTGATAATTAGCAATGTGGAGCATCTTTTCATGTGCATCTTGGCTATCTGAATTTCTTCTTTGGTGAAGTGTCTGTTCAGATGCTCCACCCATTTTTTAATAGGGTTGCTTTTTGGGTGTTGAGGCATGTGAGTTCTTTATATATTTTGGATGTTAACCCCTTGCCAATATGTCATTTACAAATATATTCTCCCACAGTGTAGGATGCCT
Organism: Manis pentadactyla; assembly: GCF_030020395.1. Classification (NCBI taxonomy): domain Eukaryota; kingdom Metazoa; phylum Chordata; class Mammalia; order Pholidota; family Manidae; genus Manis; species Manis pentadactyla. The sequence continues at coordinate 76,838,427 of NC_080021.1, forward strand.
TTTTGTTCTGCTCATGGTGTCCTTTGCTATACAGAAGCTTTTTAGTATGATGTAGTCCCATTTATTCATTTTTTATTTTGTTACCCTTGCCCAAGGAGATGCATTCAGGAAAAAGTTGCTCATGTTCATATTTAAGAGATTTTTGCCTATGTTTTCTTCTAAGAGTTTTATGGTTTCATGATGTAATTACATTCAGATCTTTGATCCATTTTGAGTTTATTTTTGTGTATGGAATTAGACAATGATCCAGTTTCATTCTCTTGCATGTAGCTGTCCAGTTTTGCCAACACCAGCTGTTGAAGAGGCTGTCATTTCCCCATTGTATATCCATGGCTCCTTTATCATATATTAATTGACCATATATGCTTGGGTTTATGTCTGGGCTCTCTAGTCTGTTCCATTGGCCTATAGGTCTGTTCTTTTGCCAGTACCAAATTGTCTTGATTACTGTGGCTTTGTAGCAGAGCTTGAAGTCAAGGAATATAATCCCCCCAGCTTTATTCTTCCTTGTCAAAATTTCTTTGGCTATTTGAGGTGCTTTACAAAAACTTTTTAAAAAGTGCATTAAAACATAAATTCTAGTATGTAGAAATATTTTAATTCCCATTTTAGCTTGGATAGAAGCCTTCTCCCTGATATAAAGGAGCAAACAGAAGGTAATTTAATAGGATAGGCAGGTTAGCCCTTTGTTATTCAGACTGCAGTTTCTTTCTTTGTGGAATTGGAAACAACTGTCCCTGACTTGCAAATCTCTACATAAATGAGAAATGTGGGTCCAGGTGCAATTCAAAGCTCACTTATCCTTACCAATCCCCAAATCTCCCCTGCTCATCTCAGAGTCCTTATAGATATTATAAAAGATTAAGACACTAGAAACAGAATTGTCTTGAACTTAATGAAAGGAAAAATATAAATAGTAATTACTCTAGACCTCTTATAATAGTCAAACTCTTTGGATAAAACTTGGATACTTTCTTTGTATCTTTGTAATGTAGATTTTCTACTCCCATCTTCTCCATGACCTAAAAGCCATTCTTTGAAATTTAAACTTCAGAGAGATGTCTCTCAGCAGAAAAAAAAAAAAGAGGTATTTGGAAATTGGGCTAATAATAATCTTAAATGTCTTCTCCACAAATATTAGTATAATAAACTTCAGTCATCTAAGTAGGTAACAATTTGTTCTGTTTGCCAGAAACACAGTTTGGATCTCAATTGTTCTTTTATAAACTAATGAGTTTTGTATTATCATATCCATCTAAATGTTAAAATGTTAAAACAAAGGTAAGACATTTCTTTGTGTCTGTGTGATTATGTGTGTCTATATACGTATGTTATAGATGTGCGATATTTTTCTACCTCCATATTTTAGTACCAACCTTTACAAAATTAATTTGTGAAGATCTCTATTTAACTGGCTTAAAATTAAATTCTTATAAATTAAATATTCCTAGCATTATCAGAAATACAACATAAACTAACCTAAATGCTTTTCAGGGTCACATGATCTGGAAAAATACTTGGTATTAAAGGTAGTTTAAGTTCACTAGCTTAATTAAAATAAGAATGTCTTAAGAGTCACCAATATTATCTATAATGCAGATATACAACTTTATATTTTTCCTGGGTTTAGAAGTGAAATAAATTAATGTTATATCTCTTACAAAATTTGTCAGCAAGAAATATCTTGAGATAAAGGCTGACTTTGTCTAATGTCTCATGAGGTTTCATGAGCAGTCTACACATAATTATTGGGGGATGTGATCTATATAAATGTAAATGGGATAAGAGCTTTTAGGTGAACTTTTTAGCAATAATTACATTTTATGGTATGTGTACTTAAAAATTGTTTCCAAAAGATTTTTGGTACTTTGAAACATTAGAGCTTTGCTAAGTTAAATGATGGAAATTGATCAACTATCTAGAACATTTCCAAATAAGATAAAATAGTGAAACATTAATTACTAAAAATAGCTTTATCTACTTTTGGCTTCCTATTTCAGAGAAACTAAAGACAAATTTGAATCTATTTTTAAACATGTCTTATGCCATGTTAATGGCTGCACTATATGCCTTTAGAAATTATGAAATGTATTCATAAATACACCAATCTAAGAGAATACTGGTGTAACAGTTTATAATAGCTTACTACTTAGCATTCACTAGAAATTAATTTTTAAGTGTTAAAAATTTTAATATATGTGATTAAAGCTACTAGAAATATTAAGGGAAATAACTCTGTGTGCAAGGGAAGAAAATTTGTGTTTTTGGTAAAAGAAGGTATGAAAATGGAGATGCATTGTTCTTGAGGGAAAAAGAGAATCATTTTGTCCTAAAATAAAGCTGGTTATTCCAGAATGGGAAGAAGGAAAATGAAGGACAAGCTAGGGAAATAGAAAGTTGAAAGAAGAGAGTGAGTAAACCTTTTGTGGTCAAGTTAGCTAAAAACTGAATTGTTATATGGGTTTTTTAAATTAAACTTTAATACAACTAGTGTACTTACATAAAACTAAAACTTAATTTTCTTTCATCTGGTAAATG